>NW_027397109.1:6170775-6416623 GCF_003265705.2 Callorhinus ursinus
CACTTGCCAGAAGCGGCCGACGGAGGCCCCTCCCCCGCCGTCTATCCTCCCGAATATCGCCTCGGATTCACTTCTCCGCACATCCTACCTTCCAGTAAGAGGTCGCTTCTCCTTTCAGAGAGTTGTTGCTACTCTCCTCTTCCATCTCCTGTTGAGTTCGTAGGTGTTCAGAATGGTTTGATCCCTATTCAGCTGAATTCCTGAGACCAGATGAAATCTAGGTCTCCTACTCCTCCGCCATCTTGCTCCTCTTTAAGTTCTTTTATTGTTTTATTATTATTTATTAATTCAGTTATTCATAACTGGAGATGGGGTGGGTACACCTTCCCAGGAGGGATACCTAATATTCCTCAGGGGCTTTAAAATATATTAGGAAATATTTCACACAAAGAATATGTATAATGTCTATAGAGAGAACAAAAAATAATACAATGAACCCTTCTCTATCCACCACTCACCTTAACAAACAAAATATTTCAAGTCTTTGAAGACCCTTTGACGTTCTTTCTGATCTCATTCTCTTTCTTCTCTTGAAGAAGTAAGAAATATCTTGAGCTGTTGATCACTTTACTGCACATGTATATATTGGGGTAATTTTCCAAATTCACACACACACAGAGACATTTTTTGAAAGATTTTATTTATTTGAGAGTGAGAGAGAGAGAGCATGAAGGGGGGGAGGATCAGAGGGAGAAGCAGGCTCCCCGCTGAGCAAGGAGCCCCATGTGGGACTCGATCCCGGGACTCCAGGACCATGACCTGAGCCAAAGGCAGTTGCTTAACCAACTGAGCCACCCAGGCGCCCCACACACAAAGACATTTTAACATGGTTTTCCTACCATCTTGGGCCCTCCCAATGACAATCTTTGCCATAAAGAACCACTGTTACTCTGGGAATGTGTGGAATACTCCAGAGATTAGGAGTTTGAAAATCATTAAACCCTTGTCACTTATTCCTTGGAATTTTATCTTGTATTACTGAAGTACTTGGTTTTCTTGGTAGTTTTCTTTTAATCCCATTTCACTGGTATGTTTATTTCTCCACCAACACCACACTTTCCTGATGATGGTAGCTTTAAGAGAGGCTTTGTTTTAATGCATTATACTTTTTTTGTTTCAAAATTTTCTCCATTATTATAAGCTTTACATTCTTCAGGAAGAATTTTATATTAATGCTGTCAAGTCATTCAGAAGGTCCTCTTGAGATTTGACTGAAAACACATTAATTACACTTGTAAATTAATTTGGGAAGAGATTTCATCCTTACGATATTGAACCTTTACAGTCAAGAATTCAGTATCTTTCTCTGTTTGTTAAAATTTTATTTTATTTCCCTTATTAGAATTCATAGCTTGCATGCTTGCTTCAACAGCACATATACTAGAGTTCATAGCTTTCTCATCAGGTCCTGCTTTTTCTTGGTAAGGTTGTTCCTGTGTGCATGTTAATTTTTTTTCAGAATCTAAAAATAGGGCTTCTCTGAGAGTCTGTAAAAAGGAATCTTTGTACATCAAAATAAAAAGCTTCTGCACAGCGAAGGAAACAATCAACAAAACTAAAAGGTAACCTACCAAATGGGAGAAGATATTTGCAAATGACATATCTGATAAGGGGTTAGTATCCAAAATATATAAAGAACTTATACAAATCAACATCCAAAAACCAAGTCATCCAATTAAAAAAAAATGGGCAGAAGACATGAACAGTCATTTTCCAAAGAAGACTGATGGCCAACAGACACATGAAAAGATGCTCAGTCACTCAACATCAGGGAAATGCAAATCAAAGCTACAGTGAGATATCACCTCACACCTGTCAGAATGGCTAAAATCAAAAACACAAGAAACAGTGAGTGTTGTTGAGAAAAAGGAACCCTCTTGCACTGTTGGTGGGAATGCAAACTGGTGCAGCCACTCCGGAAGACAGTTGGGAGGTTCTTCAAAAAGTTAAAAATAGAACTACCCTACAATCCAGTAATCGAGCTACTAGGAATTTACCCCAAAACTACAAAAACACTAATTCAAAGGGATAGATGCACCCTATGTTTATAGCAGCATTATTTGCAATAGTCAAATTATGGAAGCAGCCCAAGTGTCCATCAATAGATGAATGGTTGAAGAAGATGTGTATTTATATACAATGGACTATTATTCAGCCATAAAAAGGAATGAAATCTTGCCATTTACAATGATGTGGATGGAGCTAGAGAGTCTAATGTTAAGTGAAATAAGTCAGAGAAAGACAAATATCATATGATCTCACTCATATGTGGAATTTAAGAAACAAACAAAATGAACAAAGGAAAAAAAAAAAGAGGGAGTCAAACCAAGACTCTTAACTGTGGAGAACACCCTGATGATTACCAGAGGGGTTGGGGATGGGGAGATGGGTTAAATAAGTGATGGGGATTAAGGAGGGCACTTGTCTGTGATGAACACAGGATGTGGTATGGAAATGGTGAATCACTATATTGTACACCCGAAACTAATATAACACTGTATGTTAACTACACTGGAATTTAAAACAAAGTGACATTTTGAAAAAGGAATCTTTGTTGGGATACATTTGTTTGTGATTTTGGAAAAAGTTTAAAAGTCTCAGATTTTAAGTGGGTGTTACATGTTTCTTTTTTTTCCTTGCTTTTGTTTTATTGAGGTATAATTGACATAACATTTTATTAGTTTCAGGGGTACCACATGATTCCATATTTGTATATATTGCAAAAATGATCACCACAGTAAGTCAAGTTAACACCCATCATCATATGATTCAGCATTTGTTTTGTGAAATGATCACCACAGTAAGTCTAGCTAACAACCATTACCATACATACGTAATTTTTGACAGTGTGGTAAAGCACTCTTCTATTTTGTTTTCTACAAAGAAAAGCTACTGATGTCTCTGTAACTGTTTTTCTCAGCTGGTTAGAAGGTGTCTGTTTGAAAATGTTCACACAGAACTACCTAGTTCATGGAGTAGATAAGGATCAAGAGTAAGCAGAAGCTCTTTCAAGCTGTATAATAGTATGTGACTATTACTTATTCCTGTTATTGTTTCAATTGGTCTAAAAGTCTTTGGCCAGTTGTAGTCATCAGAGAAGGCTATGCCATGCTGTGACAATAAATTAACCCTGTAACAAACACAAGTTTATTTCTTGCTCATATGAGGTCCATTGAGAGCTGGTGGTAGTTCTTGTCCCCTGGAAACTCAGCAATCCAAAATCCCTGCATTTGTCTCTGGTCACTGCAGCAGGGGAAGAGAGGGATGGAGGACCTTCTAGTCTTTCTAGTGCTTGTCCTGGAAGGAAAGCACCTCCCTAGTGCTCACTGTTCATTGGCTAGACTTAGTCATGCGACCGGATCTCTAGCAAGAGAGGCTGGGAAATGATGGGAAGCTCATGGACGGGAGGTACGTGAGCATCAGCTGTTTCAATGACACCAGCAAAGTCCCCGTAAATAAACTGATGTGTGTGGTCTTGTGCCTTCACTGAGAAGTTTCAGCCACAGAGGACTGGCCTTGCAGCTGCTGACTGTGTGTGGGAAAGTGTGCTGAGCCCGAACAAGCTCCTGGGCCCATGATCTATTTCCTGTATTTCTCATTCACACCCTTTGTTCCTTCTGACTCTAGCTTCTGTGTGTAAATATGCCTAGTGTGCTCAATCCCTTGGCTGAGTCATTGTCCCTAATCCCTCACAGGGCAATGGGTGGTTTCTAAGGCAGTGTCTTCGAGGCCTTGGGCCCGGTGGCAAGTCAGGCTCAGGGAGCCCACTTGGAAGCTCGGTCGAGAGCAAAGGAGACCAGTTTCAGGACTCAGCTCTTGTGGCTGCAAGCAACAGAAACCCACTCACACTCGACTTTTCTCTCACGTTCCACGTCCAACGTCAGGAAGCCCAGCTGGTCCTCCCACAGGATAGATAGATCCAGAATTGCCACTGCTCCCCACTTAATTCTGCTTCCCCTTTGAGCATCAATAACACACCTGAATATGGCAACAGCACCCCAGCTAGTCTCCTCTTTCTCTCCCATCTAGTCTCAAAATGTGGCTAGGATGATTGCTTTAAGAGCATAACTCAGCTGGAGATATTCTTCTGCTCATGCCCGCAGGGGGTGCTCGGGACCCCAGGCCCCCTTACCTCTCCTGCCTCCTGCCCCGCCACAGCTCTGCCCTTTGCTCACTCTGCTCGAGCCCTCTGGTCTCTTTGCTGTGCGTCAAACATTCTGGAAGTGCTGCCATGTGGGGTTTTGCCTTCTGGCAGAAGCAGCCTTCCCTTAGATAGTGTTGTTTCCATCCCCTTAATCCACTGAGGACTCACCTGACCATCCTATTTAATATTGCAACTTACTCCCCCACTCTCCAGGCCCCCGGTCTCCTCACTCTAGTCTACTCTCTGCCTTTTAGCACTGACAACTCTCTCCATACTATATCATTGACCTATTTGTTATGCTTCTTGTTTATTGTCTGTTTCCTCCTTCTAGAATGCATGCTCCGTGAAAATGGGGTCTTTGTTAAAGCTGTTCTCTGATATATCCCAAGAACATAGAATTATGCCTGGCACCTAGTTGATGCCTGATAAATACTCTTGAACAAATGAATGAACAAAGCTGGCTCAAGTAGAATGCTTTCTTAAAATAAGACTACAAAGGGCTCATGGGAATCCAAGAAGAGTCACCCTGAAAGAGTCGGATGCTACAAGAACTAGTCCGGGAGATCAGTTACAGACCAGGGTAGCTGCTTTGAGTCTCTGTCAGGGCTGGCAGGGTCCCCATCTCTGATTCTTGGCACATTGGCTCCTCCGTGCTCCTTCTGCCTTCTCTGCTCAGTCCTCCTGGCCAGCCAACCCCCGGCCTGCAGGTCCCCAGCCTCAAGGACTGGTGGGTGAGGTTGCAGTGATCTTGCTTTGCATGAGGAGGGGGGACAACATGGGATACCCCGATGTACCTTGAATCTGAAATGAGGGCTTCCTGTGTCATTGGCCCCTTCCTTCCTAATTCACAGGCAAAGGCAGGACTCCACCTTGGTAGTCTTTCTCTCAAGTCCTTCCAGAACTTTCCATTTGCTTTCACCCCAGCAATTACCATCTTGCTTCATTCCTGCTTGCTTATCTGTGCCCTCAAATGCTATAAATCCTCTTGTGTAGTGGCTTCTCTTGTCTCTGAATCCCAGGGCTAGTGCAGCAATGGCAGGTAACAGGCACTCAATAGATATTTGTGCATCAGTGAATGAATGACAGAGTGTGTGGGTGAGACAGAGCACACAGGTGAGTGCACGACCAAATCCAGCTGGAGTTGAGTCAAACAGAAATAAGGGTGCTGACTTCTGGGCAGGCCCTGGCCCTTGGCTACCTGCATTTCTGCTGGCCACTGCTGTTCTGTCACTGGGGCCATCCCCATCACAGAGGCACACAGTGTGCTGGTAACACCTCCCACCTTTTGTCTTCTCGGGAAGTGTCTGTTCCTTCATCTCTATGTATTAACACCCACCCTCCTAAAACTTGGCAAGAGACCTAGGGGAACTCAGGACTGGTTTTAAACTCTATCAATTCCAAAGAAGGAAGGGATTTCTCCTTCCAGGACTGTTTGCCCATGAATGAGCTGGAGAGACCTCTTGGAACTCCTGGAAAATTATGAGAAGCATGGGTTGCTATAGGTTTGGCAGTGTTCACTAATAGTGTATCAGGTTCAAAAGCCGCGCCTCGGGTTTTTATTCTGCGATTCTCCCCAAGGCTCTGTGAGTCAGGCCCAGAGGTCTCCCTTTTTCAGATGGAATTGGGGCCAGCCTCAGGGGGACTGAGGCACTTGCCATTCATTGTCCCTCGGCTGTGGAAGGGGGTAGTTACATGAGCCAAGGCCCCCACTCCAGCCCTCTTGTCATTCCATGTGATGGAGCCTGAGCTGGAGCTGGAGACACACAGCCCTGAATAAGACAAGATCCCCTAGCTGGGAACCCACAGGAGCAGTGGTTCTCAACGTAGGCCCCAAAGACCACCTGCAACAAGACCGCCCAGTATGTTTATTAAAAGGCACATTCCTGGGTTCCCAAACCAGAATCTTGGGCATGGAGCCAAGCAACTTCCTTTTTGTGATGCTGCCTGCTGATTTTGAGCACACTGGGGTTTGGGAACCTCTGGGACGCTTGTGGGAGAGTGACTAATAGGCAGACGATCACAATGCCGAGTGGCAAATTCAACAGTAGACGTGTATCCAACCTATTCTGGAAGGAGAGATGAAGGAGTGGGGTGATCACAGAAGGTGAGTTGGCATTGGGTTTCACAGTATGAATAGGAGTGTTTCCAGTTGGAGGACTGGGGAAAGAGGGCCCTGTAGCAAGGGAACAGCATGGGGAAGGGCATGGTAGGAACTGCACGGCATGGTCTGGGTTGAGACAGGGGTTGGTGGGGCTGAGGCAGAGGGTGAGGGGCATGGGAAAGGACTGGCAAGGGAAGATGACCAGATGGGTGGAGGCCAGACAGTGTCCGTCCAAACAGTGCATGATCAGACGTTGGGTCCTGGACTGTCCTGGGGCTCTAGAGGCAGAGGTCAGATGGATAAGACAGAGAGAGACCACTGGAGTAGAGATGAGAATGAAGACAGTCATCAAGTTGGAGGCAAGACAAGGGCAGGCCTAGTCAGAGGTTGTGTGGCTGGAGAAGTGAGGGGAGCTTGAGGGAAATGGGGAGACAGACCCCAGAGGCCTCCAGTGGACAGGCTGGGAGAAGGGTCGCGGATCTCAGCTGAGGTGCCTGGACAGCCGGACTCCTGGCAGGGGACACCAAAGGGGAGTTTGAGAGAGATGTCAGCTGAAGATAATTCCATTTGGAAACTGGAAATGCCAGTCTGGAGCATGTTTATCAAGCACCTACTACGTGCCTGGCATGTCACTAATCAGCTCTAGGCCCTAGTTTAAATCTGAAGATCCTGGACATGTGTGGGAAGCAAAAGAGGGAAATCATGGCTGCGACAAGCTAACCTCAAGGGGTGGCCTCAGCAGACATCCCTCTGCCATCTTTGATATAGACAAAATGCCTTCTGTGAAGGGCCTCTCTTGCCTTCCAGCTGCTGGGGGTCATGCAGCCTGTGGAGTCTAGACAACCCGGTGTATTTGTCCTAGGTATATTCTTGGGTACTCCTTGGAGTCAGGAGGAGCCCTTCCTGACATGAAGATCCCGGACCCTGAACTGGGCCACAGAGCCACAGGAACTGAAGCAAGTCACAGAAATATTTGCCTACTCTCATATGTCTTGCAAGTTCTGGGAAGGTTCTGGTCTGTCTCAGTTCTTGGTAATGAGGTGAAAAGGGAGGGGAGGGTGGGTGCTTTTCTCTGTCAGCAGATAAGGGGAGCTGTGGGACCCGTGACCTTCCCTGGGTGACTGGCCGGTCAGATCAGCCAGGAGCTTGCTGTTGGTTAAGCATCTGACTCTTCATTTTGGCTCAGGTCATGATCTCAGGGTCCTGGGATTGAGCCCCACGTCAGGCTCCGTGCTCCCCGGGACTGTGCTGGAAGATTCTCCCTCTCCCTCTCCCGACTTGAGCCCTCTCTCTAAAATAAATAAATAAATTTTTAAAAAGTATTTTCCTGGGCCAGGCAGAGTCTGAGGGCTTCATCACACTGGACACTTAAGCTAGCCACATGCCACCAAACACAGAGGGACCCCTGCCTAAGCCCTGCCACCCTGTCCAGGGCTCTTTTTCAGACCCCACAGACAGGCTCTGTTATGGGTTGAATTGTATCCCTCCAAAACTGAAGTAGATGTCCTAAGCCCCCAGTACCTTAGACTGTGGCTTTATTTGGACATAGGATTGTTGCAGATGTAAGTAGTTAAGATGAAATCATACTGGAGTAGGGTGGGCCCTTCATCCTATATGACTGGTATCTTTTTAAAGGGGGAATTCTGGACACATGCATACACACACAGGGAGTCCTGAAGATGAGGGCAGAGATGATGGTCATGCTTCTATAAACCAAGGAGAGAGGCCTGGAGCAGATTCTCCCTCATCGCCCTCACAAGGAACCAACCCTGCCAACACCCTGATCTAGATTTCTGGCCTCCAGAACTGCGAAGCAATACAGTTCTGTAGCTCAAGCCTCCTAGTCTGCGGTTCTTTGTTATGGTGCCCTAGGAAACGACTCAATACTGTCTCCATTCTGTGTGATGTGAGGGAGATGTCTACAAGCACTGAACCTTCGGGAAAGCAAGAATAGAGATTTTTGTTCTTCTGCTGAAAGAAAAGTCTGCTGACAGTCCTTGAGCTCGTTCTCCATGCCAGGCCTTATGCACAGTTACCCTTCTTTCACCATTGAGGAAACTGAGTCACAAAGTCCCAAAGCTAGTGAGAAGTAGAGCCATGTTTGACTCCATAAACTTTGCTTCTATTTATTTATTTATTTTTAAAGATTTATTTACTTATTTGAGAAAGAGAGAGAGCACACAGTGGGGAGGGGTAGAGGGAGAGAGAATCTCAAGCAGACTCTGTGCTGAGTGTGGAGTCTGATGCGGGGCTTGATCCTAAGACCCTGAGATCATGACCCGAAACCACTGGATGCTTAACCGACTGAGTCACCCACACGCCTCTTGAAACCTTTGCTTTTAACATAGTTAGAGAAACTGACTCTGAATAAGCCAAGCTCACCAGACATTAAATTTAAGAAGTATGGGCTGAACCCACTTGTGTGCCCTGGGGACAGAGTGAGAACAAGAAGCATGGGTTCCCTGCCCTTTTGCAGTTTGCATTCTGGCAAGGGAAACCCAACAGAAACAGAGTCTAAATACAGTTTTGGATTTAATCACTGTTGCAGTGAGTTTATGAAGAACCACTGGTATCACAAGGACATGTATGTAGAAGGGTCCGAGGAAGATGTCTGTGATGAGGTGATATTTGAACTGAACTCCAAAGGAATGATGGAGTTAGATGGAGGAATTTGGCTAAGTGACACAGGAGGGGGGAGGGTGGGGAGAGTGAACCACGAAAGCTGGCGTGGCTGACTTGTGGGAAGCCACAGATGCAGCTGGGAACACACTGATGAGTGGAGGGTCGACACTAGGGATGTTCGTTTTATCCCAAGAGTTGATGGGGGAAATTCACTGGAGGGTTTCAGTGAGGGAATGGTTTGTATTTGGAAGGACCTTTCTGCTTGTGTGGAGCATGGGTGGAGGTGCCGATGGGTAAGGGGAAGCCTACTTGGAAGCTCTTGTAAGAAGCCGAGCGAGAGAGGATGGCATTTAGATTGGGTGGCAGCAGTGGGGACCAAGAGAAAAGGAGGGAACTAAAAAAAGAAAAAGATGTCCAGTGTTAGTGTTACAAATCATCAGAGAAACACAAATCCAAAGCACCGTGAGATATCACCTCACACCTGTCAAGATGACTATTACAAAAAAAAAAAAGAGAGACAGAGAGAGAGAGAGAGAAAAGAAAACAAGTGATGACCAGGATGTGGAGAAATGGAAAACCTTGTGCATGGCTGAGGGGAATGCAAAATGATGTGGCTATTGTAGAAAACAATATGGCGGTTCCCCGCAAAGTTAGAAATAGAAATAATAGGATCCAACCATCCCGCTTCTGAGTATCCACCCAAAAGGATTGATATCAGGATCTCGAAGAGACAGTAGCACCCCCAAGCTTATTCCAGCACTATTCACAATAGCCAAGTTGTGGAAACAACCTCAATGTCCAGCAGGGGATGAATGGATAAAGAAGTTGTGGTCTCTGCACACAATGGAGTATTATTCAGCCTTAAAAAAGAAGGAAATCCTGCACTATGGGGAGTGATGGATGAACCTTGAGGACATTATGCTTGGTAGAACAAGCCAGTCACCAAAGGGCAAATACTGTATGATTCCATTTATATGAGGTATTTGAAATTGTTGAACTCATAGAAGCAGAGAGTAGAAGGGTGGCCGTCGGAGGCTAGAGGGAGGGAGACCTGAGGAATGGACTCAAAAGGCATAAAGTCTCAATTACACAACATAAAGAAGTTCCGGAGGTCCTCTGTACAACATTGTGCCTCGAGTTAACAATACTGCCCTGGGCACTTAAAAAATTGTTAAGAGGGTGGATGCCATGTTAAATGTTATCACAATAAAATAAAAAATATTTTAAAGACTTTAAAAAGAGACATATTTATGGGGACTAGCTGTTGGCCAAGCTGGGGAGGTGAGGGAGTGGGCAGATGGCCGTGGATGGTGGTGCCATCTGTGGATGGGGGAAAATCCTGGAGGCAGATGAGGCTTGAGCCTGCAGATCCAGAGTTAATATTTTGGCTTTCCAGAATCTGAGGCCCCAGGGAGATGTCAAAGTGTATTTGTCAAGCGAACAGTTGGTGGAATCAGACTGGAAGCTCAGAGGAGAGGACTGAGGGAGGCACACCAGGAGGGAATTAGCAGGGGATGCGGCGTGGCCAAAGCCCCAGGAACAGCTGCAAAAGGAACCCACTGAGGAAAAGCCCAGGGCAGGAGATGAGAACCAGGCCAATCCCGAAGAGGAGAAATGCCAGAACAGACTAGAAGGGTGGATAAGGCTGGACCTAGAAAGGAGACCAGGACAGAGTGGCCAGTGGGAGGAGAACCAGGTGGGGCTGTGCATGAGAGGCTTTGGGAAAGACAGAGGGGCAGCTGTGTAGACTCCTGCTTAGAGGTTGAGTCCATTGGAAACTGCAACACACCAGCGTGAATTTAGTGAATTGGGTCATTGGCAAATGAGGAAGAGCTACGTTGGTGGGGGTGCTGCTGAGGCAGAGTCCAGGGGGCAGTGGGTTGAGGAGTGGGAGACGGAGAGGGAGTGAGATGCAGAGGGTGGGCAAGTCACACAAGACACTACTTGGTCTGCTTCAACTTTTCCTGCCCGGACCAGTAAGCATTCCACAGTTTGTCACGAACATTGGGCACCACCATTTCTCAGGTGCTGTGTTAGCTGAGAGGATCCCCATTATTCCCTGCCCATAGGGAGCTCCTAGAACAGGGGAGATATCAGAAATTAAAACAATTATAACATTAGAAATCGAGTAAGGTAGGAGTGTGTGGGGGGTGATGGTTACATTGACCTGGGAGGTTGTGAAGCAGAGGAAGGACCTTTGTGCAGACTGAACAGCAGGAAGGGATTTGTGAAAAGGGGCACCCAGAGCCAAAAAACAGGTGCCTTGGTTTTGCCTCTCCTGCCCTGAGAAACTTCAGCAAAACTTACGTGATTAAAGAAATGCAGAAAATCACATGTACTTTCTTCCCCATTAAGTGTCTCCATGCTACTCATCTCAAAGGCGCTGCTGACAAATCTCACAACAAAGAAAAGCAACTAAAATTCAAATCCAACATTTCCCATATTTGATCAAAACTTTCTCTTTATTTTTAGGGCACATTTGGGGAAGTCTGGGAGCAGGTGGGACAGGGGAGCCTTTGCAGGACTTTGAGCCCCTAGAAAGTTTCCCCTAACAGCTATGTGTAAGCAGATGGGAGGAGGAGGAGACGAACAATGAAGAGCTGGTTAGAGCAAGACTAACATGGACTTGTCCCGGCTCGGGCAGCATTTGGGTAGATGCACTGAAGGGGCAGATTCCAAGAAATTTAGGAGAAAGAACTGCTAGAACTGGATGAGCCATTAGGGGGGTGTGTGAGCACGAGTGTGTATGCACGCACACGCGGTGGAGATGGGGGTGTTGGTGCAATTAGAAGTGGACATAGAGATGATGTTAGAGCTGGAGGTGGTGGTTGTGGCCGTGATAGAAATGGCGATGGTGAGGAGTAGCAGAAATATCTGCCCTTGTGAATTTTATCAAGATAGAGAATGTAGAAGGAGGGTAGGTTTGGGGCCAGGATGGAATGGGGCAGAATAAAGTTAGCTCATCATGGACATGGGGAGTTTGACGCATCTGCAGAGCAGACACAGGGTGTCCCAAAGAACTGCCCCTTTACCAGCTGGAACTCAGGAGAGGCCTCTGGACTATAAGTGCGGATATGGGTCAACAGCCACAGAAGTGGATGGAAGCATAGGAAAACAAGCAGAAGGGAAGACAAGGGGACTGGCTGGTGACTGGCTTGTGTCATGGTCTCCTAGATGAGCTCCAGTGGGAAAGGGCAGCGATGTCTCTTGAGTGCTCCATCTACCAGAAAACTTCTGAGCATAAGACCCAGGGTCCAGTGCAGGTCCCATTCTCACAGGCAACAGGGCCAAACCCAGCTCCATCAGGACCAGGATGGGCCTGCCATGCCCTGCCCTGTTTGTCATGGACCTGAGGGACTGTGTCTATGTTTTGGGTCCAGTTACTCAGAGGCAGCCAATTGGTGGGGAAGGATTTGTGTGCCATTTGGAAGTGACCGCCCTACCTCTCCATTCCTTGGCTAGACTCTGGCTGGCAGATTAAGGGAGCCGGGCTTGGCACAGGAACGAACAGTGACTCTGGAAATGGGTGTCTTGCTTGTATGCCAACTGGGCGTGTGCTCAGATCACACAGATTCCTTTCCTCCAAGCCCTTCAGGCTGCACTGACCTCAGCATGGTGTCTGTGGTCTGCCATCTTGGATTGTTGGACAAATGCCTTGGCAAATCTAGTGGAGCTGAAGGCTGGAGGTGTGCCCACATTTTGTTGTAACCCAGGATGCCAATGTCAGGAGGGAAGGCTTGGGGTGGGTAGGGGGTATCCTTGTTGTGGGTTTGCATTTGGCTTGTGAGTTTGGGTGCCCATACTGGGAGTCATCATAGGAAACAAGCCCCCAGACATTTCGATGAAATATTGATTGAAGTATGCATTGAAATCAAACCATTTCATTGAGGTTTTACCTCAATGTTGAGGTCAAAGCCTGTTTTGACCTAAAGCAGTTGTCCTTGGTTCTAATTTGTGTGTAAGATGTCCAAGGTTCAAGGAAGCCATTGGACTTGACAATCAATGGAGGAAGCAGCCCTGCGGCCTGGCTTAGGGTCATCTTCTGGTATTGGGGAAAAGGCGAGGTCTGCAGGTGTCCATGGAGAAAGCTCGTGTATCCAGGCTGCTGCCTGCTCCACCCAGGAACTCCTGGAGGAAGGATTTTCCCAGAGAGCCTGTTTATTTAGAAATCTCTTTTCCAGACCTGCAGACACCCAGACAGACTTGGCCTCTTCCCTGAAATATACCCCGCACTGAAAGCTTTCACGAGGTCACTGGCTGGTTTGGGGAAGGGAAAGAAAGATGGTTGCTTGGTGTTTATGCCAAAAAAAAAAAAAAAAGAGCAAAACACAAAAATAAGCAAACCAACCTCCCTCCCAGTTCACGTTAGTAGTGCTAAAATGTACCCTTCCAACCTTGTGGGTGCAGACAGGGCTTGGCTCCCGCCGTGCCTGAGAGAGCAGGTACAATTTTCCCAACCTCTGTCCCCAGCAGACCCAGGAGTCTGCGGTGGCTGGGAGGAAGCTTTTTCAGGCTCTGGTGACCTTTGCCCCCAATCTCCACATCCCAGGCAGCTTGGGAATGTGCACAGTCCTGCACTTTGGGCCTGAGGCTCAAGGAAGTGGGTGGAGTCTCGATCTGATCCTGGTCTCCTGAGGACTCCGATGCTCACCCGGCCAGGCCCAGCCTTGCTCCCTCCCAGGGGGTGTGGGACAAGCAGGTGTGGGTGTGGTGGTGTGGGCCAAGGAATTGCTGGAATGGTCTTCAGAACTCTTGCAAGGATAGAGACCTGACCCTCATTGGCAAATGGATTCCGGATGACCTTGTAGCTGAGAAGAGACTTTTGCTTTGCTCATGTTGGAAGCCTTTCCTGGCTCTGGCCTTTACTTAATGTTTTTAAGGGACATAAAGATGAGAAAAGTTTAATAGATCCATTCCTGCTTAACTGGATTTCCAACCACTTCTCCCCTTGCCAGCCTTATACTCGAGTGTCAGTGGACTTTTTGGTTGGTGGGACTATGTCAGAGCATAGGACTCGGGGCCCCCAGGCCCTCCCACCCTATGTCAGGCCCGGAAGCCCCATGGTCAGGCTGAAGTTGCTGAGGCCTCGCTGCAGACAGACCTGGGTTCTAACAGTGACTCAACCGTGGGCCTGGGAAGGAAACCCCTTCAACCTGTTGATCCATCTCTAACTCAGGATGGGCATACTTACCTCACAGGTTGGTGTGCTGACTCATTAAATGCCCTGGGACAGGCATGTACTTACAGCCCCAGCACACTCCCGGGCACCTGGGGCCCTCGCAATGCTGGAGTCTGGCACGGAATGGGCTCGGGAGCTGTCTGTAGAATCTAATTCCTCAGAGGGATTAATCATGGTTTAGTAACAGCCTATCAGGAAGGACAATGGTCCCTTATTGTTCTTCTCATCATTGCCAACCTGGCCTATTTATAAGCTAGAGGATTCTTCAGGGGTGACTCACCTGCCACACGGCTATCCCAGGGTGACCTTATCCCTTGCTTCCTGCCTTGCCTGCTGGCTTCTGCCCTGGGCTCCCCTGGTCTCACCTCAGCTAGCCCAGTGCAGAGGAGTCTGCTGGTGCCCTCAGCTCAGGTGTGACCAGACTCTGCCAGCTAGAGAGGCAGACAGAAGCCGGGGGTCAGAGGCAGAGGGCGAGGGGAAACCGAATCCCATTGTGAGGCCCAAGTCAGGGACTGGCTCACCATTCGGATGGTGACATCAGCCCCAAGTCATGGCAGGGCAGTGTTGGGGAGGGCTGGTGTGAACCAGTTGGATGGAAGGTCCAGGCAGCACAAGGGGAGACCAGGCTGGGTTCAGGAACAGGGGTTTAAAGCCAAGTCTATCCCTGCCCTCCGGGGAGTATATGTGGGGGTGACTCCAGGGTCTCCAGGGCTATGTAGAGAAAGGCCCTCAGCGGGACTCCCCTCCTTCCAGCATTGGGCAGGCAGAGTGTCATGCTGCCTCTCAGGCTCGAGAAGGAACTTGGTTCTCCTAATGGCTTCCCGACGTCTGCTGGAGAAGTGACAGATCCCGGCTCATGGCATCAAGATTCCTGCTATAAGAAAGAATGGCGGGTGGAAGGGGGGGGGGAGGAAGAGCACAAGGTCATCGGCCTGACTTCTGTCTTCAAGTGGTCTGATTAGCCCTTCTCCAGGGGCTGGGCCCCATGATGACCACAGAGAGAAGAAGGGCTCTGGGGACACTTCATGCACAGCCTGCCCTCTCTCTGAGTCCCTTAGTCAGAGTTTGGGGTGGCAACTTCCAGTGGAAGTTGGTGGTTGGGGGTCCTCCCCCTACCCTTCTCACCTCCTTCCAGTCACCTCTAGCCTTGAGACTTCAGCTCTGGACCCTTGATGGTTTTCCTCCTTCTGTCACAAAAACACCCAGGAAAAGGCAGTGAGAAACCTCACATTCTGGGAGGAATAAGCATTTTTAAGCCTTGACTTTTCTGGGCAGCACTTGGCTTCCTTCCCTGCAAAAGGTGAAGGTTCTGTTCTATGGAGAGGGACCTTTGGCATCTACCTCAGGTCAAGGGCAGGGATGTGCTGGGGATGTCCTTGGCACTCCTCTGGACCTGTGGCAGGCCAGATTCTGCCATAGTCTTCTACTTCTCTGCCTTCCTGCTTCTTTCGTTCAAGCAAATTGCGTGTAAACATGAAGATGAACTCAAACGGATCTTTTCTCAAGAACGTCACAACCCCTTTAGAGGCGCTGGGGCCGCGTGTTCATCCGAGGGACAGCAGGAACAGTCCCTGGGACAGTCCCCTCTACAGCAGGCCTGTGTTGGGGCTGTTAGGATGGCGGGGCCAGCACATTCTGCCTTTCTTCCATGTGTTCTTCATCGTATCAGAAAAATGTGGAAGAGAGGACACTAGTATTTGTCAGGCACCTACTTACCATTTTTCAGTGATTAGTCCATTTAATTCTTTTAAGTATCCTTGTGAGTAGCTAGCAATATCTAACATGTAACTAACTAGTAATAACTAAGTGCTTACTGTTAACTCAGCTCTGTGTTAAGCACTGTTAAGCTCTGTTTATGTGAATTCACTCATCCAGTTCTGCTGATAGCCCTGTGGCAGGGATCCCCACTTTATGAGGGAGGAAACTGAGGTGCAGAAATGGCAGGTGACACAACGTGACCCAGCTAGGACTTGACATCGCTGGTATTTGGCCTCAGGCAGTCTGGCTCAGAGTCTAAGCTCTCAACCACGTTCCAACATCCTTCTGAAGTGGCCAGCTCAGGATTGGAACCCAGATCTTTCTGAGGTCAAAGACCACCTTCTCTAGTGTGTCGTGATGCCTCTCAGGCTCAAGAAAGAACTCAGTTCTCCTAATGGCTTCCCAGTGTCTGCTGGGGAAGTGACAGATCCCGGCTCACAGCATCAAGAGTTCTGCTACAAGAAAGAATGGCGGGTGGAAGGGGGGCAGGAAGAGGACCAGGATTTAGGGGGGAGGGGGCTCCTGTGCTGGTGCTGCCCCTTGGTTCAGTTCTAATTCCTTAGGTGCTAGACATGATGCTTGACCCCCAGGCTTTCCTTTGCTTGTTAACCCAGGGGCACCTGGAAGGATTTGCTGCCTGATGCCAAGAAATGCACTGGGGGAAAGGCAATTCTCCCACAGCTTCTCATGGCACAGCATGGAAGAAAGGCCACCAGGCTCTCAGCCTCCCCTCTTCTTCCCTGTCCACCCACACTCCACTGCCCCTCTGAGCTGTTGTTCAGGCGTCTGTCTCCTGCTAGCAGGAGACATGGCCTGGTTCTATCTCCAGTGCTGGCACGGGGCCTGGCAATCAATAAACATTTGTTGAAAGAATTAATCAAACTTGGAGAATTTACTGGACAGAGGCCATTAACCCCTGGTTCGAGTCCATCGGCCTGACCTCTGTCTTCAAGTGGTCTGATTAGTCCTTCTGAAGAGACCCAATGGCCCTTGGTGCTGACTCCACGTTTTCTTGCTGGTCAGTGACAGAGCTGACCTGGCCTGTGGCCACTGGCTCAGGGAGCGGGAGGCTGAGCTTTATTTGAGTTGCTGAATTGCTTTCCCATTGCTGTCTCAGCAGTGCCCCTGCCAAGCTCTGGTCAGTCTGGTGTCTCCTCTGGGCTGACTCCCTGCTTCCCAGCTCATTTCTCCAAGCATGTGGACTCCAGCATCAGATAAGAAGGGTTGAGAAAGACAGGTTGGAGAGAAAGGCACCACGTTCCCCGGGAAGGTAGTTGGTTCCATTTGTTGTGCAATGCCTGGTCCGCTGTTTGTTACTCTCTGCAAGGCTACAAGTACAGATGTGGAGACTAAGAAATTTTTAAAGCAGTGTGACATTGCTGCAAGGGTCAAACAAGTGATCTGTGGACTCGTCTTCTTGAACCACTAGGGCATACATAGGTTCAAGCTGGCCCTTCACCATAGATGGTGGGAGAGGTGCTGGGTGAGAAAAGGTAGCTTCAGAAATGCATGTTCCTTGCAGGTCTCTTCTGCCTCTCCCCACTGAAGAAGTGTCAGTCTCCTGCCCATGAAATCCCAGTGTGGGTTGGGATAGTTCTAACTTCTAATTCTGGCCCCATCACCTATCAGCTGTGTGATGCTGGGTAAGCTCTGGGGTGCCTCAGTTTCTCAACTGTTGGTTATTGGGAGCATAAGCAGAATTAGCATAGAACTGGGTCTGGAAAATACTAAACCCTGCACAAGTGTCAGTTCTTGTCATTGGTGAGCATATCCAGTTCTGTCTCAGGCTCTCAAGAACCCGAAAGGAGCAGGCGACCCAGACCCAGCCTTCATGATGCTCTTTAGGAAATAAGACACACAGGCAGGGAGGCTAGGCTCCAGCAGGGGATGTGGCCCAGGAGCTGCTGCAGAAGGATCCACAGTGCCTGAGCCGGTCATATGGGCAACTCCTCACAGGGGCCATGACTGGGAGATGGATCTTGAAGATGGATCACATATGGAGAGTGCCAAGAAAGGGTTGAAAGTGGAATACATACAGTGTTTTAAGGGGATTATAATTGGCCTCCTGGGTGTGGTGGGCTCATTTAAGGAGAGTCTTGAGAAATGAGAACAGATGGGGCCCAATTATGGATTGTAAATGCCAGAGCTTGATCCCATAAGCACCAGGGCAGGGAGAGGGGAGCATTTGTGGTTTCAGTGACATGATTTAGACAAGTCACTAGTAGATGGATTAATGCCTTGTACTTACTATGCATGTAAGTGAGTGAAAAAAATGAATGAATTGATGCATTAATTAGAGCTCTTTGGGTTGTGAGTAAAATCATCCCAAATCAAACATCTATTGGCTCCCATAACGGACAGATTTAGAAATAACTTGGGGACTAGCTGGATCCAGGGCTTCAAATGTCATCAGCACTCCCTTAGCTGGGCAGTTTTACTTTTCCAGTAACTCCAAAGGTCTGGAATTTGGTCTTTTTGCCCAGACTTGGGTCATGTTTCCAAGGAAATGGAATAGATTGATTGGTCATACTTCAGTCACCTGCCCATTTTCAGGGAGCTGGGCAGTAGAGTCAACCTTGAGCTGAGACAGGCACACTGAATTTGTAGAAGAGGTGAGGTCCCATGGGAATATGGGGGTGCTACTGACAGAGAAGGGTGGAAGGTTGCAGGGCAGGCAAGAATATCAGTTCCTCATGGCAGTGGATGGTAGCTGGAGGCGAGACCAGAGAGATATTGAAGTCTTGGGTGAGAGTAAAGCTGAGCATGGCAACTTAGTGGACCATAGGACTTTTCCTCTCAACCTCTCCCATCAAAGGGCATAATGGCTTGAGAACAGTGTGACTTAGGCTGCCAAGCACAGGGGTGTCCTCTTGGCTGTAGGCACCTGTGAGCACTCAGTCATGAGAGAGGAATTGTAGAAGGGAAAGAAATAAATGTGTTTATTTGTTTTTCTTTTGTTTTCCCAGTGGGAAGAGGGGGTTAGCAACTCCATATTGGTCATTATTCCATTTGAGATGCCTCCTAGGAATTCCAAGAAGGCACCTGGCTATAAGAACATGAAGATCATGGGCAAGGGCTAGAGAGGTCTTGTTGGAGTCCTCACATATAGAAGGTATTTAAAGCATTGACCAGATGTGATCATGTAGGAAGAGAGTACAGATGGAGAAAAAGAGGTCCCAGACCCAAGCCTGGGGTAGTGTCACAGCAAGTATTGGTAAGTGAAGGAAGAGCGAGAGAACACGGGTGGGAAATGCAGCAGGAAGAAACCAGGTTGGGGAGAGGCCCAAGACTTTGAAAAAGGAGGGTGTTTCGATTAGCAGGGAATGGACGAATGTGAGCAACGCTAATGAGGGAAGGATGTGTCTACTGGATTTTTTCACAAGGACACATTGGTGACCTGAGGTGAGGGGACAACAGTCAGATTGGAGAGAGTTGAAGAGGTATATATTGCAGGGGTGTGGACATGGAGACAGAGAGTAAAGACAGCATTTGGAGATGTTCTGCTGTGGAGGAAAGCAGAGGGTCTCGGAATCCTTGGAAAGTGGTTTTCCATGTTGGAGGGTGCCAGAGTATGTTTTATGCTGCAGGGAACAATCCAGTGGCGAGATGGAAGGCGATGGTGAGGAAGAGGGTGGGGAAGCAGGAAACCATGCAAGGGCAGGGAGGGGAATGGGACAGATTGTCCATTGCACCGGGGAGAGGACAGGGAGATGGGGACCATGCAGGTACACATCTTTATGGGGCGGTGGGAAAGTTGAGGGATGGCCCTTCTAATGGCTTCAGTTTTCCATGTAGGAAATATAAAACAAGGGCACCCCTGAAAATTGCGTGTGGGGTGGGAAAGAGCATGAAATCATCTCACATAGCCCAAATATCAACCCCAGGGGAAGGAGTCTGGGTGCTGAGTAGTGTTAAGTGTCTCTGAGGCTTGTCCTAATGGACTGAGGTGGAATCTGTCCACTGGGTTGGCAGACTTCCTGTGGCAATGACAAATATGTGGAAAAGACAAACTGTTGAGTCCATTCAAGGTTGGAGTTTCAGCCAGGTGGATTGATGGATGACAGCAGCAAGAATAGGGAGCCAGCTGAGCAGGAGGGGAAAGACAGTGGTTTGGAAGCAGCAGTGGGAGCTCCTCACCTTTCGAGCCACCCCCACCTTTCTCTTACACCAGCCCTCCTTCCTCTCCCCCAGAGGCAGCAGGGCAAGTAGAGTCTTCTGGGGAGGGACAGCCCCATTCCAATTAAGGCAAACAGTTAAGGAAAAGTTTAGAGAAGAAGTTGAGGAGATGGAAAGTTCCAGAGAACCTGGTGAAGGCTTTGGGGTGGGGAGGAAATGGGGAATCAGGTCAGATTAAGGAATGAATGAATCTCAAATAAATGAATCTGTGAGTGATGCCAAGCTGGTTAGCTGGAAAATTGATGATACCTTGTCGATGGTACTGCACTGTGCACATTCTTCTCCATTGTTCATTGTTGATATTGCTGGTGGGGTGGGGTGGTGGGCGGATGCAATGACATATGTTGTGTGCCTCTGTGTTGTACGTTTCAGTGCTCAGTGATCTTGTTTTGAGTCTCACAGAATCTATTTCCTCAAGCTGTTTCTATCCTTATTTATATAGGTGACTAATCCTTTCATGGGTAGCGCCAAGTCTTCTGTCTCAGTTACATAGAAATACTGAGACAAATTACTCATGAGCCTTCCAGAAGAGATGAGTATCTACAAATTACTGAGAGGGTTTCAATATGTAAATAGTATTCTGGAAAGCCTCACAACTGTCCAGATTAGATTAGACACAAGAAGTGGGTAATTCCAGACCAGTTATCTCCTTCACAGATGGCATGGTGCCTCACTATATTGCAGCTCTTCTGCCTGTCTGTCACCTGTCTATGTGGCAAGGATGCATCCAGAGGCAGCTAGGGAAAAGAAGGAGGGCAGCAGGTTATCTCCCGAAGACAGAAAATTTAATATCACTGCTCTGGACGTGTTACAGCTTGTTGGTAGAACATTGTCCATTTAAAGGGAGGTGTCTCCTGAATTTACTTTGTGGGTATTTTTGCAATACTCCTCTGAAGAGCTAATTGGCCCTAATAAACCTTGCAGAAGAAAGGCCCTCCCTAAGTGAGGAGAACCATTTGCAGTCAAGAGTCAAGCCAGGTGTAGCATCGATGCATGCAAAGAATGAGGAGCAGTGCTAATGTCAAGGGTTGTCCCGCTCCTCAGATTGACATAAACAAAACCCTGAGCACAGCCCAGAATGAGCTGACATTCATTCCTAAGTTGTCTGATGGCTCTGACTTCTGAAAGGAAAATGAAATGAATTTTATGGGAGCAGAGAGAGCCATGTTCTATTTCAAAATCTGTGAATGTGCTGTTTGAATGAATCATCACTTCCAACTACTGGGTTTTGGTGTTTGAATCCTGATTGCAGACGAAGCACCAAGATCTTACTATAAAATTCAAAATTACTTCTGAAAGTCAAGAAGATTTTTAATTTATCCTGACTAGTTAAATCCAGGTAAGTCATCCTAATAATTCTTGTCCACACACGCAGCTATCCCTGCCAAAAGAAATGCAAACAGAAGTCTAGTGAGTTTCCAACCTCCCCAACCCCCTGTCCCCATTGGAGACACCTGCCAAGGGTTCCCCAAGGGGTGTGATGAGACAGCCAGCAGGACTTAGACTCTCAATGGCAGTCAGCCTCTTCAAAGTCACCACCCAGTTCCTGGATGTGGTGACCATATCCAGATTTTTGCCTCTAAAGTTGGCTTCCTTGAGAGGTTAGGCACGACTCCAGGGACAACACCAAAGCATTCTCAAAACACATCCTTGGCATTGGCTTCTAGGACTATACATGAAGAATTAGACATACAGAAAACCTCTACTGATAGCAAACTTGGATCCACTGAGGGTGTATTTGGTTTGTGAGAATAAAGCCATTGAAAATCAAGCCAAAAGCAAGTTGTGATTCTAACTCATGAGTTATGAATTTTTTAGACAGCCTCTAGAACTGGCTCTATAAAGACTCTTTAAAACAGGTAATTCTATATTAACCATTCATTCATCTATTATTGGTGGAGTGGAAAAAACAAAACACAAAAAAATGATCCACAGCCAGAAACCCTTGATTTCAGATTCCAACTCTGGCACTTATTAGCTATGTGACTTTGGGCAAATTATTTAACCATTGAGCTTTAACTGAAAATTTTCCCTAAAGGAAAAATATTTACCTCCTAAGGTTATTCGACTCCTTTTCTGCTGCTTCTCCTCCTCCGAGGGGAGGCTCTTTCCCTGCTGGGACATTGTCTTCATTCCAGACTCTTCATTCCTCTATTTCCTCTACCCAGTCGTGTGTTGGTAAATTAGATCTCTGGTAAGTAATCACAAAGCTTTGATCTGTGGCTTTTGCCAATTTCTGTGGTATAAATACTTCCACCATGGCTGAGTTTAAGTTACCAACAGTTTACCAACATGCTCACCAAGTTCCTAAGTATTTAATAACTGGCCATGATGGATAGTAGGAGCTGCCCGCAGCATATCTCTGCCACCTTCTCTCTCCTTTCTTGGTACTTTCCTGATAGACCTGTGGATGTTGCCTGATAGAATTTCCATCTGTGTTTCTGACTTGTACATTTAACCAGCTTCCAAAAATAGTTTCCTTCCTTCAGTTCCTCACCAGCTCATGTGCTAGATAGAATTCAGGTTGTCTAACCACTAAAGGCCTCACATCATCTTGAGTATTCCTTGGCCCTCTCATCAGTAGGAATTTTCAAAGGAGACAGAGGGTTCTTGATTTTCTGTAGAGATCTGCCAGTTTGCAGTTGGGTGTCCTCATTCTACTGGTGTTGAGGACTGACCTATTACCAGTAGAGTTCCCCACTGCAGAAGTGCTTAGGCTCCCCCACCCTCCCGCCAACCCACAATGATTCCGAGCCCAGTTCCAACTTGGGTGTGTGTTGGAGGGTGGGGAGTCCCAAATGATCAAGCAGTTCTGACACCAGCTGGGTATCCTACAATTCAACTCAATTCTGACACTATCTACCTAGAGAGCATCAGATCCCACAAGAAGACTGCCCGTGCCACACACACATACACATCAGATGCCAGTCATAAGCCCAGATTATCACTTGTGCCTTGGATCAACTGTCAGAGGTTCCCATGACCCCCTATTTGAGTTTAATTTGCTAGAGTGGCTCACAAAACTCAGAGAAACATTTTACTTACTAGATTACTGGCTGATTATAAAAGAATATAACTCAGGAATAGCCAGATGGAAGAGATGCTTAGGGCAAGGTATGGGGAAAGGATGTGAGCTTCCATGCCCTCTGCAGGTCGGCCAATCTCTCCAAATCTCCACATGTTCACCAACCTAGAAGCTCTCTGAATCCCGTCCTTTTGGGTTTTGATGGAGGCTTCATTTCCTAGCCACGATTGATTAAATCATTGGTCATTGGCAGTGAATGACTGTGGCCCTGCAGTCTGTCCTTGGGCCTGGACCCCCAAGGTCATTTTTCCTGGGCAGCCGGGAGGTGCTCACATGACCTCCAGTTCCTTTTCCTTCTTCAGAGGTTGGGGGATGGGACTGAAAGTTCCAACCCTCTAATCACAAGGCTGGTTCTTCAGGCAACCAGCCCCCAGCCTTAGATGGGGTCTAAAGGTCACCTCATTAACATAACAAGAGACAACTTTACTGCTCTCCTTTCAAGAGTCCTAGGAGATCTGTGCTAGTAAAGGGTGGGGGGGGCAAATACATAGGTGTCATTAGAAGTCACAATATCATGCCATCTGATTGCATTCTACTTGCAACAGAGTCTGGAGGCGCTATGGAAACCTAGCAAATGGAGAAAAGCGCAGGACTTCTGATACTCTGTCACAAGGCCATGTGACAGCATGCATGTCCAAAGGACAAAGCACCTTCCACAGATACTCTCCAGGCAGTAAAATTTGACCTGGTAAGGAGCTCTTCCTCCCAGGGCTAGCCTTAGGCACTAAAAGCATCCACGTGTTATAAGAGTCTTGAGAAGGACCCCCAGGCACCCAAAGGTAGATACCAACTCTATCAACTACAGGCAATGTGAATTGATTATTTCATATCAGCTCTACCACAATCTTAGGAGGATGGAATTCTTACCTGATTTCACAAGTAAGGGCTCATCACGTTCCCAGGGTTGCCCGGGGAGTAGCAGGAAAGTGTCCTGCTCCTAAGCCTCAATGCGATCGATCGATCGTAGATTAGCCTAATCCTCCAAAAGCCAATGTTGCCTTTTACCTCAGTCTTCAAAGGATTCAACGTCTCTCTTTAGGAAAGTCCCTTAGCTGGGTCAGCCAGGGTAAGCTAACTCTCCTAACAAACAGTCCCCAGATGCTGGTTAGAGGAAGCAGGGCTGGGCCAACCATCTCTGCAGACCAGACAGTAAATATTTGAGGCTTCGCAGGCCATACAATCTCCGTTGCAACTCCTTATCTCTGTCCTTGTGGAAGAAGCTGCAGACGGTATGTGAATGAATGGCGGGTTGTGTTCCAGTCAAACTTTATTCATGGACACTGAAATTTGAATGTCACGTCATTTTCGTGGGTCACAAAATTCTATCGTTTAAACCATTTTTCCAAATGCGAAAACTATGTGGAGCTCACAGGCCATAGACAAGGAGGCAGCGGGCTGGACTTGGCCTGCGCTCCGCAGCGGCCTGACCTTGGCCTGAAGCTCTAAGTTTCCTCTTCCTGAGGCAGGGATCCAACGTCAGGGTTCCTGGCTGGAAGGCCCTCCTGGTAGGCTCTTTGCCAGTGGCTTCTCCGGGATCAGGGATCTTTCCATCCTGGGCTCCGCCCTCTCCAGACCTTGGAGCCTTCTTTAACTTCCTCCCTGCTGGAGAAAGAGGGCAGAGCGGATTTGCAGGCATTTTTCCTGGATAGCCCGGAGGTGCTCACATGACCTCCTCCCACATTCCACTGGTCCCAAGTCAGCATGCTCCACATGGCAGGAGAGACAGGGAAGAGGTCTAGCTGTGTTTCCGGGGCGGGGGTCGTCGGCGGGGGGGGGAATGGACAGGGGCTTGGTGACCACAGAGTGGCGTGTCCACGAATCAAATCAAATGAATCAAATAACATGAATCAAATAACACACCATGTTCACACATGTGTCCACACACGTGCAGCCCTGCTTTAACGGCACAAGACTGGAAACCAGTCTGCTTGGGGGGGAGACTTTGGAACAGTTGAGCCTGTGAGTACATCCCACGCCCTGGGCACTCTGCATGCTGTGGCCCTGCAGCCTGTCCTTGGGCCTGGACCCCCAGGTTCATTGCTGAAATGACTTCTGCACAGTGTTATCCTCCTCCATCATGTGGGGAAGCCACGGCCATGGAGGCCAGGCTAAGGGGAGTGGGACTGGGGGCAGTGGTTAATGGGGGCGGCAGGCAGAGACCACGTTGGAGCAGCTATGCCCGGTGGACTCGCTCTTCCAATAGAATCAATAAGCGTTTTTCTGACCAGCCCTTTCCAGGTGATGCTCGGAGAAAAGGAAGGAGCAGGAGGGGACAGAGGCGGCCTTGGACCAGTCCGTCTGTGGGCTACGGACCTCAAAAGGGGATGGAATTTAACTCCCTAAGCCAGGCCAGTCCAGGACGGATCAGACGTCACGATTTCTTGAAACAACTCCATTTCGTGAATCCCTGGTGACAATCTGGGGACAGCAGCTCCTCGCGGATGCTCTGCTTCGGGCTGGGTTCTTCTCTCCAGGTTCCTGGATATTTGAGGCCCTGGGAGGTCCGGCAGGGTTGGCGGGGTCCGGGTGCTCCCTCCTGCCTGTGTGGTCCACAGGTCAGTGCGTCACCAGGACCCGCACCTGCGCCTCCGGGCCTCTGCACGCCCGCCACGGCCTGGGCTGTGCTGGTGGTGCCCTGAGAAGTGACTCACCAGCTCCCCCAGTATTCCAGGTCCAGGGGCCGGGGCGGTCTAATGCCCTCTCCCTAGGTGATGCTGGGACTCCTATCCTGTGGGACACAGGAGTCTCAGGACACCAGGCCTCCAGTTTTCCACTCCTCACTGATTTACCATGTGACCTAGGCACGGTACTGAACCTCCCCAGGCATCAGTTTGCTTGACTTTGAAATGAGAGCCTGTCTCATCCCTGCACATGGGTCCTGCCCGAACATGCCCACCCCGAGTCTAACAAACAGCAGGACTGCCTGAGCCGCAGTGGGCCTGTGGGTGGCTGCCAGGGGTGGGGCCCTTGTGACCTTGGACTCGGGGCTGGGTGTTGAGGCAGGCTGGACTGGGCTTCCTGCGAATGATTCCCTTTGCTTGGACTCTAATCCTGGGCCCATTGCCGTCCCCTGGGAAGACGTGGAGGGATGGCATGTCCCGGCATCCAGAGTAGCACTGGGCTCTGTGCCCCACTGACTTGTGGAACCCCCGTGACAACCGATGTGGGACGAGCTATGACTGTTCCTGTTTTAAAGACGACAACACTGAAGAGCCTGGGAATGCCTCATTTGACAGCTGAGGAAGCAACTCCAGAGAGATAGAATGACTTTCTCAATGTCATGTCATATGAACCGTAACAATAATATTCCCCCATTTAATGAGTGCCTAGTATGTCTTAGGGGCTATGCTGAAATTAGATCTAATTTTCATAACAACCAGGTGAGAGAGGTGGTCTTATTCTTACTTTTTCCAGAGTCCCCTCGAGGGCTCTTGGTCAAGGTCAGGTGAGTAAGCAGGGTCCCGCTGTCCCCACTCTTTCTGAAGCCACCATGCCCAGCTGCTTCCCAGCACTGCGGCCAGGTCCCAAATGTTCCCAGCCCGATTCCCTGTCCCCCAAGGGTGCCTTGGAGCTTTGGGCTTTCCCTGGCTTCAGTGGACCTGCCCCAACATTCCTCCCCTCTGAGAGAGGGTGAAGAGCGTCTCACCATGTAGACAGCAGGCGCCTGACTTGTCAGGAGCCCACACTCCTGAGGGCAGGAGGGAGAGGGCTCAGCTCCTGGTGCTTTTGGGGATGGGTAGACCCGGCCCCCCAGTTTCCCAATGTCTGGAAGGGGAGACGTCAGGGTGACAGAGGGTGGAGGTGGGGGAGGAGGGGGTGGTGTAAAGTTTTGTCTACGAATTGCACTTAAATTCACTTGCCAAACAGGGCGTGTGCCTGGCAGGGGAGATCAAGTGGAACAGAAGAAAGCAGCGGTGGAAACATATCATGTGACCTTGAGGTGGTAGAGACTCTCCCCATTCTGGCCCTTTCTCAGCCGGCTCTTCCAAGGCTGGGCTCGCCGGTTAAATGGCTCTACCTGGTCAGATACCCCAAGGCATGGGTGACTGTTCTGCGTGGCTTGCCCTGGGGCTGCCAGGTCCTCCCCTGAGGAGTCCTCCCTCAGTAGAAGTCTCTGCCATTATGCCTCCCTTGCTCCCTGCCCAGTGATCGGCAGGTTTGGAATCCCTGATGCACGCCTCCGGGAGCCCAGAAAATCCCCGCGGTGGGGCTTGGAACTCAGGAAGGATGTGTGCTGCAGGAAGTCTGTTCTTATCCACCAGGGTAAGCCCTGCAGGAGCCTGACAGCAACCAGGCTGACTGTGGCCCACATCTGGAAAGGTCCAGTCCCTATTGTGCTCTCAATCCCCACCAGATGACATTCTCATTCACCAAGTCTCAAGGGCTCCCGCACACACTTGCAACAGGTGTGAGCTAAGAGACGCAGGGGTGCAGCTCGGGGACACGCTGGGTCTGCCTGATTGGCCGGAGGGAGGCCAGGGCAGGCCCGATGCGGCAAGGCTCCCCTCCCATCCCCTGGAGCACCCCTGAGGTTTGAGGGTACCTAAAGGAGTTTGATTGTTCTTCCTCCTGCTTGCGTAGTGTGACGTTATTTTATGCAGTTATTGGCCTCTTGGCTTTTTCCTGCCTCCCCCACTAGAAAGTCGGGTCTACAAGGGCAAAGACTCACTGTTTTCTCCTTTACCACCTATGACAGGCTGAACAATCTTTGTCCCCTAATGCTATCAAGTCCTAATTCCTGGAACCTCTCAATGGGACCTTATAAGATAAAAGGGTCTTTGCAGATAGGATTCAGGATATGGAGATGGAGAATTATCGTGCATTATCCAGGTGGGTCCTACACCAGATCCCGAGTGTCCTTCAAAGAGAGAGGCAGAAGGAGATTTGGATACACACGGGAGAGGAAGGGCTGTGTGACCACAGGGACAGGAATGGGAGGGACGGGGCCACCAACTGGAATGTTGGCAGCACCAGAAACTGAAAGAGGCCAGGAGCAGATCTTCTTCTCGGAGTCCCCGGAGGGAGCACAGCCCGGGCCGTACCTGGCTTCCAGCCCAGCGATACTGGCTTCTGACTTCTGGTCTTCAGAACTGTGAGAATACATTTCTGCTGCTTTCAGCCACCAAGTCTGTGGTGATTTGTTATGACAGCCACAGAAAGTAAATAGACTACCATATCCCAGGGCCTGGCGCATGGCAGAGTCCACAGATATTCGTTGAAAGAATAAATGAAGGCTCCTCTCCAAGGATGCTCCCCAGGCCAGCTTGGGCCCAGCTGAGGCCAAGGACGCCCCTCCCCGCCCCGGGTCGAGACCCCCGCCTGTGTCCCTGGTGGTGCTGCCTCCCACAGCCTCCAGCCTCAGCCTGGGAGGCTGTCCGCCAGAGGGCACGCGTCTGACCCAGCTCTGCTCGCCCCTTGCAGAGTCATTGCCTCCTAGACAAACCTGAATGCCAGCCCGAGGGCCGCATCCGGTCAACAGATATAGTCATCTGCCCAGCATAGAATGTTGTTTGTAAATCAAATTCGGCGCGAACATTTTATTGAAAATTGGGAGACGCCACATAAAATCAGCGTTTCCAATTTCTGTGGAAAGATCAGACATTCTTTTCAGCCCCGGGTTGCATTCCCATGTGGCTCCATGGGTTAGAGCTGAGGGGTGACTCAGTCCCCGACTGCCAGGGACCCTCTTAGTCTGCACACCTGCTCCCCACATCCGAGATGGATGATTCAGCTTTTCTCAAACTTGCATGAAGTACCAGACCATCTTGACCTCTCAGCAACTCTGTCATGTCCAGCTTGACTGCTGCCCAGACCCTCCTTTGTAAAGATGCTAAAGGGATCCCCTCCCTGCACCCTGCTCTGGGTGGGGGGCTCTCGGCACGGGGGTTCTGCTTCTCTGCAGTGACCAGCCAGCCAGGAAAGCTGCTTTCAGGCACCAGGCCTCTGTAGCCCCTGGAAATCAACCCATTGCGTCTGGGGGTCTTCACTCTCTCGGTCAGCAGGACGGCAAACTTCCCAGAGCCACCCAGGACGAACCCCCCGCATTCCTGGAGGATGGTGGGCCAGCAGAACTGCATCTGCTTTCCCAAGCACTCCCTGGCCGAGTCAGACAGTGGCTCCAACGGAAACCAAAAGCACTAATGAAGGAAAGGAATGTAAGCGAAACACTTGGGAAGGTCCCTCGAGGAGGACTCTTGGCTCACTTGGAGGACATGGGGTCCTCAACGTCCAAAACGGTGCCCAAGCCTGCAGCTCAAGTGTGCATAAGACTCTTTGCATCTGCCTTCAAATGTGCAGATCCAGGGACTGACATGAGCAGGCTCTGATTCAATGCAGCCCAGTGGGGGAGGCCGGGGACCCGGAGAACCGCCCGTCCGGCAAATGCCCCTGGTGGCTCTGACTTGGAGTTCTGGGACCATACTTGGCCTGGGGGGCAGAGCAGGGGGGCTCTCAGAATCACAGCCGTCTCCTTTCTAGGCAATGGCCACAGCAGCACAGAGGATCCAGCTGATGAGGAGAGTCACTGAGTGGGGCCCCTAGGAAGTGATCTGTGTCCACAGCCGCTGTCTACTCGGCTGCCTTAGCAAAGTCTTCCCCAGGGCTTGGGAAAATGAAATTTAAAACATGCGTCAGGGCCTTTATAGGACCAGTCAACTCCTTAGAGTCCTGCTCTGGCTAATGTTTTTAATTCTGTGAGCCCTTCTGACCAGGGGTCTTTAGCACTGGGGAACGGATTGAGCGGGACAAGGAATACGTGCATGGATTCAGCAGGCGCTATGTGATTGCAGGCAAGTTGCTGAGCCTCCCTGAGCCTCAGTGTTTTTCCTTATAAACCGGCAACAATAACTGCCTCAAAGGGATATTGTAACAATTAACCGAGATGAGGAACATGCATGTCCGGCTGTTACTAGGCAGCCCTGCGAGTTTCCATGTCTGCACCCCATATTTTAATCCTAAGGTTGGGGAATTACGTCTGATATTGTGGCTTCCGCATCTTTCTCTCCCACACCGTGAGGGGTGAGGAGTTGGGGGGTCAAGTCGGCAGCTCTGTCAGTCATAGCTATCAGTCACCATTAGCAGAAACCCACTCAAATGGGGAAAAAAAATAGAAGGAAGGTGTGCAAATGAGGTGCATTTATTATAAGGTGCAGAGAAGCCCCCAAAATATCTGGGTTCAGGAAGACCTGGACCCAGGAATGGGAAAGCCACAGAGAACCCCCGTCTTTCCTTCTGGGCTCCCTTCTCTCATTGTCTCCTGCTCCACATGGCCTTTTGAGCAGACTTGTGGCCAGGCCCACGGGAGAAGGCAGCCGACCTTGAGCTACCTTGCTGACATGTCTTCACTTCAGCTGAGCAACAGGGATCATGAGGCATCTCCAAATCCCACCCCCAAGTCCCCAGGCCCAGCAGGGGGGTCTTCACCGCCAGACCAGTCAGCTTTGAGGAGGGTCTCAGCTCGGCCCTGGCGTGCTGTGTCAGCCACCCTTCCCAGGGCCTCCAGAACACCCCTAAAGTTGTCTACCCACGTGTCCAACGCTGATGCAGAACACTTACTAAGAGGCTTGCGTCCTCTGAGACTGTTTAGAAGCTTCTGGGGATGGGGAAGCAAGCCCAGCCTCTGTACGACTTCTCCACAGGGCAATGATGAGCCCAATCATATAAGAAAGGGCCAGAAACTGCCCTTCTGAGAGTGTTCACTTCTGCCAGCCAGGTCTTGGCTAATCCTGGTGATCCTGGAGAATCCTCGATTCTCCATCAAGGGGACATCCTGTGGAAAGGCAGGGATGGAACCCTTATAGCTACAGGTATCTGACTTGCACTTCCCGGCTCGGCTCACAAAGTCTTTGTGCAGACACCTGCTTGAGCCCTCACAAAACTATGTGAGGTTAGGTGGTCACAGAGCTAAGCAGAGCCACCACATTGCACAACTTGGAGCATTCACACTGTACGTTCACACTGTAATGTGGCACCTCCTGGAGTTGTGCAGTGCACTATCTGGGCAGCTGTACATAGTGGCCCGGCAGCTAATCATTAACAGAGCCAGATGAAATTCAGGACATTGGCCTCAAATTCCATTTTCTTCCATTGCTGTCTCTCCTTTGCCGAAGTACCTCACCGAGTTTGAAAAGGTGCCTGACACCTACACACCCTAATGTTGGGTTCCTCACCTATAAATTCAGGATAAACTCTCTACTTCCATTGGCTGGGACGAGTAAATGCCATAATGCAGAAAATGTGACCTTGACCCAGGGTCTTAGTGAGAACATGAGAAATGAAGTAGCTGTTCCTACTGCTGCTACTGTCATAATAATATTGGTTATAAGTAGCTGTCCCCGCTGTAATTATGATCCTCTTTCCAATGCAGCCACGCCTTCCCCTCCGGGTGGTGAGGGTCTAAGTCTCTTAGCACCACACCTACACAGACTAGATACCTTCTGTCTTCCTTTTTCCTTCCTAAAGTGGAGGTGGCCCACATCATACGGGGTTGGTGAGGAAGGAACCCCCATTCTGAGACAGGAGAAGCCAGCTGGTAGGTCCACGGGTGAAATGGTTGAAAGCTCCTGGCACTCCCAGCCCTTCCTTCTCCCAGCTGGGGCGCGAGGGTGCCGATAGGCGTGCCTCGCTTCCTCTATTAGACTGGTCCCTCCCTGAGCGCCTGCCGCACCTGCGCCTGGAGCAGGGCTTGCTACCTCTGTACCACACACAGTAAACGAATGGATGAAGGATCGAATGACCAAGTGAGAGGAGGAACCCCCCACCACCACCAACGTCCACTCAGCACGGTTTCGTTTCTTTTTTTCCCAGCAAACCCTAGGATGTGTCTGCTCTGTGAAATGCACAGTGCCAGGCTGGGGCACTAAGACAAATCCCACATGCCCTTGACCTTTGCAGCTCACGCCTAAGCAGGAAGAGTTCTGGGCCTGCCCGCTCCCTCCTCCAAGACCCTGGGCAGATCCTTTGCCCAGATTCCCTAAGGCAGCCAGGAGTCCAGGCCACTGGGGGGTTGGGGGGCAGGCAGGGGACATGACAGCCATTAGCCATCCTTCCTGGTCTTTGTCCACCTTTCCCTCTGCTCCACCCCCTCTTTGTGGTGACCCGGCGTGTGCCCAGGCTCCCCTAGGCTTGGAGATGCTAAGGGGCCCTCCCTGCCCTGGGCGGTAGGGAGGGAAGCTGTTTTCTGAAGCAGAGACAGGGTGAGTGCACAGAAAAATACACAAACCGGAACAGGTTCCAGAAACATCTAAACACACATAACCACTTACGGCTGTGCCAAACCATGTCCACCAGGGCAACAAGGAGCCCTGGGTGGTTAATAAGGTCACTAGGTCCTCCCCTCTCGTGTCCCTTTTCACTTCCTCTTGGGTCTTCATTCTTGGAGTCTTAGGCGCTGCTCTGTGACCCTTGGCTTCATGGGCTGGCCCCCCGAGGCCCTCCCCGTTCCCCACTGCCCTTTTTTTTTTGAAGAACTTTATTGTTTATTAATGTTTCTGTTTAAAACTTAAGTTTTTGGGTTTTGTTTGTTTGTTTTAAGGAAACACCCCCCGCCCCCCTCCCCAGGTGTGCAGAGAACACGACGCCTCGCCTTGCAGCCAGTCTGCGGGGGAATATGCCCCAAATGCCAGACATGAAAGCAGCGTGATGCGTGAGGTCACAGACACAGAGGCCCACAGAAGGAGCATTTAATGTCACTGTGGGAGGTGGGCTGGGAAGGGGCAGCCGGGCGTGGTGGGGTCTGTGGGAAATGGAGAGCCCAGGTTCTACCTCAGCGGTCCTCACTCTAGCAGGCGTCAGAATCCCCTGGAGGGTTGTCAGCAAGCTGACTACTGGGGCCCCCTCCTGCATTTCTGATACAGCAGGTCTGGGTTTGAAAACATGCGTGTCTAGCCAGGGCGCAGGTAAAGGCGGGCTGCGGGTTGGCGCGGGCACTCTGAGGACCACTGCCCTACCTGAAGGGGGCGCTGGCTCCCTGGTGCCCGCCTGCAGCTGCCTTGGGGATTACAACCTAATGCCACAATCTGTTTTGTGGGTATCAATGAAATTTTCCGTGGTGGTTGCTGTGCTCAAGCCGTTCTACCAAACTGGAGCATGCTGGCTTGAAAACACCTTGCCCAGTTTTGGTCCCGTCAAGACTTTGCCACAGCAGTCTTCACTGGTCAGGTCTCCCGGTTTTTTCCAAGGAAGCCAGAAGTGCAGATTTTAGTGTAAAATTTCCTGATTTAAAAAAACGTGTAACTACATCTTTAAAAAGTGAGCCACTGTTGGGGATTAAATAAAACCTAGCCACAGGTGGAACTGGATTCACAGCTTTCCGCTTGGTGAGCTGTGTGTTTGCAGGCATCCATGCTCTGAGACCCCTTAATTCCTAACGATATTTGTGCCCATGGACTCCTGACTATTGCCACGTGCTCCCTGGGAGCTGAGAGCCTCCCTGAAACCTTTGCGTCGCCCTTGTCCCTGCTACCTACGGAACAATGAAGACTGCTGGGTTTGTCTTACGAGCCTCGGCTGTGAGAGGGAACAAAAAGGCCACCCATCCCTCTGAGGATTAGCCCACACTTCTCAGGCCGTGTACCACGGCAGGGTACTGGGCTTAGCAAGAAGCCAGGGGTGCTCTTGCTGGGGGGAGACTGACAGGCCCCTCCCGTAACAATAGCCCCAGGAAAGTGACAGTCCGCTCGGTTTTCAGGCTCTGAGGACATAAGATGATCTGAGCGCAGGTCCAGGTAAAAGTGTCTCCCTCCCCAGGCCCGGGATGGCTGAGCAGCACGCACCTCCAATGGTACATTTGGCTTTGAAAGGCAGCCCGCGGCCAGCTGTGCAGGCTGCTCCCTGAGCCCGGGGACCGGACTTGACCAGCCATTCCCCTCCCTACTTCTCTTATCCTACAGCAGAACAGCAAAAGCAACCAGACCGTTCGTAGCTCTGAGCGTATCTAGCTTATCGAGACTTTGGGGGTCTTCGAGCTGTACTTTCTGTTGAATGAGGATTACCTAGGGAAGAAAACACACAAAATAGGCCAAATTGTAGTTTACGTCCCCATCTCCATTGTACACACAACCAGCCAGCGCGGGGCTGGGACAGAGTCCTACCTGATCTCAATAGACCTCGAGATCCATCACGTAGGCTGTGCAGAAGTCAATCATTAAACCAGTTTACAAAACTGCTGAATTAAAACACTTTTTTTTCCCCTTGTTCATTTGATTTTCAGAATGAAGTATTTCTCTAGCTCATTTTGCAAGGTCCTAGTGGTCCATCCAATGCAGAATGTTTCTAGTCCTGAAGATTAAGGTTGCTATGGCTTGCGTTAATGTAAAGAAGCAGAGGGAAACTTTCATTCATTAACATGCCCGTAGTTGGAGGTATGGCATCCCCATACCACCGTCACTCTGTGCTCAAAAGATCAGCTCCTCCCTGGATGAGGACCATCAAAAGGGATGCAAGAAATTGACAATGGGTTTCTTCTAGACATTATTGCAACTTCAAACTACAAAGGGTAGTCTTAGAGGCAAATACATCCTTAAAAACATGGCAAAGCTGTGTAAACATTTGAGATTGTATTTTTTATTTTTTAAAAGATTTTATTTATTTATTTGATAGAGAGAGAGAGCACTAACGGGGAGTGATGGGCAGATGAGAGGGAGAAGCAGACTCCCCGCTGAGCAGGGACCCCCCCACCCCATGCGGGGCTTGATCCCAGGACCCTGGGATCCTGCCCTGACCCGAAGGCAGACACTTAACCAACTGAGCCACCCAGGCACCCCAACATTTGAGATTTTAACTCGAGCTCCTGTCCGGTGTGTGTGTCTCAGGTGGTCCTGAAGTCAGAGAGTCGAGGCTTGGTGAAAACACATGTTCAGCACGCTAACCTGATGGAGAATTGTCACTGTGACACTTTCAAAGGACACATTTTAGCAGATATTACCAGAAGATATTGTATTAGTCATGGTTCTCGAGAAGAACAGGACCAATGGGATGTGCATACCTCTCTCTGTCTGTCACTCTAGGAATTGGCTGACATGACTATGGAAGCGGGCAAGTCCCAAATCTGCAGGGTGGGCCAGCAGGCTGGAGACCCAGGGAAGAGATGATATTTCAGCTTGAGTCCAAAGGTTATCTGAATGCTGAATGTCTCTTCTTTGGGGCAGGTCAGTCATTTTTCTCCTCAGGCCTTCAACTGGTTGGATGGGGCCCACCCACCTCATAGAGGGAAATCTCTTTTACTCAAAGTCTACTGATCCAAATGTCAATCTCATCTAAGGAATACCTTCACAGAAACATCTAGAATGTTTGATCAAATCTCTGGGTACCATGGCCTAGTTGAGTTGACATGTAGAATTGACCATCACAGGTATGAACTGGCTAATGTCGGGGAGTGGGCCTCCCAGGAGGCTGGTAAGCAAAGAAGGTGTGTCCTGGGCCAGGGAAATTCTTGCCAAACCCTGGGAGGTCCTGAATTGTGGGGACACCTCACCCATTTCCCTTGATATTCTAGTCCCTCAGGTTGTAATGCCAGATCTCACACCTGGGTTTGGTGGCATGCTTTGCCCCATGACCAGAGCCATCTTGCTAATGATGACAGTGTCCAGGCAGCACACAAGAAGGCATAACACAACCTCCCAGGGAAACCAGGATGTCGACCTTGGTTTTCTGCATGGCCTGGAGGCCTGGTGAAGTGCCTCCTTCTGAGACAGAAACACTCAGGGAGGAGCAGATCTGTTTGTCATGAGAGGGTGGCCAAGGCTTAGAGCTGACCAAAAGCCTACCAAAGCAGCCATGGAAATGCCCAGAGCACTTGTCCTATCTGTTTCAAGGCATATGTCCGCCCTGCAGCACGCTACAGCGTGCTCCAGTCACAACTTCTTACGTGATGGCATTGTTCCTTAGTGGCATTAACCAATGTTTTATTTTTGTTTCCCTTCAATGCCTTTTCTGTCCAATGATCCTGCTTACACTCTACCTTGGCCTCTATCACCTTAGGGAGGGTACCAAGGATCATTGAGAACAACAGAAACAAAGTCTATCCTTCGAGCGTCCCCGCTGAGGCCTGGTGTGAAGGACATGAATGGGTGGGGGCCAGTTTTTCCCACCATCCAAACTGGTAAAACTCCTGTGGCTGGAGGGAGGGCAGGTGGGGAAGGAAAGAGCCTCACATCTGGGTACGGGTCTTTGAGAAGGGGGTAAAAAGGTAAAGAGCAGGACAGTTTGGGGGGCACTGAGCACAATGGGAACCTGGGCTTCCCATCACCGATGAAGCCTGGAGGGGCACAGAGCCTTGAAGAGAATTCCTCCATGCCAGGATGGAGAGGTAGCACGAGGGTAAAAATAGCAGCTTGGCTTCAGGCCTCCACCACCTCCCTGCTGGGTTTCCAGGGCCCCCCTGGAGGGTCTCTGAAATCATACACCCTGTCTTGTTCACTCTCACTTAGCACAGTGTTACTTGGACCCACTCTAGGCCCCGGTAACCAGTTGTTGATGAGGGGCGTGGGGTCAATGAAAACACATTTGTCCAACAGGTCTGGTCCCACAGAGAAGCCACTCTGGGCTGTGTGGTGGCAGCAGTGAAGTTCCAGAGGCAGGTCCTCTTTGCTACCTGGTAGCCATAATGAGGGTAGGGGGAGGTTACAGTCTTGGCTCACAAATGACCATGGTGTGAGCTACCTTCTGTCTGGTTCAGACAACCTGGGCCAGCCTCTGTCCAGCCAAATACCGCTGGACTTCAGTGAAGTTTGACTGGCCCCGACCTACGGGTTCGACCTTACAGAGTCTGCAGTGGCTGGGTGACTGGGGTGCAGAGAGATTACTCCTGGTACCTCCTTGCCCCACATGAAGGAGCAAGACCTTTGACTGTGTCTCATGGGAAGGTGTCCTTGTGGCCTGAATTAGGACAACCTGGATATCTCACAAAGGCCCAGGGCACGAGTGTCAGGTCTGAGAGATGGTAGAAGCCAGATGAAGTTTTCTTTCCAGACTGGCCAATGCTGAGTTCTTTCCTAGGATGGGCTGTCTCTTGAGTGAGAGGCAAGAGCCTGACTTTCCTAGCCTTTTCACCAGAAAGTTCCACTCATCACGGGTGGAGTCCTGTGTGAGAAAGAATCCAAGAACCCACAAGTTACAGTTTTTCCAAGCTCTTGGTCTGCCCCAGGGCCAGCTGGAGAAAGTACAGCCAAGCATGGTGGGAAAACAGAAGTGCTTAAGACAAAAGGCCTAGTTCTTTCTCTCACCAGCTGTGGCCTTGGGCAGGTTCCTGGACCAGGCTGGGCCTCAGCTATCTGGTCTGGGAAGTGGGAACTCTGTGCGGGGCACTGCCATGCTACTATGGGATGCACACAAACATATGGAAGATCTCAGCCTCAAGGGAGCCACTGGGGCTCAATAGACATCTTTGAGAACCACTCAAAATGAGCGATGGGCATTAATGTCAAGAAAATGGACTGCTCCTTGGAGATGCTTTTGATTGTCATACTAGTTGGAGGGCACTGTTAACTGAGCTGAGACTAACTCCCTTTTACATATAAACACAAAATAATGTTTGTATAGTTTTAATATACTCAGTATTTTCCAAGAACTCGACTACCATGTCAACTGAGAGAAGTTCGAATGTTGTTTTGTTCAGAACTTTACTAAGAGTTGTTAATCCTTTGGGGAAAACACCTTATTAATGGCAATGTTGTTTGTGGTATTTGAGTTACCAGCACGAACTCCTGAATTAGCCTGCATTTGGGTCTGTTGCTGTCAACCTGATTGTCCCCTAGATATAAGAACCTGCCCCAGGGCCAGCTGGAGAAAGTACAGCCAAGCATGGTGGGAAAACAGAGGTGCTATTATTTATGTGGCTTCAGTATTTTTTTAAATTCCATTTAATTTTCCATTTTTATAATTTTATCATTTAAAAAGTAGTGTGTAAATGGATTCGTGCAGTATGTAGCCTTTAGGTATTGACTTTTCTCACTCAGCATAATGCTTTGGAGATTCATCTGGGATGTTGTGTGAATCAATGGTTTGTTCCTTTTTTAAGATTGATTGATTGATTGATTGATTGATTGATTTGAGAGAGAGAGAGAGAGAGAGAGAGAGAGCAGGAGCAGGGGCAGAGGGAGAGAAAGAGAGAGAATCCTAAGCAGACTCTGCCCTGAGTGTGGACCCAAGGCAGGGCTTGATCCCAGGACCCTGAGATCATGACCTGAGCTGAGATCAAGAGTCGTAGGCTTAACCGGCTGAGCCACCCAGGCACCCCAATAGTTTGTTCCTTTTTTTTGCTCAGTAGTATTCCATGGCATGGATGTGCCACAGCTTGTTCCATTATTTACCCACTAAAGGACATCTGGCTTGCTTACAGTTTTGGGGTTGTTGCCAAATAAAGCCACTATAAATATCCAATATGCAGGTTTTTTGTCTGAACATAAACCTTCATTTCTCTGGGATAAATGTGCAGGAGTGCAGTGCCAGTTGCATGTTTAGGTTTAAAACAAACTATCAAACTGCTTTCCAGTGTGACTGTACTATTTTACAATCCCTTCAGCAATATATGAGTAATCCAATTTCTCTGCATCCTCACCAGCATTTGGTGTTGCCACTAATTTTTATTTTAGCCATTCTGATAGGTATGCAGTGAGAGCTTCGTATGGTTTTAATTTGCATTTCTCTAATGGCTAATTATCTTTTAAATATCTTTTCATGGGCTTATGTGCCATCCATATATCTAATTTGGTGAAATGTTTGCTCTCTGTTCATGGCTTTTGTCCAATTTCTAAGGATTGTTTGTTTTTTTGTTGCTTAGTTTTGAGAGTTTTAAAAATCCTCTAAATATTAGTCTTTTATCATAGATGTGGTTTACAAATATGTTCTTCCCCTCTGTGGCTTGTCTTTCCATCCTCTTAACTGGGTCCTATGCAGAACCAAAGTTTTAAAATTTTTATGAGATTTAATTTATCAATTCTTCCTTTTAATATCATGTTGTTAGTATCAAGTCTAAGAACTTTTTGCCTATTCCTAGACCCAGATACTTTCCCCTATTTTTTCTAAACGTTTTATAATTTTACATGTCACATTTATGCCCACGATTCATTTTGAGTTAATTTTGTGTATTGTAGGGCAAAGTTTCATGTTTTTGCCTATGGATGTCCAGTTGCTCTGGTACCATTGGTTGTAAGAGCTATCTTTACCCCCCTTGATTTCTTTTGCTGCTATGTGAAAAATCATATTTGTATAGGTTTATTTCTGGGTTTTCTATTCCAGTCTATATTGATCTACATCTATCCTTCTACAAATACCACACAGTCTTAATTACTATACACATATGAGAAATCTTGAAATTGCAGAGCTCAATTCCTTCCAGTGCATCCTAAAGGTTTTCAAAACTTTAGCTACTCTAGTTCCTTTGCTTTTCCATATAAGTTTTAGGATAATTTTGTGCATATCTATAAAAGATGTTGTTGGGATTTTAACAGGAATTGCTTTAATCCTATATATAAATTTGAAAGAATTTTCTTTGAAAGTCTTTACCATGTTGAGAATTCCAGTCCACAAATGTGATATGCCTCTCCATTTATTTGTATCTTCTTTGATTTCTTTCATCAGCATTGTGTAGTTTTCAGCTTACAAAGTCCTGTATATGGTTTGTTAAATATTTTATTTTTTGAAAGATTGTAAATGGTGTTGTATTTTTAGTTTCTATGCCTGTGTGTTCATTGCCAGTCTATGCATACATAGAACTACAATTGATTTTTGTATGTTTATACTGTGTCCTGCAACCTTGCTGAACTCATTTGTAAGTTTTAGGAGTTATTTTTTAATATTCTTTGAATTTTCTGTGTGGATAATCATGTCATCAGAAAATAGAGTTTTATTTTTTCTTTTTATTGCTTTTCTTGCATTGTTGCCCTAGTTAGAACTGCCAGCCTATGTTGAATAAGAGTGGTGAGAGCAGACATACTTGTCTTGTTCCTAATATTAGTGGCAAAGCATTCCATTTTAAAATCAATCACCTCTAAGTATAATGTTCATTGCATGTTTTTTTTGGAGATACTCTTTATCAAGTTGAACAACTTCTCTATCTCTTCCCCTCTATCTATTTTGACTGAGAATTTTTAACATGAATTGGGGTTGGATTTTGTGAAATGATTTTTCTGCACTGATCAAATGAATGTGATTTTTCTTCCTTAGGCTGTTAATATGATGGATGACATTGATTAGTTATCTTATATTGAAACAGCCTTTCATATATGAGGAGACTAAACCCCCACATGGCATCTTTATCAGTGTTTGGTATCAGGATAATACTAGGCTCATAAAATGAGTTTGGAAGAGTTCGCACCACTTCTATTTTCTAAAAGAGTTTGTTTATAATTAGTATTAATTCTTCTTGAAGAGAAAAATTATCTTGGTGGAATTCTCCAGGAAAATCATCTGGGCCTGGAAATTTCTTTTGGGAGAACTTTCAAATCATAAATTATGTTTCCTTAGGAGTTAAATTATTTATTTCATATTAGGTGAATTGTGATAGTTTACATATTTTAAAATAGTGGTCAACTTCATCTCAGTTGTAAAATGTATTGCATGTGAGTTATTCATAGTATTCCCTTATCATCCTTTAGATGTCTGTAGGGTCTGTAGTGATTTTTCTGTTTCATTCCTGATATTGGTCATTTGAATCTTCTCTATTTTTTTTCAGCCTTCCTAGAAAATTTTCAATTTTGTTGATCTTTTTAAAGAACTAGTTCCTTGTTTTGGTGATTTTTTTCTTGATTTTTCTTTTCCATTTTCAATTTTAATGAAGTCTGTCCTTATCTATATTATTTCCTTCCTTCTGCTAGCTTTGGATTTATTTTGTTCTCTTTTTTCTAGGTTCTTGAGGTAGGAGCTTAGATTAATGATGTAAGACTTTTCTTCTTTCCTAATGCATGCATTTAGTGTCATAACATTCCCTCTCATCACTGCATGTTGTGTCCCCCAAATTTTGATATGTTGTATTTTGATTTTTATTCATTTCAATATATTTTCAAATTTTTCCTTGAGACTTCTTTTGTGACCCATAGATTATTTGGTGTGTTGTTTAGTTTCTGGAGAATTTCCTGTTATTTTTATGCTATTGATCTCTAGTTGAATTCTACTCTGGTCAGAGAACAACTGTATGACTCTAGTTCTTTTAAATTTGTTGATTTTTCCCTTTTAAGGCCTATGTCATGGTGTATCTTGGTGCATGTTTCATGGACACTTGAAAAGAAGATAAGTTCTGTTTGGCAAAGTGTTTTATGAATGTCATTTAGATCCTGTTATTTGTTGAGTTTTTCTCTATCCTTGATGACTTTCTGCCTAGTTTTTCTATCAGGTGCTGGGAGAGGGGTATTGAAGTCTCCAACTATAATTATGCATTTGTCTATTTCTCCCTTCATTTTTATCAGTTTTTGATTCACATATTTTGTGGTTCTGTTGTTTGGTGCATGCACATTTAGGATTACTGTTTTCTTGGTGGATTGACGCTTTTATTATATAATGTCTCTCTCTGTCTCTGGCAATTTTCTTTGCTTTGACCTTACTTTATCTTATATTTATAGAGCCATTGCTGCTTTCCTTTAATTAATGTTTGCATGATACATCTTTTTCTATTTGTCTCCTTTAACCTGCCTATATTGTTATATTTAAAGTGAGTTTATTTTAGGCAGCATATAGTTGGTTTGTGTTTTTTAATAGACTCTGCCAATCTCTGTCTCATGATTGGTGTATTTAGATTATTTACATTTAATAGAATTATTGGTATGTTGGGGCTTACGTCTGCCATTTTGCTATATGTTTTCTGTTGGCTCTGTTTTCTTTTCCTGCCTTCCTATGAGTTTTGTGATCATTTTTTTAGAATTCCAGTATGATTTATCTATAGTGTTTTTGAGTGTGTCTTTTTTGGGTAGTTTTTAAATAGTTACTTTAAATATTGTGTTACAATAAGAACTTATCACAGTCTACTGGTGTCATTTTACCAGTTTATTGAAGCATAGAAACCTTGCCTTCCTTTACATCCCTTTACCCGCTCCATTTATAATTGTATTAAGTTTTTCTCTACATACATTTAGAACCACATCACACAGTGTCATAATTTTTGCTTCCACCATTAAACGTAAGAGGAGAAGGAAAATCTCTTTTATTTACTCAGTTTTTGTTCTTCCTTCCAGGTGCTCCAAGATTCCTTCTTTTATTATTTCATTTCTATATGAAGATTTTTCTTTAGCTATTATTTTAGGGCAGATCTGCTGGTGATAATTCTTAGTTTTCCTTCATCTGAAAATGTTTTGATTTCCCCTTCAATCCTGATGAATATCTCTATTGGGTACAGGATTCTAGATTGACAGTTCTTTACTTTCAGCACTTGAAAATATTACGCCTCTTCCTCCTGGACTCCATCCTTTCTGATGAGAAATCTTCTGTCATTCAAATTGTTTTTCTCCTATAGGTTGGGTGTTGTTTTCTCTGGCAACTTTCAAGATTTTTATGGCTTTAGTTTTCAGAAGTTCTCTTCTGATGTGTGTTGGCATGCATTTCTTTGGGTTTATCATCCTTGAAATTTGCTCCACTTCTTGAACCTATAGGCCAACTCTGTTGCCACATTTGGAAAATTTTCAGCCTTTATTTCTTCAAGTACTTTTTCATCCCTGTCCTTTTCCTTGTGGGACTCTGATGACACAAATGTTAGACCTTTTATTATAATCCCTTGGGTCCCTGTGGCTATGTTCATTTTGTTTCTAGTCTATTTTCTTTCTTTGTTCAGACTGGATTATTTCTATTTTTCTGTCTTCAAGTTCAATTGATTCCTTCCTTTGGGTCTTTCATTCTGCTATTGAACCCACCCACCACGCTGTTTGTTTCAATTATTGTATTTTTCAGTTCTTTAAAATTTCCACTTGGTTCTTCTTTACGTATTATATTTCTTTGCTGAGGTTTTTCACTTTTTCCACATTTGTTTCAAGTGTGACCATGATTGCTTGCTGAAACATTGTTATCATGGCTTCTTTAAAATCTTTCTCAGATAATTTCAACACCTCTTTCATCTTCATGTTGGCATATTGATTGTTTTTTTAAAAAAATTTTTATTGAAGCATAATTAACATACACTGTTATATTAGTTTCAGGTGTATAATATAATGATTCAACAATTTTACATATTACTCTGCTCATCATAATTGTACTCTTGGTCCCGCTTTATCTACTTCACCCGACCTCCCACCCACTCCCCTTGGCAACCACCAGTTTGTTCTCCACATTTAAGACTCTGTTTTTGTCTCTTTTGTCTTTGTTTGTTCATTAAATTGTGCATGAATGAAATCATATGGTATTGTCTTTTTCTGTTCAATTTGAAATCTTCCAGGTTCTTGATATGATGAGTGATTTTCAGTTTTATACTGGACATTTTTGTATTATGTTATGAAACTGACCTTATATAAATTTTCTATTTTAGCTGGCTTTCTCTGACACTGCTCTGTAGGGGAAGGAAAGAGGTACTGCCTCATTATTGTCAGATGGAAGTAGAAGTCCAGTATCTCCACTCAGTCTCTATATAAACACCTGAGGTGTGAGGCCTCTAGATATTGTTTCATGCAGGTGAGAGTTTTAGCTTCCCATGTGGTCACCACTCTGACCATAGTAAAACTGGGGGAGGGGGGGTTTCAGGTGTCATTACCAGGGTATGATAAAAATCCCAGGCTCCTACTTGGCTTTCTCTAACACTACCCTTGTGGGGGTATTGGGACATGTCATTATAGCTTCATAAGTATAGAAATCTAGGCTCCCCATTTGGTCTTTACTGGCATGGGTAATATTTTCTGTGGTTTTTCATTAGAATAGAGCAGTTATTGTGTAAAAGTTTTTGTCTTGCTAGGCTGCCATTTTGTGGTCCTTTGTTTGGACCACAAGAGAAGGCTTTTATTAATGTTTTTTATTTGTCTCCATTGGTATTTCAAGGTTCCCAGCTTCCTCAGCTCCAAGTCTGGTATATGTGAGGAAAGAAGAATCTCCAGGGAACTCATCACCTTGCCGTCATTCCTTGGGTCTTAAGGCACTGAACCACTCTACCTTCTTATTTTCACCCTCCAAAGTCTTCTTTTGTTTGTTTTATATAAATGCCTAGTTTTTAGTTGCACTTAGTGTGAAGAATAGGAAAATATTTCTATTCCAGCTCCCAGAAGCAGAAGACTCCCAAATTTATTTTTTAAATGTATTAGTCAGGGTTCTCAGAGAAATATAACCAGTGTGTGTGTGTGTGTGTGTGTGTGTGTGTGTGTGTGTGTGTGTGTGTATGAGGTGTACATGTGTGATGGGGAGGGATAGGGAGAGAGAGGGAGGGGGAAAAGGAGAGATTTTATGGAATTGGTTTAAATGATTGTGATCATCACAATTGTGGATGTTGGCAGGTCTAAAATCTGTAGGGCAGGCGGACAGGCTGGAAACCCAGTTAATGTTGCAACACAAGTCCAAAGGCAGGCTAGAGGCAGAATTCCTTCTTCTTTGGGGGACTTCAGTCTTTGTCTCTTAAGGTCTACAATTGATTGGTTGAGACCCACCTACATTATGAAAGGTAGTCATCTTTACCCAAAATCTATCGATTTAAATATTAATCTCATCAAAAAGTATCTTTACAGCCACATCTAGACGGGTATATGACCAAATACCTGGATACCATGGCCTTAGCCATCACAATATTACCTTATTAAAAAGCAATTTCATCTAACTTCTCCCTTATAATAAGGTTGAAGAATATTATTGATTTTTGAAAAATACATATGGCTGGGTGATGTTACCTGACTCTCAGGAAAATGAAGGAGACATTGCAAAACATTAGTTATAAAGAGGGTGTTTATCTGGTAGGTAAGAACCACCACCTTTGAGAAGCCTCAGTCTGACCTACTTCCCCAACCTTCTGCATGCTGAAGTTACAGAGGTATTTAGGATCCTATGATATTGCTGTTTTCCTAGTCAAAATAGCCAAATATCAGCAATTTTATTATGTTTCTTATTTTTAATCCAATATCAACATATACACCAAAAGGAGCAGGAGTGGATCAGATACCACTTTGTATGAGTACCACTCATCCAAACTGCCACTCTATGCACCAGAATATTGATTTCCAGGGTCCATTGGTTCTCCAGTTCAAGTCCTTCTTTGGAATGATTCTTGATGTGCTTTCTTGCTTAGGATTTAATAAAGACAATGATCCAATGGTCACACCCTATGGAATGAACTAAATGATTATATATATATATATATATATATATATATATATATATATAGTCAACATTTAAATGGCATATCCCCTCCTCCTCATTAGGTAGGACTTCAGTGAGGCTGTTATCCAAGAGCCTATTCACTTCTCTTTGGTTAGTGGTTCTTGGTCATGAGTCTCTCTTTTGTTCCACAGCTAGTCTTTCTCTTATGGTTACCATTTATTGATTGCCTACTTTTGTGACTTACATCTAATATGCATTGTCTTTATCTCTAAGTATAACAGAGTATGGTAAATATCAGTGTTGCTTTTCTAACATGCAATCAAATACATTTTGGGCTCACTCTATGCACCAGGAGTTTTACCCTCTGTCTCCCTCAATCTTAGTTCTGTAGCTCTAACTTCCTAGCATATAAAACTGCACAGATCTATTCAATGCTAGCCATAACCTGAATTGCTAGTCTGAGAAGATGATTGATATGGCAATTTGTGGATGATTTAGGATTCACTTTTGGATAGAGCATGGCACTTTATGGATGAAGGTGATGAATTTAGCTCTGTGTGGGTACTATGACTTTTGGTAGAAGGATAATGACTTTCAGATGGAAAGCTACATAAAAATTGCCCTCCCATTATTCAAAAGAAGTTTTACCATGGTTACTTTCATCATACTATTAGATTTCACCCCTCATTTTACCTACGGCTTTAGCTACTTGAATCCTTCTCCCCAACTGTATCATTCTCACTTCTATGTGAACCATAGAGATGCTTCTTCTATTTTTGGTAGTTCTGACCATGTGGGTCTGGCACGGAGGTTAGAAGGCAGGTGACCAGATGGCTGAGTGCTTGCTGTAGGCCATAACCAGTGGTATAAGCCGATGGAGACTCTGTGGCTTCCCACCAGCCAACTGGGCACTGCTGAGACATCAAGAACAACTCTATTTGTTAGGAAAATTTTGAACGTACTCAAATATACATACAGAGTATAATGAACACCCATCACTGAGTCTCAACAATCATTAGCTTCATCACCAATCTTGTTTCATCTCTCCTTCATTCCTTCCCTTAAGTGGATTTGTTTGAAGCAAATCCCAGATATCAGGTCTTTGAATCTGTAAATACCTCAGTATGTATATCTAAAAGATAAAACTTTAAAAATAACCATACTATTACTATCAAACCTAAAAATATTAACTGTAATGTCTTATTATTAACATCAGTGGTTTTATTTTCTCCAATACCTCACAATTCTTTTACAGTTGGTTTGTTTGAGTCAGGATCCAAATAAAGTTCACACACTGTATTGGTTGATGTGTCTCCTAAGCCTCTTTTAATCTATAATCTTCCCCTCTCCCTTAATTTATCTGTTGAAAATATCTAAATTATTCACCCCATATAGTTAGTCATATTTTAGATTTTGCTGACTGCATCCCCATGATGTCATTTAACATTCTCTTCCATCTGCAGTCTTCCTTGTAACATGGTAGATCTGATGACTGGATTATAAACATACTGGCTTTTTTGGGCAAGAATATTTCATGGACAGTGCTGTGTCCATAATGCCTGGTTCTCTCTTTCTATACTATCGTAATTGATCAGTGGGGGTTCAGACATTGTTAGCCTGATCCATCCATCATAAAGTTCCCCATCAGCTTTTCACCTAATGGTTTTATCAGACATTGATGATCATCGGAGGTTGCAAAATGGTGATCTTCTACTTCTATCATTCATTCATTTATTAGCTTGGATAAATCTACAAAGGGAAGTTTTCTTTCATCAACAACTTGATTATTCTGAGGGCTATATGCATTTATTCTCTGACCTACTTGTTTAGTGCACTTGCCTGTTTTTTTAATGAGATTGCTGGATTTTTTTTTCTTTTCTTTTTAGAATCTGATTTCCATAGTTTGTCATTTGCCCTTTTCCACTCATTTATGGTGTTTTGTTTGGTTTGTTTCTGCCATGCAGAAATTTTATGAAATTAGGTACATTTCATATAGGACACAGAGGATAAATGTTTGATTATTTCCCTTTGTTTACCCATTTCAAAGTAATGAATTGGCATTCCATCAGGCTATAAAGGTAAAATAAGTTCGGAGTTTTGTCTTGTCTTGTCTGCTTATCATGATGAACTCATGGATGAGACATGTTTGTTGTCGCATTGATATTTGTAACTGCTATTCTTTTTTGATGCTCAATTTGTACTATCTTTAGCCAATGGGAGCCTTCTTAAGTTGGCTCCTGAGTCCTTTTAGCCCAACCCTAGTAGTCCACAGTCACTTCCTTGTTCTCAGACTTGACAAGCTGCTCTAAGTTCCTCTCATACATTTCTTGTATCAGACCAGAATTCAGCCCTTTCTTCAAGGAGCCTGGCTTCTTCTGGTGGAAAATGGAATTCACAGACCAAAATGTGGCCATCAGTGGTGTTCGCTGCTCCTTAGCTGGCCATTGTTTCTAGGCCAACTAATGAACAGAACTAGGAAATACTTTAAAAATATATATATCATGGTTTACGCTATTTTCAAATTCAAATTTAGGATTACAAAAATTTTACATTAAATCTTGATTCCTAACAAGATTAACATAAAATTACTTATTTACTTCATCCAAGTGTGTATATATATATATTAGCTTCAGAATATCAGTTCCAAAATTATTTATAATATAATGATTCGTAACAGTTAAGGTTTCCTTGTAGTTACTTTTTGTCTTTGGAGTATATCCCAAAAGAAATGTTCAATCATGTTACTGCGCTTTAAAACCATTTGCACATATTGCATGGAGCACTGGGTGTTATATGCAAACAATGAATCATGGAACACTACATCAAAAACTAATGATGTACTATATGGTGTCTAACATAACATAATAAATAAAAAAAAACAAACCAAAAACATTTGCAGTCATACCCCTTTGTATGAATGGGCCACCAGCCCAATACAAAGATTTATTTGTTCCAATTTGCTGTTCTAGTTTTATAAATTACTTCATAAATGTTACTTTCATTTCATTTTATGCTTATGTAAAACATTTATATGGCTGCAAAGTCAAATATTGGAAATGGTACATTCAGAGAAATCTAGTTACATATTTGTTGTAAAATTTTATTCAATATTTTTTCTTCATATCATCATATATTCTGGAGATTATCTGTAGCAATGTATAGAATATTCCTCATTTCTCTTAACACCTGCATAGCACTCTATTGAATGGAAGTACTATAGTTTATATACTTAATTTATACAATCCCATTGGTGGGTATATGAGTTGTTTCCTGTCTTTTGCTAAGAGTAGCCTTGTGTGTATATATCTTTTTTCATATTTTGGCACTATATTTTTAGTATAGATTAATACAGAAGAGATTTCTGTGTCAAATGCTTATGTAATTTTGCTAAACTTTCCAAATTTCTTCCCATAGAGTTGTAGCACTTTTTTACTCCAACCAGCAATAAGTTTATCATCAAACTTTTGGATTTTTGTCCCATAATAGTTAAGAAGTGATACTTAGTATAGTTTTCATTTACATTTGTCTTATTATAAAGAAGGTTGAGCACTGTATATGTGTGTGAGGGCATTTGCATTTATTCTCTAACCTACCTGTTTATAGCTCTTGCCTGTTTTTTTTTTGTGGGATTGTTGGATTTCTTTTTTCTTTTTAGAATCTGATTTCCATAGTTTGTCATTTGCCCTTTTCCACTCATTTATGTTGTTTTGTTTGGTTTGTTTCTGCCATGCAGAAATTTTATTTACTCGCTGTCAGATTTATCAGACTGTTCCTTATTGCTTTTGGTTTTCAAGTCATAGTTTAGTAGTTTTCCCTACTTTTCAGAATTTTCAGGAATTCATTCTTTTTTCTGTATTTTATATGATTTATTCTATTATTATTCCATATTATTAAATATCCCATTTAATTTCTGAGCTATTGGAATGTATCTTGGTATACAGAGTGAGAGATTCAGTTTTCTCTTTTTCCCTAGAGCTGTGCAGCTATTCCAACACCACTTATTTTAAAAGTGTATCTTTTGAGATGCCTCTTTTAGTACATACTAAATTTCTATAAGCAGTTGAGGCTACTATTGGATTTTTTATTCAGTTTTATCACTCTGTTTATCCATGTACTAATTCTACTTTGGTTTTTTTTTAAGTGATAAAGACTTGTAATATGTTTTAATATTTGGTAAAGGCAGTTTCTCCACATTGCTTTTTTCCAGGTTATCCTGGCTATTTCTGCTTGAACTTTTGAGTCAACTTATCTAGCTCCAGAAAAAAAAAAAACGGGATTATGTTAAATTCATTAATTATTTTAGGCTGAATTGAATTGCTATCTTTTAATGTTCAGTCTATCTATGAACATGGTCTAGTTCCCCATTTCTTTCATTTCTTTCACAAAAGTATTTTTATTTTTCTTGAGTAGATTTGGACATTTCTCATGAAGTTCATACCCGCAGTCTTTTTTTTCCTCCTTATCATGAATGAAATCTTCTCTTTCATTGTTTCTTCCAAATGGCTTTTCTTTATAGATATGTAGGTCATTGCTCTTGCTTATTGATTTTATGGGCTGCTACTTTTGAATTTGTTATTGTTTATGTTAGTTTTCCCATAGATTCTTTTAGGTTGTCCCAATATATTATCACATTATCTATAAAGAGATAGCTTTTTTTGTTATTGTTTCTTTACAAAGTCTTTTGCTCTAAATATTTCCTTGTTTCATTGTTTTGCCAAATATTTCTGACACAAACTTGTATAGTATTGGTGACTGGATATCTTTGTCTTGGCTCTGACTTCAGTGAGAAAGCATTTTTAGTATGAATGAGTACTGCATTTCTCAAATGTCTTTTCTGCACACTGACATTTCTGGAATAAACACTATTTGCTCATAATGTATTACCTTTAATGTGCTATTGGATTCTATTTGCCTAGATTTTTCTTTAACATTTTCATATCAATATTAGTAAGTGAGATTGGTTTGTAGTTTTAATTTTTTATAAAATTTTATCAGATTTTCAAATTGATGATATTCTTAGCAATAATTGGATGTTTTCACTCTCTTTCTATGCTATAGTTTAAGCAGCACTGGGAGTATCTGATTTTTAAAGGTTTGCTAGAATTCCCCTGAGAAATGATTTGGACTTAATGCTGTTTTGGGGTGGTGGGGGAGGGCTCTAACTACTTTCTCTATTACTTCTATGATAATTGGTCTGTTCAGACTTTCTGAAGAAAAGGGGCCGTTTCTAGTGTGTTATGACCTGCAGGAACTGCAGAAAGAAATGCAAATATTCTCTGTAGCTCAGGGACCATGGATACCGGTTTTATTGGAATATTACTTGTTTTTATGATTTAAACACTTAAAAAAAAGAAATAGTTCTTCTTCACAACTTGCATTAAATCTTTTTGGAGTTTGAATGTCACTGATATGTTGCGAAACCAGTAGCATTCTCTAAGACCTTTTTTTCCTTAGAACAAAAATTTGTATGAATACATTGGTGTGTACTTATCACAGTAGAGCTGGGGACCCCAAGCCACCAATTGCACATTTCAATTTCATGTCAATGCAGAAGTTAGATAAATATGTAATGGTTGAATTTTGGTTAAGCTCTCCAATAGAATTAATAATTCACTAAAAATGACTTGTTTTGGACTCTGGTTGGCATTTGCCAAATTAGGATGGTTTAATTTAGTTTGGTGTTTGTGATTTTGTGCTGAGAGGAACTTCAGAGATGTTAAGGGCCATTTCTCTCAGTTTCACTCCTAAGAAATCACAATCCTCCACTCTTATTGCTCACTTACTTTTCTCTAGACAATATTTTCCACTAGAACTTTGGGGAACGAAGCAGATGCATTTGGATTCCTTTGTCCAAACTAATGACTTGTTTCTGGACAGAAAAATGTTACCATCAACAGGATTTTTAAAAAATATTATACAGTGTTTGGTTCAGGCCAGCAGTGTGGGATGGGGATTTAGTCTCTGGGTTTGCCAAGATGTTTATGCAGCGGGAATGTTACTTATGTAAGCCTGGAAGTGCTCCTCATGTACTCGCCTCCCTCTCCCATTTCAGCTTTTTTTCATTAAGAAGTTGATCTTCCTTTCATGATACCACATTAAATGGCTAAAAAGAAAAGAAAAGAAATTGTTTACTGTACAAAATAACCTAACTGTCCACAAAACATCCATTTAGCTAAAGGAACCACAAGGAGATCTGGAAAACTGGGCTGTGAGTTGTTTTTATCCTTTTGGTTTGGCCCCTAACTCACTTCCTATTGCTCCCCACAAGCGATCAAACTCAGATTTGGGGGAAAAATAAAATATTTTTAAAATAAAAGAATAAACAAATAAATGAAATACATTCTTTTACATTTTTCTGGGGACCGCGGATAAATTTCCATGTAACAGAGAAGTGTAAAAGTGAGGGGAAATCATAAATGTTAGATGTTAACAAAACATATTATAAATAAAATCTGTACTCCACTATTGTGAGAAACTAATGCAATGTAGGATTAGAACTAACCTCGACACAGGTAAATAAATATCTACAGGCTTATATAACCGACCAACAGAACTTACTGAGAGCAATAGGACATTTGGGGGTGAAAACAGAGATGACCGTGAAAAGTCATGAGGCAATACTCCCAACCCTCCCTGCTTACCTCATCCTCCCGCTTTTCTGTGCCCTATGAGTCAGTCGAGATGATAAACTTAAATGATTTTAAGCAGATGTGTGTCAACATTCCTTGATAAAAGCATGCCAGAATCCTATACCAGTCTGTACCAGCACCCATCCCTCAACAAAACAACGGTAGGTCCCCCAACCAAGGTGGTAACAACTCCAGGTTACGCTCACCTGGGGGACCTCTGTGACATCAATAGCTCAGAGGGGAGATAGTCTTCACAGAGGAGTCTCTGAGCTTGGGTCTTGAACCATTGGTTGGAGTTTACCTTCGGTCTAAGGCTCTGTGAACTTCCTGGATAAGTGTTGGGGCCAGGGCTCTACAACGACATGGTTTTCATATGGAGAGCAATGAGGCTGAGACTGTAGTTCTGAGATGCGACCGGTCTTTCAGTGCTAATTGTTGAAGAAGAGATGGAGCCTTCACCTGGAAATATCAAGGTGGCGGGGTGGGGACGATTGCTACTCTTTCTCTTCATAAATTCCTCCAACTAATATATGTGGATCAGACAGATATTGGCAGGGCTGCCACATACAGCTGAGAAGGTTGCACACTGCACAAGCATGATCTATCCAAGGAGAACCATTCCCATGGTAGATATCATAGATTGAAATGTTTCTTGTGCCAGTTTTCTAGAGGATAACAATAAAGTATCTTGAGTAAGGAATGCTTTTTTTCCAAGTTACACAAAAGTGTATGCTTGAGGAACTGGGAAGATGGTTCTGGATGGTGGGAATCCAAAACTGCATGGGACAAAGAAGGCTCCTCATGATTCAGGGTTTTGCTGTCTGTGTACCAGGATGGAGGAGGCTAAAGTGGTGAGGACCTAGGAGAGAGGAGGGCACTGGCACCCGGGAGCATGCCCCTAAAGCAAGTCATGTCATATTGGCCATACTGTCTCCAGGGACGCTATCCAACACAAACATAATATGAGCCATAAAGGCAAGCTACATGTGTCATTTCAAATTTTCTAGTAGCCACATTTTAAAAAGTAGGTAAAATTAATTTTAATAATATAATTGATTAATATAACTAAAATATCATTCAACAGACATCACCAATACAGAAATGATTAATGAGATATTTTACACTCTTTTTTGGTGCTAAGCCTTTGAAAGCCAGTGTGGATTTTACATTTTCAGCACATCTCAATCAGGACTAACCACATTTCAAAGGCTCGGTAGCCTCCCGTGGCTACTGGCTCCCATATTGGACAGGAAAGCTCTAGACTCTTGCTGGTTATCATCTGGATTCTCTCTCTGAGCTGAGGATGAGGCCTCCCTCTGGGGCAGTCAAGCCTGGGCTTGGGTCTCTGAAGGAACAGAAGTGCAGATGGGCACTGGGGGTCCCAGACAATAACACAAGCAGGCGGGAGCCCCTGCCCACCCCAGCGGCGCCCTCCCCACCACTCGTGCCTCAGCCCAGAGTCTTGGGTATATTGGACTGAAAGAGTCAGTATTTTGGTGAGACAGAAGGCAAATAGACCCAGTGTTGCCCCCATTTGAGGAAGGAACCACTGCAGACCAGTCTTCAAGGAGCCACATAAGTGAGCAAGTTCAGAGATGTGGGAAACTACAGAGCTGGGTGGCTTCCCTCCAAAACACTAATGACGATTGTGGTCACAACCGCCACAACCGCGTCCCAGGCGTGGTGCTTGGTGCTGGATCGGATCTCCACAGCATGCACCCGCTCTGTGGGAGGGAGGGATTAGCACCCCGTTTTGTGAGGAAGAAACTGAGACTCAGAGATGCTAGCGCCTTGCCCGGGGCCTGGTGGCCAGGGCAGCGAAACCATCAACACCTCCACAAACCCTGCTGCTTCTTCCCGGTTATCAGTTACTAGACACGGAGGCCAATGCCATCCACAGGGTCCAAAACTTTAACCAAATCCACCGGTCAGGCTCACTTCAGTGACCCTGCCTTCCCCTAGAGCCCAGCCTCATCACCATAGCCTGCAAAGATAAACTAGGACCTAGGTTTAGATAGCTAGGTGTGGCAGTTTCCCTCCCTGTATCATGATCCCCACCTTTATTATGACAGCCTGAAAGAGAAGAGCGGTGGGAGCCCGTTTCCATTCATCTCGGGGTTCTCTTGGGACACCTGGGGCAGTAGCAAGGTGTCAGGTGCTTAGGCCCCCAGCAGGTGTGCGTCAGATAAAGGAAGAAGAGAGGAAGGTGTGCCGTGTATGTGTGTGTGCGTGTGTGTGTGTGTGTGAGAGAGAGAGAGAGAGGGAGGGAGAGAGAGAGACAGAGAGACAGACAGTCCGGGTCTGATGCAGGAGATGAGAGCACAGGGCAGGGCAGGGGGATACCTAGCAGAGTCCTCTGAGTTGAGGCTTAGGGAAGAGAGGAAAGGTTCGCAAAGCAGAGAAATGATTAGGGACTAGAACTGTGGTGGGGGGGCTCTACCTGGGGGTAGAACCATGACCACAGAGTGCAGAAAGCTGGTATATGTAAGAACTTTCCAGTAGGCACAAGCAGAGGGTGAGTTGCCTTGGCGGGATGCACTTCCTGTCCCCAGAGGTACTTAAGTCTGTGCATGGTGACAACTTGACCAGGATCACATGGACTCGGGGAGGGGGGGGCTCAAGGAGATGCTGGACGGAATGCGGTGCTGACTTCAGCAAGAGATCAAGAAAAAAGACAAAGAAGGAAAGCCACAGTGACCTGGAAAGCTCCGCTATGCCTTTTCCTGGAGTTAAAAAATAATAAAAGAAAGGTCTGTATGATGAAAACAACAAAGTGCCGATCAAAGAAGACCTAACTAAATGGAGAAACATTTGTGTTCATGGATTGGAAGGCCCTGCATCATAAAGATGTCAGTGAGTATCCAAATTCAATGGAATACCAATCAAAATCTCCACAGGGTTTTTGCAGACCCAGAAAAGCCAATTCTAAAATTCATATGGAAAGGGAGACTCTAGAATAAGCAATCTTGACAAAGAAGAATGATGTGGGGGCGTCACTTGCCTGATATAAAGGTTTACCCTAGAATGACAAAAATCAAGACAGCGTGCTATTGGCCAAGGGGCTGACTTGTAGATCACTGGAACAGAGAGCAGGCTCCAGGGCTTGGGATTCCCTGACTGCTGAATGCTGACCCATCCCACGGGGTTCTGGAGTCTCTCCTCTCTCTCTCCTTCCCCCTGGGGAGGTCTAATGCTGGTGTGGGCCAGGGGTCACCTGGGTGGCATGCCGGCTGCCCTCTGGACATCCTCTCTGAATTGTGATGCCCCCTCTCCCTCTTTGGGCCTGGGCCTCCATCCGCCCTGCAGAAGGGCCAGACCTACACCCTCTCTGCTGACCTCCTAGCCATCTCCACACCCTTCCAGGGAGTCCTGGGAAAGCTGTTGCTTCTCCCAGGGCTACTCTGGCTCTGCCGAGGGAAGATGCCTCTGTCCCAGCCCCCTCCACCACTATGTCCCTCTAGATGGCCACCAGAGAGGACTCTTGACACCAGCCAGGCCAATGAGGAAGGCTGTTGCCCTCAGAGTCCCAGATGGAAGGGGGGGGCCACAATACCTCTGACCTGGCACCCCCCCGACCCCATGGGAGGTGTTTTCCCCTGAACCCTGGAGAATGGAGTGAGTTGTCCCACAGTCTGGGGATGGTCCTGAGGCCTCTCAGCCCGTGAGGAACCCCGTGATGCCTTCCCACCCCTCCCTCCTCTTCTGGGGCAAACCCTTATGCACTGAGTCTTTCTTGAGCAACACTGCGTACCTTTGCTTTCTTAAAGCTACAGCTCCGCTCACGCCTCTGAGATCAGAGTTTACACGGTGAAGCCTCCTCTCCCGGGTCTCAGTATATGCTTCCAGGTCCTTCCTCCCTGGCACAATCAGCCTCAGCCCCCAGGTCAGGCTCCAAGGAGCAAAGGGAAATGACAGAGAACCACCTGCCAGCTCTGCTCATTCTCCTCTGCTTTGGTGGGCGACCATTCCCTGCACCTCCCTGAGGACAGGAGGACCAGCTCGGCTCCAGAAAATGGACCGAATGGGAGCAAGTGATCTCACCCATGGTTGCAGTTAAAAGGCCGTGTCCCCAGGCCGGAGGAGTGTAGGGCACTCCGAGAGTGCATGGCCCTACCTGCAGCTGGCCTGGAGTACTACAGAGGGCTCCTGGAGAATGCACTTTGGGGTTGAGGTCTAAAGGACGAGCAGGACTTGACAAAGTGCCCAGAGTAGAAGAGGCTCCAGGCAGAAGCACCAGCCTGACTGTAGGCCCCAAAGCCAGAAGGAGGAGGCAGAAAGATGGAGGTGTGGGCAGAGGCTGGGGGATAGGCAGGGCTGCCCTGCAGCCTGTGACAGAGCCTTGGTCCTTACTTCAGTTTTTCTGTCTTGTTCACTGAACTTGGGGTGAAGGGTAGAAGGTCTGGAGCACTTGGCTCAAAGTCTTTCTATCACTTCCAACCCCCCATGACTCACACCTGGTGCAGGGTAGGTGCTCAGCCAATGCCAAGACCACCAAGCCACAGGGACTTGGAGGTGAAGCCTGTTTCATCTTGCTGATGAGGAAGTGAAGGCACGGGGTGTGGGGTCAGAGTGGACCTAGCCCTGTTCTTACTACCTTTTCTGATAACAGCTCCCCACTCTTCCTTTGGGGTGCCAACCCCACTACTACTATATTCCACCATGTGGTTTTGTGGTCTGGCATGCCACCTGCACTCCAGAGGAGGGATGTGACTGAGGCCAAAACACTCAGCACCGTGCACCTCCTGGCCACTGTGATTGGTTCAGGGCTGAACACATGGACCAATTCAGGCCAATAAGAAGCAGCCTCACGACCATGATATAGCCGGGTTGCGGCTGGAAGGCTCTTCCTTGGAAAAATCTGCCTGGAAGTGAAGCCAAGCCAAAGGAAGGTAAGCTGAGAGTGACAGCTTTCTGATGGCATCATTAGAGCACCTGGATCCAGCTAGGCCTGAAGCTATGTTTTAGACTTTTTAATCACATTCATCAGTGAGTTTCCTTTTATTGCTCAAGACAGTTTGACTTGTGTTCCTATGATTTGAACCTCACAAATTCTGGCTAAGTTAGCACTCCTGGCCAGGCCGCACTTTTCCTTGTTCTGCCCTTGGCCAGTGTAAAGAATGGAGCTTTCCTGAGGCTGTTCCGTAAGAGTGGAGCCTCACCACTCCTCTAAAATCTGCAATCAGGGGGTTGTCGATTGAGGGAATCTCTCTTATTTGCACAACCCTGGCCCTGCTGTTTCCGTAGTTCTAGCAACATTTATCAGGTCCCCACTGCGTGGAGGACTCATTGCCAATTCCAGGGGCCCTGTGCTTACCCAGCCTCAGACCTCCCTGGGGTCCCCTGGACCCTGCAGTGCAAGGGGCTTGAACAGAGGAAGGATGGACTGGGCAAGTTCCACAGCCTGGTCCCCGCCCACTGCCCCAGGTCCCCCCACTGCCTCTCGGGAGGCTCTGGGGCCTGCCAGGACTGACAAGCTGTGAACACATGTTGCTGGGGGTGGGGGGGTGGGGAGGTTGTTTTTTCCAATGGCCTTTTCCAAGCCAGAAAGAACTGAAATGTGAGCTCCCCCTACTTTAACCACGAGCAGAACTGCCAGGGCATCCTGGCTCCCTCCTCCTGTGTGTGCTGGGAGGCCGTGTGGGCACACTTCCACAGCCGTGGAAAATATCACCAGGGGTGGCTGGAGGAGGGCGACATCGGGGGCTTCCTGTGTGTGGAATAAGGGGAAACACAGCCCGGTTGGGGAGTTTGGGTCCCATGCACCACTTGCTTCAGTGACCTTGAGGCCCTAGGGAAATAATTTGACATCTCTAAACCTCAGTCCCTCTACTCATAAAACGGACACACAAATACTTGCCCCCGTGGTCACCGAGAGGGAGGAGATAATCCACGTGGGTTGGGTAACATGGTGCCTGGCGCATGCGCAATGCCCAGTGGATCCTTCTAGCTGCGGCAGCGATCCCACGAGGCGGGCACCTTTGTCACCCCCGCTGTACAGAGGAGGAGGTGGAGGCTCAGAAGGGGCGCGCAGCTGCCCAAGGTGATCTGTGTGATGGCAGCCCCCAGGGAGGGAGCTTACGTGGGAAAGCAGTGCAGGACGTCTGTTGTCCGTGTGCTCTGTGCTAACAGCGGAGGATGGTCTCTGAGCTTCGCAACTGGTCCTCCATCTGGGGGTCCGGGGCGGTGTGGGGTGCGGGGACCCAGGGCGACAGAGCAGGGCGGCGCGTGGAGGAGCGGAGGCTGGTCTCCCTGTCCCCCCCCTCCCCCGGGCCCCGCCTGCAGGCTAGCTGCACCGCCCAGATGATGCTCTCTGGAAGGAGGGGGCCCGGGCTGGCCGGACTCAGGGGGCCTCGAGCTGTTCTAAAAATAAAAACAAACTGTCCGACTCAGGTGAGAGTCAAGACTTTGAAAGGAAAGAAAGGCCCCGAGAGCCCCAGGACATGTGCTATTGGGTGAAATAATTAAGAAAACCTGCCTGATCTCCCACGGAGACATAAATCATCCCGTGCCACTCGGGACTGATACTCGCTGTCAAGTTCCTAATTTTTCACAGCTGTCCCCTCGAGAGGCAACTGGGTGGGGGAAGGGACCAGGCAGGAAGGGGGGCTGAGAGACAGGCCCAGAGAGAGATGGGGGAGGGATGGAGAGAGGGGGGGAGGGAGGCAGGGAGGCCGGGAGGCAGAGCCCGAGGGAGCGGGGGAGGAACCGTGCACGGGCACAGAAGGAAACAGAGAAAGCCGAAGGGACACAGAGACGATGAGAGACACACAGGGGGAGACAGTCATGAAGTCAAGAGGGAGCCTGACTGCTTTGGGCACATGTGATAGGGGTGAACTAAGAGGACTGTGGCAGTTAGGAGGATCCAGGTGAAGTCTGGGGGTCTCTGGTCCAGGAGACCTCTGGCCGCACAAGGCAGGCTGGGCAAGGAGGCCGCAGGCCCTGGCCTGGGTCCCACCCCTCCTTTCCCCACCTGGAAACAACCATGGACTGTGTTCTCTGAGGCAGGCACAGGGCTAGGCACCGGGGGGGGGGGGGGGGCCTCACCATCTCACCTCCCCAGAGCCGCCCCCCAGATGAGGAGCATGGGGTCAGAGAGGGAGTGAGGGCCTCTGCACCATCCCCAGGCCAGAGGCCGGGCTGGGGAGGGCATTGCAGGCAGGCAGGTGCTGCAGCTTCATGAAGGCCCAGGGCCGGGTCCATCCTTCCCGGAGACCTCTGAAGTGGCCCATTTAGTGGGTGGCCACTGAGGCCAGAACCCGCCCTGCCCCTGCGGAGAGCCCAGTCCCACCCGCCCCGAGGATCAAGGATGAAGTGAGATGCCTGCTCCCTGTTCCTCAGAACGTCCCTGAGGGGAGGACCCTTACCCTGCTCTGTAGACGAGGGGACTGAGGCTCAGAGGGGCCGAACGTCTTGGCCAAAGTCTCTCAGCTGGTGAGAAGAGGGACCAGGAAACAGAAACCAGATGGGCTCGCTCCCACCCCTCCCTTGGCTTCTCCTCCTCCGCCTCCCTCCTTACCCCTCACCCTTCTCCTTGGGGCTTCCATCCTTCACTCCTCTGTGTCTCCCCCAGTCATCTGTTGACTGGAGAGAGAAGGCTGCAGACACAGAGGAAGGAGGGAAGCCCCTCTGGGGGAAAATGGCAGCTCCTCTGGCTCCGACTGCAGCCATGGGCATCAGTGAGGGCACCAGATCGGAGCCACTTGAGCTGGGTAGGAACCAAGGCAGCCTGGAAGGAAATTAATCGCCCTTCAGAGCAGTGAGGGCTCTCAGCGAGACCCAGAGGCACCCACGCTTCCTCCTTGGCCACCACGCCTTCCAAGTGCACACCCCAAGGCACAGCACCTGACCAAGCTGAACCAGTCTTGCACCCGGAGGGCTGAGCAGGACTTTTGTGAGACTTTCTATCTTTCCATACGCAGACATTTTGCTTCCCCCAGGGTCCTCCCCTCACCTTGGGGAAGACCTGGCCTGCAGGAAGCCTTTGGAGAGGGTCTCTGGGCTCCCATCAGACTGGGCCCCCCCTGCCTCCCCCACCAGAGTGGCCAATCTTCCACTACCTAGAAGCTTGGCATATGGGTTGTAAGGGGATTCAACCCCGTTCTAGTCTCTTCTGCTTTATCGTTGCTGTGGGTTGTTACGGCCCAGATCAGTCCAGCATGGAGACATTAGATCAGCATTTCAGCCTGGGCCGCCTGGCCAAGTCCATTACAGCACTGCCCTCCTGGGATGGCCGGCAGCTGCCCTGCCCCATGGCCGCCTCCACAAGTCCGGCCTTCCCAGGGGCTGCCAGAACGACCCGCCCAGTCCTTCGGAGTCCAGCCTGGGGTATGGAGGTCTCCCCTCCTGCAGGCGGGAGGCCTCCTTGGAGGAACCCGGAGTCCCCGAGGATCAAGTCCTCATCCTTCTGTGCATTACCCAGCCCCCAAGATGGAGCCCCAGGTGGCAATCCCGTGAGTGGGGCCCCGGACGGGCCTGAGTGTCAATCCCAGCTCCTGAGAGCTGACAACAATCACAACTGCTTATGTGTCACTGTCCCTCGGTGCCAGGAACTTGCTCTAAGGGCTTATATTAATTCTCCCAAGAGTCCTGTGAGATGGGTTTCATGACATCTCCATTTCACAGAAGAAGAAACCAAGGCCCAGAGCAGGTAAGAAATGTGCCCTCGCAGCGTTTTCTGAGGTGCTCAGGAAGCCCCTGGCAGGTGCTGGGACCTAACAGGAGCCCAGAGGAGAGGGGCTGTCATTGCCCCCAACACAGTCCACCAAGAGCTGGGATAGGAGCCGATAAGAGTCCGTGGCATCGTGGGGCCTGCCATCCTGGGGCCAGTGAGCAGGTCACAACAAGTGGGCCAAACATCAGGAGAGCCTTCCTGACTCCTGTCACCCCCTCTCGCCACAGCTTTTGTCCTGGAGAGGTGCCAGGCCACTCACAGCTCTGACTGTGCCCATCCGGCCCCACAGTGGAGGACCCAGGGTCACCGGATTCCTGGCTGGCCCATCGGGGCACAGAATGGGGGCTCTTCTCTGATGCCACCGTGCCTCCTCATTTCTCTGGCATGTCACCAAGCTGAGCCACGCATGTCTCTGTAGGGCTGGAGCTTGAGCAAGGTCCCTGTCATTGAACTGCAGTCATGTGTTTAAAAAAAAAAAGTGAGCACTAATAGGACAGCTTTTTTTCATCAGCCCATAACACCAACCCCATTCTAGACAATTCGAAGCTAGAACAGGGCTTCCATCTATTTATTAATTCCACTCCAGCTCTGTGATCGATGGGGAAAAACCACTGTACCTCTCCCCATTGGGTCAGGACTGGATGGAGGACACAGCCTGGATCAATCAAAGTCTTCCCCACAATGTTTAATTTGGGACCAGAGAGAGCTTCAGTCTGTCTCCCGGAGGGAAGCTGGGAGGTGTGTGGGGTGAAGCTGCCGGTGGCCAAGTGTGTGTCTGAGAAAAATCAACTAGCAGAGAGGAGAGCGGAGAGTCTTGGTGGTGGGCAGGGGGCGAGGAGGTGTCAGGGGGTCTGGAAAACAGAATTCGTTCTGATGAAAGGAATTCCAGTCAAGTAAAAACAATAGGACAAACGGAACTTGTAAAACTCCTTCATGGGAAAATAATCATGAAATGCAATTACTGTGATGGAATTGACTCCAGAAAATACTTTCTTCCCTAAAAAAAAGAAAAAAAAATATTGAAACATTTTTGGCTAATAGTTTATATTCATAAACACAGCGTCAAAAGTCCATTAAGATGGTAGATTCAAGATGCCCCGAATTCAGTCACTAAATCTATCTTCCTTCTGGCTCTTCCTCCCCTACTCTCCCCACCCGCCCTCTGAGCGCTTTAGCAGATAGGGTTTCTTACAAACACTTCAGTATGCAAATAGCACATTATTCCTAATTTTTTTTAAAGATTTTATTTGTTTATTTGAGAGAGAGAGAGCACAAGTAGGGGGAGAGGGAGAGGGAAAAGCAGAGTCCCCGCTGAGCAGGGAGCCCAGTGCGGGATTCGATCCCAGGCCCCCGAGATCATGACCTGAGCTGAAGTCAGACACTTAATGACTGAGCCACCCAGGTGTCCCCTTACTTTTTTAAAGCAATCCTTTCAGTGAGGCTACTTGGCAACCCATAGTCCAAGTCCTTCAAGTTACTTTACATTTTCAAAAATATTCAAAAGTAATCAAAATGCAACTATTTAATAACTAAATATGGAAATAACCCTAATGCCCATCAACTTATGAATGAACAAAAAAGATGTGGAGCAAAGACACAGTGGAGTATTATTCAGCCATGAGAAAGAAGGACATCGTGTCATTTGGGACAGCGTGGGTGGACCCTGAGCGCATTCTGCTAAGCAAGATAAGTCAGAGTAAGACAAGTACTGTATGATTTCCCTTATATTTGGAATCTCAAAAGTTGAACCTATTAAAAAAAAAACAAAACCCAACCAGAGAATAAAACGGTGATTACCAGGGGAGGGGCGGGGCAGGAAGTAAGATTGATGGGTTTAGGAGTACAAACGTGTAACTAAGCCATGGAGATCTAATGTATAGTATATTGAATATAGACAATAATGTACTATAATTTTGGAATGTGATAAATATCATTACAATGGCAATCATATTACAAAATATAAGTGTATCAAAGTCGCACGCTCTACACCTTAAATTTACATGTGAAATTTACGTGCCATTTACACATCAAATTTATCCAATAAAAATAAATATTCTAGGTTTCTGACTCGCCCCCCCCCTCGTTTTTCCTTCCACTACTTGGCCAGCTTCCCAAGATTTTGTCCTATAAAATTCAGTTAATGACATCTTCATTGCCGTCACTCCTGAGTCTCTGGAGTCGAGTTGTGTCTCCTGAAGGACTAGTCTCTGTCAGGCGTTTCCTTCCCACACTGAACCCGCCCCTCCCATGGGTGTGCCCGGCCAGGTGAAGGGACCGACTCCTTGTAGATTGGGCACCTTGGCCTTGCCCTTGTGCGCAGGCGGCATTGACACCTCTGCTCACTCCAGCCCGGAGGACGAGGATGGGTCAAGGTCAAAGGTGGCCTGAGTTAAGGTTAGTTCATCTTAAGCAGTAGCCAGGCAAAGAGAGATGTGGAAGAATAACTCAACCAAAGGGTGACCTTCCTCCGTGTAGCCGGGGCTGCATTTCTGGCTGGCTGGCGACTCCAGGAGCAGAGTGCTCTTTGGTCACCTACCTCCGCCCGAGAGTAAGATGACCCTCCCGCAGTTAGGCCAGGGAAACAAAAACTCTAGATGGCAGCTTTGGGGTCAGAGACCCTGTTTTCTGCCTTTACCCTCTTTGTCAAGGGTTCCTGAGATTTTCCAGTGTCCCCACCTGACTCTCCCCACAAATGATTTTTTTCTGGACATAACTGACATATAACATTATGTTAGTTTCAGGTGCACAACATAATGATTCAGTATTTGTATATATTGTGAAATGATCACCACAATAAGTCTAGTTAACATCCACCACCATACATAGTTATAAAATTTCTTTTTCCTCTGATGAAAACTTTTAAGATTTATTCTCTTGGCAACTTACAAATATACGACATGACACAGTCTTACTAACTATAATCCCCATGTTGTACATTTCATCCCCATGGCTTATCTCATTTACAGCTGGGAGTTTGTACTTTTTAGCCCCTTCACTCAATAAATGTTTTGTTTTTTTTTTTAAGATTTTATTTATTCATTTGACAGAGAGAGAACAAGCACGGGGAGCGGCAGGCAGAGGGAGAAGCAAGCTCCCCACGCAGGACTCAATCCCAGGACCCTGGGATCATGACCTGAGCCAAACAAAGGCAGACGCTTCACCGACTGAGCCACCCAGGCGCCCAACAAATGATTTTTTTTTTTTTTAAACAAAGGATTTTCCATAAGGGCACACAGTGGGCTAACTTGGCTACTGTGCTGGGCTAAAGGAGAGACAGAGACAGACAGAGAAGGAGAGGGCGGGAGATGAAGGTGGAGGAAAAGGAGGTGGGGGAGAGGAAGAGAGGAGGGAGAGAAGCACATTACAGCGCAAACCAGAGCGTAGCACTGCCCTTGCTATCAGGCTTTTACTCTGAAGATGCTCAGCACCATCTGAAGACAGATGATCTCAGAATTAGGAGGAGTCAGACAGGTCTGAGGCTCAGAGATGGGCTCCAAATCCAGCAGACCTGGAAACCAGGGAGTGGCCCTGGGCTACCATCAGATAATCAGTCGGGTGGTGGCAGGCTGTCCTCAGTCGCCAGAAGCCTTCCTAGACCTGGCCAGCCAACCATCAGCGTTTGTTTACTCCCAACCGCCCCCTTAGACAGCAGTGTCCTGGAGCTGGCTCATTCCTAATCCGAGAGAATGGCGTGACGTTTTCAGACATGTTGTGAGCTGGCTGTTAAATACAGCTTTTATGAAAAATTAAATTAGAAACTTACAATTAAATACATTGTATCCAAAACAAAGGTGATACTCAAATCCCATCCAATGCATCACTTCCTAATTAATTCACTCTATTGTACAATTAAGTTTACTCATACCTGTTTACAATCTATATGGTGCTTATATGGTGGAAATACTGTATAATATGTGCTACCGTACATCCCTCCCCAGCTCCGAGTCCAAAGATTGTCTTGGCGGCGGGAGTATTTATGCCATAGACATTGCAAACGCTACCAAACAAGAACTCACCCGCTCCTCTCCCCCTACCCCCCAGAGTGCCGGTTATTCAACACTATCAAGTTCTAAGAGTGCGGGTCCTCCCACACCTCCCATGTGGAAGGGGCTCAGCACACAGCTCAAATCCATCAATGTGTATTTAATAAACAAGGTAAAGCACACTCAATATTTATGGCTATAGTGCTCCTCAAACTTTCCAGGATGGTTTCAATGCAACTGTTCTTCCCCGTGGTCAGGCTAGAGGACCCGATTAGGTTTCAGAGCCAACATTGGACTCAGGGGGCCCCTTTGAGATAAATGGGTGATTTACAGACTTTTCATCCTCTCTTTTTCCATCCCCCCCGAGCACCGATCACTCTTTCCTTGTACATTAATTGCATTTTTAATCCCCCCCGTTTAGGTCATAGGCACCTCAGATCACCTTCTCATTTACCGACTTCCAGAGCTAATGTTGAAACCTTGAGGGGAAAGAACCAGTCTTCTCCAGGGCCAGATTTGAAAATGAATAATTAAGAATAATAATAGTAAAAACTCTCAAACCTTAAACATCCATTGCCTAAAATAGGCTGTTTAGAGCTTGAAATCCAAGTGACTCACAAACCATGCAGCTGGTGACCCCCCTCCCTCCAAAGCTAATTGAATAAAAAGAAAAAAAATACTTGAAGATGGCTGGTCTCTCCAAGAAGCAAACCCTGCGTACTTCCTCTCCCCCAGGCCCGAGGCTCGCTTGGCCACACAAGGCATATAAAAACCCCATTTGGAGAATCACTTGTTTCCCACGTGGCTCTTCCGTCAGTGTAATTTAAGAAACACACAATTCCCGCACCCAGATTTGGAAGTCATGAGGGGTATACACCTGATGGGAAAACCGGGGGATGGAGGAGTAGTGTTTTTCTCTGTTTAAACCCCGGAGCTGGCTTCTTGAGATTCAAAACATTTTCTACAGAGGTAAGGTTGATATACACCCAGGGGGTAAGGTGGGTCCTAAATTCTAAAGGGGGTCCCCGGCCAACCACGCCCTGAGGAATTAGGTCAGCATGTGAACTGTGCTCATCTCTGCATGGTGGGGCTGGGGAGATTTTCATTTTCTTATTTATAGTTCTCTGAATTTTCCAAATGCTCGATGATGAACAGACATGGCGTTTTGTTTATAGTTGGGGTGGGGGACATTGTTTGCTTGCCTCAGAAAAGGAGGACAGGGATTGTGTCTTTGCTCCGCTCTGAAGGCCCCTGGGCTGGGGTCATTTGGTGTTTCCATGAGTGAGTCCATCCAGTTCCCTGTGAGTCATCCCAACCCGAGACTTGTTATTTAATTAGCTGCTGAGGGCCTTAAGTTAAAAAAAAAAAAAAAAATGATGATTTAGATGAAGGGGCAACTCAGCAGAGCGGATTTTTTGTAAACACGGCACGGGGAATGGTGCTGAAGTCTTTACACAACTTGAGAGTTCCCATCTGTCACCAGCGGTGAAAGGAACCTGGCTCTTTGATCCTCTCCATGGCAGGGACTGCTGGTTACCCATCCAATAGCTAGTCTTCTCCACTGTTAATCACTACTCTAGTTTTCTTCACTCCATTCTAATTTTGATGGGGGTATCCATTCGCCCAGCAAAACATCCACTTCCCAGTTCTCTCGAAGCTCAGCAGCATGTGGCCCAGATCGGGAGGAGAGACGATGTGACCAGCTCAGCCAGAACAGCCCCTAGCCTCTTGTCGCTCCTCCACTTTTCTGCCTGCGAAGTAACAATGAACTTCAGGGTGCTCGGCTCTGCACCCATCAGGTGCTCCACCCAGAGCAAGACCTGCCTTCACTGGTTGTAGCCACTGACGGTTTAGTTTCCCAAAGTGGAAGGAGTTCTCCCTCAAAATCAATTTGGCTTCTGCCTCTGGCCCAGAGAAGTGTTTTTGTGGCTTCCATTTTCTGGCCACTCCACTGCCAGGGCTTCTGGAACTAAGAGCCCTCCAGATACACACAATGGATGAAGGACCCTCCAGCTGCTCAGCATGGACCTAAGTCTTCTGAGGTCGGGACACAGGTCTCTGGGATCTAGCCCACACCCAGTAGAGATCCATTCATTGCTTCATTCATTCCTTCAGCAAATGCCTCTGATCCAGGCAGGGTTCCGTGTGAACAAGGCGCCGTGTAGCTAGATAGTAAACAAATACAGACATAGCAATTTCAGGTCATACAAGTGCTGTGAATAAAACTAAAGCGGGGTGGGCGCCTGGGTGGCTCAGTTGGCTAAGCAACTGCCTTCGGCTCAGGTCATGATCCTGGAGTCCCGGGATCGAGTCCCACATCGGGCTCCCTGCTCAGCAGGGAGTCTGCTTCTCCCTCTGACCCTCCTCCCTCTCATGCTCTCTGTTTCTCATTCTCTCTCTCTCGCAAATAAATAAGATCTTAAAAAAAAATTAAAAAAGAAAAGCGGGGCGGTGGGATGGGAGGGGCCCCTCGGTTAGGGTGGTCAGGCAAGGGGCTATGTCATCTGCCTTTCGATAGATAAGCAGCGACCTGATTGGGGGGCGGGGTGAGCAATATGAAAGTTTCAGGGAAAAACATTAGGCAATGGAAGCAGAGTCCTAAGGCCATGAGACAGAAATCAACTAATAGCAAATACATTCTACGGTGTTCTGGGCACTGTTTTCAGTGCTTTAAACATATTACTTGTTTAATCCTCATAGCAACTCTAGGAGATAGGTGCTATTATTATCCCCATTTCATAAATGAAGAAACTGCAAACCAGAGATGGCAAGTCATTTGCCTAAGGTCACACAGCAAATCAACAATCTATTTTCTTTTTAAATTTCATGGGCCCAGGTACTGGATTCAGGGGTAATAAACATTCAATCCTTCCTCTATAAAATTATAAGACTATATCCAGGCCTTTAATGTCTAGGGGTGTGATGTTATTCTATTGTCTCCTTTGGAATAGGTGATGGGATCAATCCTGTTTTGCTATAATTCCGAATATCTGTATGCAATTGACAAAGGTAAGTCAATAATTGAACCCTAGTACAACCCCTCCAATACGTGGGTGGTTGGGTGGGCCACCAGCTGGGAATTGGGAAAGTCTGGATCCTGGAATATGTTGAAGATGCAGTTTTCTTATCCTTTTTTATTAGTAACAGTTTGACTGGGATATAATTCACACACCATACAATTCAGCCATTGAAAATGTACAAGCCAGTGGCTTTTAGTGTATTCACAGGGTTGTGCCTCCATCATAATCAACATAGGAACGTATTCTTCGCTACAAAAAGAAACCCTGTACCTTTTAGCACGTACCCCTCATTTCCTCCCCCACCCTACCTGGGGACCTAGGAAACCACTGATCTATTCTCTGCCTCTGTGGATTCTCCTGTGCTAGACATTTCATATAATTGGAATCATCCAATATTTGCCCTTTGCCTCTGGCTTCTTTCACTTGCCATGACTTTTCCAAAGTTCATCCATGTTGTAGCATATGTCAGTACGTTATTCCTTTTTATTGCCAAATAATATTCTGTGATATGGCTACACCACATTTTATTTATTCATTCACCAGTTGATGGATGATGGGGTAGTTTCCATCTTTTGGCTATTGTGAATAGTGCTATGAGCATTCATGCACAAGTTTCTGCATGGACTGTGATCTCTGTTCTCCTGGGTATATCCCTGGGAGTGGAATTGGTGAGTCCTACTCCATGGTCATGCTCCACGTGAAGCAATCGAGGAGCTTTATCGAGGGGTGCAACTTTACTCTTCTTGGATCACTTCCGTCCAGCAGCTGTGCTCACCCCTGACGGTGCACATGAAACCAGCCCAAAGGAGGGAAGGGCGCTGGCTCTCACAAAAGTTGGTTGGCCTTCCCTGATCCTCTCTTTTAGACAGGAGCATCTTTCTCAGCAAATTGTTGGGGGCGAGGGGTTCTAATTAATGACACTTCATTACTAAAAAGTATTTTGGGGGTGACAAACTGTTGGCATCGTTCCGCTGTGGCTTGAGGCAGTAACTTTGCAAACACATCCCACCTCTGGGAGCCAAACCCTAGGAATTAGCCGTTTGGTTTACTCTTGGCAGGAGGAAGGGTCAAAATGGAAAAGTGAATTTCTTCCTTCGTAAGCCAAGGCTAACTAGCTTTGCGGCCCCTTCCCAGGGTCAAGGCGAACTCACCAGTTACCTCGTCACAGTCCACCACTAATGGTCCACGAGATTGGCGGGGACACCCCACCGAGCAGGGGCCACTGGGCTGTCAGTGTCCAGTGGCGGGCATGGGGTTGCCCCACAGCCCAGAAAGGCCCAGTGCAGGCTGGACAGGCCCTGCTTCCCCCTCCCACCCCCCACGTTCGTCCTGTCCGCAGGGAGCTGGTCTGAGGCCCCTCCAAGGAAGTGGGCTGGGCCTGGCCAGGTGTGTCCCTCTCCCACATCAGCACGGCCCGTAGATGACAGCAGGCTTCCAGGTGGGAAGTGCAACATCCGGGCGTCTTCGGGGCCTGTCCAAAGATCCAGATGTTTGGCGTCGACGGCCCCCGAACCTGAGTGATTGAATCTGACACTTTTATATAGAGTGTAGGCACAGCTGTCCAAAGGATGCTCGTCTATATTCCCTCCTTCTCTGCCGGCTCGAGTGTGCTTTGAGTTCTGATCGTCGCAAACTTTTGGCAGCTTCCTGCCATTCTTATGCTGGGAAAAACCCCAAGGACCCCCAGCCCCCCTATGAAGGGGGGAGATCAGGAGCCTGGCCTGTTTGATGGAAGGGTGGGAAGGGGGTCCGGATGACACAGTGCTGTGGGACAGGGTGTCTTGCGGGGATTTGACTAGACAATCTTTGAGGCCGATCCCCATTCTAGGCTGCTAGGACAATAAAGCAAGCTCAGCGGACAACCTCCCCTCTCCTAGAACCCAGAAGGAGGTTCTTCCTTAAGAGGGCTTGGGCAGGAGAGGACGAGAGCTGCAAGAGGTCCCAGAAGAGACACTGGTGAGTCTCTCTTCTTCTCCCATATCACTCTTCTCCCAACTGGCGAGACCCTCCCTGGGTCCCCCGTCTGACCCACTGGACAGACCACTTTCCTTTCCCAGAGCACACCATGCCCTCCGCTGTCCTCCTTTCCTCCCTTGGCTGCCTGTGAATCCTCATCATCCTTCTTGGCTCCAGCTCAGCCCCGGTGTCCTCTCCCTGTGGCCATCAGTGAGCACCTCAGTAGAGCCTTCGGCATCTCTTTCATAAGCCTGGGAGCTGCGGATGCACTTCCATGGGAGCATTCGGCATCCAGCATGTCCCCAGGGACAGGGACGGGGACCACCCCTCTCTATCGCTTCCTCCCCAGCCCAGAGCCCAGAACGGGACAGCATCACGAGAGCCCAGTGGAAGTTTAGGGACATGAAATAAAAGGAGAATCTGTTGGATGGCAACAAGATGGTGCTAGAGTTAGCAAGAAGGAGCTCAGAGGAGGGAGAGAGGTCATCTGATGGCGCAGAAGCCACAAGCTGGGTGCCTGCAATTGGGGCACCCTAGACTTGCATCCCCTAAGGTGATTTAAAAAACCATGACAGGGTCAACCTTAAGAATTAGGAGATTGTGCTTAAAAATCCAGATATTCGGCATCTAGTAAAAAACTCAGCCGGTCCCCACAAGAGAGGCCAGAGCTGGATGGCGGCTTTCCCCCTTGGCCAGCCGTGGTCTGCCCTCCTTTTCCCTTGCTGGTTTCTGCCCTGAGCCTGGTGGGCATTGATTTTGACCCCCCTCCTCTCCGCTGGGAGGCGCCTGCCTTGGGGCTGGCAAGATAGAAGAGACCCTTTCCCAGATTTTACTTAGGGCCTGACTAGGATTTTAAATCATGCCCAGGGCTGCCTTTTATTTTCCCCCAAAGGAAAGGAGACCTCAGAGGGTCATTCAGAGCAATCCCCACAGCTGCCGGGAATCTGAGCCTTGGGTTTTCTCTCGACAGGCCCGACCCCCACCTGTATGTGGAGGTTGTCACTGTCCCCCCAGCATTCCCTCCACGGGCTGGACAAGCTTATTCTCTCCCATTTTTACTTCCCACCAACTTCTGTTCCTATAAGGAAATGCAATTTATTTTAGTTAAAAAATATCAGTAAATTACTGCAAGAAGCACAGACTGGGGGTAGAGGGGTGGAGAAGGGAGGGAGGATTCTTGAGGGGCTCCAGGCAACTTGTAGGGGGTGGCGATGTGCTCACTATCCTGACTGTGGTGATGGCTTCACCGGGGCCCTCTCTGAATCTAAGTTCTCGAACTTGAATCTGAAATAGGCACAGCTTAGTATATGTCAATTATACCTCAATGAAGCTGGGTTTTGTTTCTTTTTTTAAAAAAGCAAGAAGCACCCTTTGAATTTAGTTAAAAGGTAAATGGCTTCAGCATGGAACCATACACTTCACTGAGCCCATTGACTCCTGTTTGGACAGCGTGCCGGGCATTTGCAAGAATGGGTCAGTGGTGAGGGCCCCAGGGCTCAGAGGTCCAGCAGCCAGGATGGGTCCGGGTACCCTCAGAAAACCCTGCCTTTCTCCCACCTCTTCCCACTGCACCGCCCCCAGAGGCCCCCTCCTGGGGCTTCCTTCTCCCTGTCCCCCCCAAGAAGGAGTGTTCTTCCAGTCCCTGGTGGGTGTTAACAGCCCTCAGCTGAGGAGGACCAGCCCCGCCCCCCCAGCAGATTCTGCACCCCAGAGGCCCCTCTCTGAGGCTGAAAGCCATAGGGGGCCATACCCTCTGCCTCTGCACCCCACCCGCCCGTATCCTCTGGGAGAGGCCCGCCATCCCACTGCAGCCATTCCGGGAGCCCTCAGCATTGTCTTTTTGCCTTTGCTGAAGCCCACAACATACAAACAAGTGTCTACCAAACAGTTCATCTAAAGAAATAATAATGAGCAGCCTTACATCAACAGCAAAGGTTAACTGCGCTGAGCACTCTTTTCCTCCCTTCTCCTGCCCACCCAGCTCCTCTAAAGGCCAGGAGGGCAGGCAGTGGACCAGCTTGGGTGGTCGGCCTGCCAGGCAGGCCTCTCCATTCCCGTTAGTGTGGGCAGCCCGGGGAGCACTGCTCTCCATCTCCCTAATGAACTCTGACTCTGCTGGAAAGCATTTGTTTGCCCAGAATGTAACTAGGGGAGGAGTGGGCGAATGGGGAAGGAGGAGGGCAAAGCCCACTGCCAGTCCCAGTAGCCCCCAGGAAGGCAGGGACAGTGCCTTCCAGGCCCGTTTGTCCCTCCTGCCGCAGGGGAGCCTGGGTTGGGCTCAGGCTGCAAGGCATGCTGGGACCTCCACTGTGGGAGTCTACAGGCCCGAGGGAGCTGATCTTGAGGCAGGACATGTTTTTAGGGGAGGGGGCATCCGTCCTGTACCCTGTTTCCAAAGGGACTGGATGTCTGTGGCCTTGTCCTGGCCACCCCAGTGGTACTCAAAGGGTCTGGGGATGGGGCGGGGGTGAGGAAGGATTAAGAGTCAGGCCCCGACAGCCCATGGCTCCAACGGGACAGTATCCTAATCAAAAGGTGAAAGTGTAGGAAGTGGGTGCTGTCCTTGAGGTCTTGGGGAGAAGACGATGACCAAGGGCCTGGCGGTACCTGGCCAAGACAGCAGCGTTCAGCACGGGAGATCTGGGTGCAGACGCAGATCCTTTGGTCCTGCCCTTGCTCTCAAGTCATCTGCCCCGTCCGTGCACCCAGCCACTCATCATACAGGCAGGCACATCACCCCCAGCCTACCCTGTGCCCCCTTCCTAGCCCATGCATGTCCTGTTTCCCCACCTTTGGACTCATTTTCTCCTCTTGGGCTTGACTCTGAGACCCACGTCTCTGCTTTGAACATTTACTGCCCTCATAGACCATGATGCAGCCAGTCCCATAGCTGGTGTGGACCACCCGTCAAGCCCACTTGGCTCTGGACCCAGTCCCAGAGCAAAGGACAGTGCAGGTGATGCCCACAGCTGCACTCCGGCCCACAAGTGAGACAGATGGCAGGGGAGCCTGCTGGTACGGACTGGACTGGCCCCACAGCACAAAGCTGACAGCTCACTGGCAGCCCAGGACCCGGCTGGCCCCCAGCACCTGTCCGCCAGGCAGCACTGGGGACCCCGGTGGGCTTCTGCCCTGTTCTGTATGAAGTGCAGAATTGGCAGTGGTGTTTGAGAGGGGTGTTGGACAGAAACGGTGGGAACTGACCGCAGTGACTATCTATCTCTGGCTTCCTAATCCACCCCAAAACTTAGCGGCTTAAACCACCCCACGCTTACCGCTAATATCTCCGTTGTTCTGGAGGTTGACCTAGCAGTTCTGGCTTGGCTGTTTTCACTCAGGATGTTTCATGGAGTTGCAGTGAGTAGTTGGGGTCAGACTCTTCTCAAAGGGCTTCTCCATTTACAGGTCAGGCAGTGGAGGCTGGCTGTCAGCGGGGGTCTCAGCTTGGACACCTCATGTGTCCCTTCCATGTGCATGGGCTTCCTCACAGCATGGCGGCTGGCTTCCAGGGACAAGCAGCCCAGGAGAGAGGTGGCAGAAACCGTCCTGCCTTTTATGATCTTTCTTCCTAGGTCATAAGGCACCGATTCTGCCCCCTCAAGCACTCCTCAGAAGGGAGGAATTCAGCCCAGCCCAGATTCAAGAGAGGACAATGGGCTCTGCCTCTTGATAGGACGAGTGTTAAAGAATGGATGAATAGGTTTCAAACCCTCCTGAGTGACTCCTGCTGAGCTGGGCCTGGAGAAATATAGCATGGAAACCGAAAGTAAGTTAGAGAATTTTCTCCTCTCTCATTGCCAAGGGGCAGCTTTCCAGAATCTTTGGCTCCATGCTGGCCTTCCTACTGATGATGCCTTTATCATGACAAGCTTGAGGAGCTCACGGGCCTTGAGCCTGCTCACAGGACTCAGACGCTGGGGACTCTTTAATGGGTGTGACTGGCTTTTTCAGTGGGTGCCTGCTTACCTGGGCTGGGAGGCATCCCCTCAGCACACAGCACAATGCTCACATGTCATGGCACGGGGTGGAGGGTGGGGTAGCCCTGCTATTCCCAGGGGCCTCTGCCCTCTGAGGAATGGTGTGCTGTAAGAAGGCCCATCAGGACCTCCTCTGGGTTCTTGCCTTTGTAGGGAGGAAAAACTTTTTCCTCTACCCTTTTATGTTCAGTGCCTAGGGACCTACAAATTAAACTTAGCAAAAGTCATGCTAACAAGAGGAAAGAACAGATATAAATACATCTGTAGGCACAGGACTTCTCAAAGAAATGTGACTCAAGCACTTAGAATTTGGAGCTTGTATACCATCCTAACAAAAAGCTAGTGAAAGAAAAGACACAGGAAAAGAGTTTGGGGCTTCTGGGGCTGGTGAGGTGTGGAAAGGTCAGCGTATGTGGGAAACTCCTAGAACATAAGGGATATTTCAGTAAGGTTTGTTTATGCAGATTCAAGTTGGTGCAGTCTCAGTCATGAGTGGTTTCCTCTTCCTGGTACGGGAGAAGGGAGAACACCTCAACAAAGGGAAATTTATGCCCTGCCTTGAGGCAGATAGGGGAAGGGTAGAGTTTTTTGGGGGTCTGCTGTTTTTCAATTGTCTTCACCTCCACATAAGCCTTAGGCCAAAGGGGCACATTTTGGGGTGGCATCTTCTGATCCTCTTTACCTTCCTGCCACAGTGACTGTGAACTGGCCCACCGACACTGCTTTTACTCCAGGGGGTTATGCACAATGGGGTTTGGAGGCGGATGACAGGTAAGGTTCCTGGCTCTGACCCTTCCCAGTGGTGCAATCTCAAGCATGGCCAGCCAGCTTCCTGAGCCTCAGTTTCCTCTCCTATAGGGAGGTTAGAAGCATTCCATGGGATAGGATGAGATACTCTCCCTCATGTATCCGGTGCTACCTATGTATCAGCTTGATGTTATCTTAGAAAGGACCACTGATGCTAATGGTGAATTCTGAACCATGTAGCACATCACCCCAAACATCCTCATGGATACGATCTCAGTGAATCCTGACAGTTCTTTCATTGCGTGGATGAGCATGTGAAAGCTCAGGCTAGTGCCTGGCCCAGTCACTGAGCTCATGGCTCTAAGCTCAGGCTCCTGGTCCCACACAGCTGCTCTCCCACGCAGAGCTTCCCTGTGTGGCTCACTAAGGCAATGAACCCTGATGTTCCTGGATGGTGCCCACAGGCCCTCGGAAGTTGCAGGTGGAAGGGGAGGTTTGCAAAGGGCTCCATGTGGCCAGAGGGGAGTCCCGAGTACTGGGGGTTACACTCAAGGCCATCAAAAGGGCAGGAAGAGTAGTTTCTGTGGGCTGTGATGGATGAGGTGGGCCTGCAGGAAGTCCTCAGGAGCCAGAGAGAGAGGAAGAAAGGGAGTGGGCAGGTGGGCTCCCATTTGGTCACTGCACCGAAGGGACAGTGCCCCAGGCTCTCTGCTCTAGACTCAATGTTTGCATCCCCCCAAAATGTTAAACCCTAACCCCTGATGTGATGGCATCAGGAGGTGGGGCCTTTGGGAGGAGATTAGGTCGCAGGGTGGATCCCTCACGAATGGGTTTCATGCCCTTATAAAAGGGACCCCAGAGAACTCTCCCTCACCCCTGCCACCGTGGAGAGCACAGCAAGACTTTGCAGCTTGCAGAAGTGTGAGACGTACATGTTTGTTGTTTAAGCCACTTATCTATGGAATCTGCGTCACTGTAGCCCAAAGAGACCGAGACATCCTCTAATCCCAAGAAGTTCAAGGCCCTCAGCGGGGTGCGTGGGGCCCAGGGCACATTGTTTGCAGGTCTGACCATCCTGAGTGCTGGTGAGGAGTTAGCAAAGGGTGCTCTCCCACTGCTCATCAGAGCAGCATTGTGGACATTCTGGAGATGGACCTGTAGTACCTACTACAGGGGTGAAGAAATGTACCCCTGTAGCTACAATTCCACTCCCAGGCCCGTTGCCAACAGATACTGTGCACAGCTGTGCCCAATGACAAGCACAAGGGTGTTCATGGGGACAGTGTTCCTGAAAAGAGCCAGACCAGCAACCATTCCCAGTCCACCCGTAACAGAAGAGGTGAAGAAATGGTTCGATTCACATAAAGAGGTAATTATGTTAAAATGAGGTCATTAGGGTGGCCCTAATTCAATCTGACTGGTGTCTTAAAAAAAGAGGTGATCATGGGTGCCTGGGTGGCTCAGTGGGTTAAGCGATTGCCTTCAGCTCAGGTCATGATCCCGGGGTCCTGGGATCGAGCCCCACATTGGGCTCCCCCAGCTCTGTGGGAAGCCTGCTTCTCCCTCTGCCTTTGCCTGCCACTCCCCCTGCTCGTGTTCTCTCTTTCTCTGTGTCAAATAAATAAAATCTTAAAAAAAAAAAAGAGGTGATCAATACCCAGACACCCACAGAGAAAAGCCCAGAGAAGAACATGGGGAGAAGGCAGCCATCCGCACACCAAGGAAAGAGGCCTCAGGAGAAACCACCCCTGCCGTCACTTTAATCTTGGATCTCCAGCCTCTAGTACTGTGAGGCCATCTCATCCTCATCATATCCCCCCACCCCCCACACCATGAAGGTGCTGTCTCATTGGATTTTCTCCTGGGGCAGAACCTCACAGCTCACCTGGGCCAGACCTCTGCTCTCTAGACCAGGAGGTTAGTGGCTTGCCTGAGGTCACACAGCTCCTAGCTGATCTGCTGCCACCACGGAGGCAGGTGGTCCCACAGGGAAAGGGGCTGGAGCAGGAGTGGGGTGGACGGTGTGATCCTATAGGGCACAGTCCTCAATCCGATCAGAATCATGAAATTAAAAAACATACCCTGCCTGGATCCACCCAGACCAATTACAGCAAGATATCAGAAAGTGGGGTCCCGACTTGCATGCGTGTGTTTGCTTTTAAAATCTCCCCAGAGAGCTCTAGTAGGCAGCCAGAGCTGAGAACCCCACCAAAGGGGCATCACAGGTACTCACAGAGCTGCCACTCTGTTCTCCTGGTGCCACTTTTTGTGTTACTTGAACGTGCTACTTGATGCCCGCTGTGTGGGCTTCCCTCCATCCTGTTGCTAAATCCTTGTTTGGCAATCGGTTCAGTCAACGCGACTTTTCCATAGAAACATTTCTGTGGTCTGGTTCTTCATGTAGAAATCGTGTGCCCTTTCTGTTGTCATAACCGATTTCTCCGGGCGGACTGAACACGGGCTTGGGTCCCTCCCAGCACCACACCTGCTTCCTTCCCCACACACCCAGGTGGCGTGAGGCCAGCCACTTGCTCTGGGAATGCAAGAGCCAAGACGGAAAAAGGAACCTGCCCGGCTGCAGCTTCCCCCACACCACGGGGCAGAAAGCAGGGTTGGGCTGGGTGGGGCCGCTCAAAGGGAGGAGTGGTGTGGGGAAGACAGGCAGAGCAGGGTCTAAAGTGGAAGGTGTGCTTTGGGTCAGGTGGCTCACATGGGTGAGCCTCAGTTTACTCCTCCGAAGAGCAGGACCAGAAGGACCCAGTTCCAAGGACAAACGAGATGCGGGCTGTGTGCCTGGGGGAGGCAGCAGAAAGCCCGCACAGCACCTTGGTGGCTCCTAATTTTTTTCCCTGCCTTGCACCCTTTTGGCATCCCCATCCTTGTACTCATCAGAGGAGCTTCCCACATTGCTAAGGAGCGTGTCCTCCTAGGGCTTTCCCCTGGCAGTTCCTCACCAACCTCTGGGAACCCCCTCTCTTGCATTTCCTTCTCAGAGCCTCCAGTATCTGCCAATCCCACAGCCTGCTCCTGGGCTGGAATGAGGGGGCGGGGGGAAGGGAGCCCTGTGGCTGGAGGGCCCAACATGGTGGGGGGGGTGAGGTGGTGAGGGGCAGCTAGGGCAGCCATCTCTTGGCCGCCTGGAGCATCCCCTGCAGCCGCTGTGGGATCCGTTTGCAACTTTGTCCCCTGGTTGTCAGGACGCCCTGGGGAAAAGGAAGCTCGTCAGCATGGTGAGCTGGATAGCACTTTTGTGTGGATCACAGAAGGTGCAACCATGGGCATGACTTGGCAAGTGGGGCCCGGGCTGGATTTCAGGTCCGGTTTGCTTCCCAGCTGGGCACCTCTGGCACAACACAGCTCCGCAGCTGAACAGGAGGACTCTGAAGGTAATTGACATTTAATGGCCCCATGTGGAAACCATTTCCAGCAAGCAGAACTCAAGCTCGCTCCACAGCCTGGCTTGGGGTCTGCCTCCTCCCTCCCTCCTGGCACCATGTCTGGAGTGGAAACACCTTGAGGGAGGCAATGGCCCTGTGATTCCCCTCTGGGTCCCCTCTCCGCCATATGGAGAATGGAGCCCTATAGTATCTGTGCCAGTGACTCTGAAATTGTGGACAGTCCTGAGTCAGTCACCTTAGATGCACAGGACCTGAGAGAAGGTGAGGACAGGCACAGTCCTGGCAAGGCAGAGGTCCCCAGAGTGGACTTCCGGGTGGTTGCCATGGACATAGCTCTAGAAGGAGGTACCTGTGAATGCATCCATTGCACAGGATGTCACATGGTTTTACCCTCAGAACCCCTCGACACGGGAACTCTTTTCTCATCCCGTTGACCTCCAGCCTCTTGGCTGTGCTGCCCCCATCCATTCATTGAATCTGCTAGCAATTATTGAGCACCTTCTGTGTACTTGGAGGAGCACACCATGGGGGGCAGGGAGGTTAGAGAGGGAGCTATCCTCCCAACTGACAGAAGCAGACGGAATTTAGTCAAAGGGGGTGTTCTGGAAGAAATATAACCTTCACCTTGTGAATGACTGTCGTGTGCCAGGCAACGCAACAAGAGAGTCAGAGAACCGGCCGAGGGAATCTTGTGATGGTCGGTGCTGCAGGCCTGGCTCTGCCCAGAAAAGTGGCTGACCAGAATGGACCCGAACAGATTGACTCTAGAACTCCTGTTTCACCCACTGCTCTCCACACCCCAAGTCATGGTGCTGCCTACCCGTGGCTCTGACTAGCGCAATGGTATTTCATTTCTCCAGGAAAGCCTGCCCTCAGCAGGTGACCCCCCTGATGGGTGTCTGGGCTCTCAGTCTCCCCCTGTGCCTAGCTTCCAGAGCTTGTGAGCCTTGGTTGGACTAAGGAGTGAATGAGCCCTCACCACTTAGCACACCCCCATGTCCTGAGAGAAGATGGGAAATTCTAGGGGAAGGGAAAGACATGAGCTCCCATTCCTACATCTTAGATTCCAGTTGGAGGAGGATGCAGGAATATTGTGGGGTCTGCCTGAAATCCCAGCATGGCTATTCCCTGCCCACCCTGGGCTAGATGCTTTCCCACACTGTGTGCATTGTGACACCCTCCACAGCTACCTGAGGGAAGAATGCTCATCCATATTTTGCAGACCAGGAAACAGAGGCAAGAGAAGGAAAGGATGTCCATGGCCCAATTAACTGAGAAGGTAATATCACACTGGGATCTTTGGACTCCATGACTTGTGCTCCTTCCTCCATCCCTCCTCCCTGTGCCTTGCCATGTGGATGTGAATGGATCCCGAGTGGCCGAGGTGCCTTCCAGGAGAGGCACCTGATGATGTCCTGACCATCCTTTGGGGCCAGGCCAGCTGGCAAGAGGGTCCCTTAAAATCTCCATACTTCTGTTTCCTCATCTGCAAAATGCAGGTAGCCATAACTGCATCCGAGCACTGTCGGAACTGAAGAGAAAGACCCCAGATAGCGCACATGCACACACACACACACACACGCACACACACGCACACATGCACACGTTCCCAGAAGCAGCACTTATGAAAGGGATGAAATGTCATGTCTGCTTTCAGGCAGGCATTTTTCACAGCACAGGCTCCCTGGAATATTCCTTTTATACAAGGCTTCCTTCTTAAATCTTCTCTCCTCCTTAATGTGGTCCAAGCCCCAGGCATCTAGTGACTTCCTTTGCCTCATAATCAAATATGTCACCTCTCATATAATCTACTGTTTAAGACCTTCATGGGTCACCTTTTAAAATGAACCAATGGATGAATGGATGAACAAAATGAGGTCTATCCATAGAATGGAATGTTGCTCAGCCTTATAGAGGAAAGAAATTCTGACACACACTTCAACACAGATGAGCCCTGAGGACATTAGGCTAAGTGAAATAAGCGAGTCACAGAAAGACATATACTGTATGATTCCACTTACATGAGGCTCCCTGTGTAGTCAAAATCATAGAAACAGAAAGTACAATGGTGGTTGCCAGGGGCTGGGGGGAGGGTGGGGGAGGGGTTAGTAGTTTAATGGGGACAGAGTTTCAGTTTGGGATGATGAAAAGAGTTCATGTACTTAATGCTACTGAACTGTACATTTAAAAAGTTTAATTGGTAATTTTTCTGTTACGTGTATTTATCAATCCTTTCTTTAACAGATCATGCTTTTGGTGTCAAGCCTAAGAGCTAGTCTAAGAACTCTGTGCCTAGCCTAGATCCCAAAGATTTTTCTCCTAGGATTTTTCTAAAACTTATAGTCTTATGTTTTATATTTAAGTCTATGATATGAATCTTGAGTTAAGTTTTCTATAAGATGTGAGGTTTAGGTCAAGGTCCTTTTCTCCTTCCCCACCCCCTCTCTTCCTCCTCCTCCTCCTCCTCCTCCTCCTTCTTCTTCTTCTTCTTCTTTCTTCTAGTTCTTCTTCTTCTTCTTCTTCCCCTTCCCCTTCCTCTCCTTATTATCATTTATTATTTAAACAAGCTTATTGTTTTATCATATTATTATTTATCATCAGTTCAGTGTTATCTTTGAGCCTATACACCCTCATAAAGAAATGGGGTTGAACACTGCTGCTTTGCATCCCTCATGGGAATCAGATGAGATGCAAATGAGTTGTGCAATGCAAAGTGATTGTCTGGATAAATGCAAGGTAGCAATGCTACCAGGTAGCTTCACCGACCACATATGCGGTAGACCAACATCTAGCTGTTTTCCCATCATCAAGCCTCCCAATCACCCTTGCACCTTTCCAATTTCATACTGTGATCCTGGCAATGGCACTCTTTCAGTACCCATCAGGGCTAGTAACCTACTAGTGCATCAACACTTGTACTTTCATATAGAAAGCGAGAAGAGACCCTTGCATCAATAGTTTTCAGCTCGCTGTGTCACTCTGGGCCAGTCATCTTATTGCTCTCTAATTGATGGGATTGAGCCAGATGACATGTGGGCTCCAACTTCTGAGAACTTAAGAATAGGTTTTATATTTTGTAAAATGATTTTTTGCATCAACTGATAGTATCCCATGATTTTTCTTTTTCAGCTTTGATTGGTTTGGAAATGCTGAGCCAGCCTTGCATATCTGGAATAAATCCTGCTTGGTCATGGTGTACAATTATTTTTATACATTGTTAGATTTGGTTTGCTAATATCTTGTGAATCGTTCATGAAAGATATGGGTCTCTCATATTCTTTTTTTGTACTGTCTTTGTCTAGTTTTAGTATAAGGTAGTACTGGCTTCACTGAAAAGAGCTGGGAAGTATTCTTTTTCTCTTTCATTTTCTGATAAAGATTGTGCAAAATTGATTTTAATTCTCTGAATGTTTGGTAGGTTTCTCCAGTGAAATCATCCAGGCTTGGAAATTTCATTTTTAGGAAATTTTAAATGAAAAATTCAATGTCTTCAATAGTTACAGGGTTATTCAGATTGTCTTTTCATCTTGTTTTTTGGTAGTTTTTGGTTTTTGAGGAAGTGGTCTATTTCTTTTATGTTGTCAAATATATTAGAATAAATTTGTTCATAGTATTCTCAGATAATCTAATTAATAGCTGCAGTCTGTAGTAATATCCCTTGTTTCATTCCTGAGACTTATAATTTGTGTCTGATCTCTCTTTTATTTTCTGGAGATTTATCAATTTTATCTTCAAAAATCACCTTTTTATTTCATTGATTTTCTTTCTTGTTTCTCTACTTTTTAAATTTCATTGATTTCATTCATTTCCTTCCTTCTTACTTTGGGTTCATTTTGTTACTCTTTTTCTAGCATCTTGAGGTAGAGACTTAGGTTATAGATTTGAGATCTTGCCTCATTAATCCTTTAGTGCTATAAATTTCCCTCTCAGCTTTAGCTGCATCCCACAAATGTTGATACACTGTCTTTTTGTTTTCAATCAATTATACATATTTTTTAAAAATTTCCTTTAAGGCTTCATCTTTGACCCATGAATTATTTAGAAGTGTATTGTTTAGGGGCACATAGGTGGCTCAGTTGGGTAAGCCTCCAACTCTTGATTTCAGCTTAGGTCATGATCTCAGAGTCCTAGGATGATAGAGCCCTGCTTTGACCAGCTCCAAGCTCAGCAGGGAGTCTGCTTGAGTTTCTCTCTCCCTCTGCCCCTCCCCACTGCTTGTGCACTCTCTCTCTCAAATAAATAAAGATCTTTAAAAAAAAGTGTATTTTTTAATTCCCACATTTGGAGATTTTCCTTTTGCCTTTCCGTTATTGATTCATTATAGTTGGAGAACGTACTCTGTATGATTTCAATTCTTTTAAATTTGTTGAGGTTTGTTTTATGGCCCAGGAAATGATCTATATCAATGCTTGTTTCATGGGTACTTGAAAATGCTTGGTGCTTGGAATGCTCCTAGGAAAAATGTCTGGGAAGGAAAGCTTGCTTCCAGCAGATCACCATATTCCCTTTTAAGCACTCATTTTCCCTCCAGTTTTTTTTTTAATCTGGAAGGAATTATTTAGGTATATTTTTATCAAATTGTCGAAGAACAGAAAATCTCTATTTTTACAAGTTATTCCACATAATGGGAAATAAGTAAAGCTGCTTCTGAGGCAAATATACTCTAGATAAAGTAACAACTGGATAGTCTCCATAAGAAAAGAAAATTAAAGGCTGATGTCACTTAGGAATATAATTGTAAAAATCCTATAGGAAATATTAGGAATTTTAACCCAATAGTGTATTAAAATAATTTGTCACTCCCGAGTCAGGATTTCATACCAGGAATGCAAAGATGGTTCTGCCATTAGAATGAATGTAGGTATAATTCCTCTTATTAATATGCTAAAAGAGAAAAATCATAGATACAGAGAAATCATTCAAAAAAATGTAAAACTCATTTATAAGAAAAGTTAACAGCATGTAAACAAAGAAAAAATGCCTTAAAACTAACAGTTGGTAGTTATCAAAAACCTACTGCAGACAGCATATCTAATAGTGGAGCAACATATTAATAATGAAAATAATGCCTATTATCACCACCACTATTTAGGATTATACTGGAGTTCCTAAATAATGCATTAATCTGAGAATAAGAACTAAAAAGATAGACAAAATTAAAGAAGACATGATCATCTACATAAAAAAATGAAAAGAAAATAAATGGATAAAATAATAGAATTAGTAAGACAGTGAAGAAAGGTATACAGACACAAAGTTATAAAAATCAGTAATACTGCTTTATATGTGCAATAAGTAACTAGAAGTGGAATAATTAAAAATTTCACAATTGTGAAACATAGGCATCCAGAAATAAGCCTAACAAAATGCACAAACTTTATAGAGATCATTACAAAACACTGAAAGACATAAAAGAAACAAACAAAAAATTAGATATTCTCTGTTCGTACATAAGACTCAATACGATAGAGATATTGCCAATATCCTTCCAAGTAAACGTGTACACTGAGCGTGATTCCAATTAAAATTCTTTGGCTCTTTGATTCATCTCGGAAAACTGTTTCTGAAATTCATATGAAACAATCAAGGAATTCGAATAGCTAACTCAACTCTGAATGCTGACATCAAAGAAAACTTCATCCTACAGATATTAAGCCATTTTACAAAGCCAGAGTAATTAAAATAGTGTGGCACTTGGGCCCAGACTGACAGCGCGATGGAATGCGATGGCGCATTCAGAGACGGGCGTGGACATTTATCAGAATGCAGTGTTCATGACCGAGGCAGCATCGTGGTGCCCGGGGAATAGATGCTCAGATACAAAAAAATCCAACTTCAGATGAATGCTATGAAAGAAAGGATAGAGGGGCACTAGCTGGAGGGAGCCATGGGAACAAGGCAGTTTTGTTTTGTTATGGTTTTTTTTTTCTTTTTTTCCTTTTTTCTTTTTGATGGAGAGAGACCTGAGTGCAAAAGAAGCTGATGGGAAGGACCCAGGTGAAAGGCAGAGTGTGAGCTTACTACAGGGAAAGGGTGGTCTCTTGGGATCAGTTTCTGGAGACCTTGAGCTGTGAGCAAGTTGCATATCTGGCCCAGGAAGAGGAGGGAGTTTCTGTGTTTCCATTCGCCACTGTGCCATGTAAATTTCCCTGGTACACCAAGCCTATCTATGTTTTAGGACACTGACAGGTAGTAAGCAGAGACTCCACGGGAGTCTTCCTGTCTGTGATGGTCACACTCAGAGAACTTACCAGCGGCTGCCCCTCCAGGACAAGGACCAAGGACGGGATCCTCAGCACCAAACTAAGGGAGGAATGCTGTACACAGTAGTCACTATGCACTCTGTCAAATGTCTACCCAGTTAAGAGTATGTCAATGTGTGCCATGCAACTCTGCTCACATGTAGTAAAACGCAAATGCCTCCAGTAAGGCGTGAGGTGCATTTGGTAGGTTTGATTTAACATGGGCAGGACCTGTAAAAATATGATTCTGCCGATTAAACCAGCCTCGCTTATCTCTTTACTGGTCATTCATCTCAAGCTCTAAAACCAATCAACCGAATGAAACAGTGTAAAAAGGAACGAGAAGATACCTGGGCTGCATGCCTAAAGGGAGAACCAACCACGTGGGGTGGGCCCCACGCCTGGGCTGGACCAAGCAGGTTGAGGACAGTTGGGGGGATTTGGGGAGGGGGGGGTCGATATGTGACTCGGTGCAGCCAAGGAGAGTCAAGCCAGGGAGTGACTGACAGCAAAACCAAAAGGCAGCCTGACCCATGTCAGGGATCTTATCTGAGGGGTGAGCAGCGAGTAGGGAGGCAGGCAAGCATGACAGGAACATGGCAGGAAGCAAGGAGGTGGTTCTGGGCTTTGGTGCACGCAAGGGGCATGAGCCTGGGGCTCCTTCCCATCCGTCTGGCTAGCCGGGCAGGACTGGGCTACCGGACCGTGAACTGAAAATTGGAGGCAAGAATCATTCTGCGGACAAAAATCTGGGGTTTCTGGAGCAAAATATAAAGGAGCCGGTGGCTGTCCAGGGTCCAGGCGCAACAGCTCTAAATCCAAGCATCTGTTAGAGCTCAGTGTTCATTTGGCAGCATCGGCAGTGGCCCCACGGAAGCGGGCTTGAGGGTGAGGTTCGAGCCTTGCTGGCATCCTCAGATGATGCTCCCAGACCCAGACTCCTGGTCCCATCCACGAGGTTGAGTGTCTTCTGCCCTGTCCATCCATTTCAGCAGTTGTATCTGGGCCCTCATGACACTGAAAAGTTCCAGAATAGTCTCAGGTTACAAAAGATCCCTGGTCTTTGGAGCTGGATCGCTTCAAACCTACTGCAGAGGTGTTGGCGCCCTGGACTGAGCTTCATTGTCTTTGACAAGAAACCCAGCCACCTGTGAATTATTTTTAGCATTATCTTCATGATTTTCACTATTGGTGAAATTTTCCTCCAGGCAAATGCCTTTGTACCTGTGAGGAGCACAGCCCAGAAGAACATGTGCGTACGTGTGTGTGTGTGTGTGTGTGTGTGTGTGTGTGTGTGTGTGTGTGTGTGTGTAGGTCCCACCACCCCCTTGTGTGGTGTTTGGGTGTCTATGGGAGCATCCCTGCCCACAGCCTGCCTGGGACAGGCTGGGCCCCACAGCCTGGGGTCTAATAACATGGCCTGAGCCCTCTCTGCTTTCAGGTGTCTGGGCTTCTCAAGCACCCGCCCCACGGGGGCACAGGGGATGTAAGCTGTTGGGCCATTCAGCCGGAAATCTGGGAGCAGTGACTCCGTCTGACAGAGCTCCAGGTGCCCCGGTCACTGTGGACGGAGATTAGACACCAATCTCCTTCCCTAGGACACCCAATCCGGCAGGCTTGTTTTCAGCCAGACAATCGACCACTGTCCCCGCCTTGAGGGGGGGTGGGGGGTTGGGGTGTGTCCGGCCGCCTGCCCCGGGCCAATGCCAGACATGGAACAGGAGCCCTTCCCAACATGCCATCTCCCGGGCCCAATTAGGGAGGGCGGCATGGGGCCTGCAGGGACGACCTAGTGTGACCAGCCCCACTACGGCCCAGGGCCCCTTTCTGCCTCCATCGAGGTGGCCAGGTTAGAACCCACTTCCCCAATGAAGGGGAGTAAGTCGGAGGGGGAGACGAACCAAGAGAGACGATGGACTCTGAAAAACAAACTGAGGGTTCTAGAGGGGAGGGGGGGTGGGGGATGGGTTAGCCTGGTGATGGGTATTAAAGGGGGCACATTCTGCGTGGAGCACTAGGTGTTATGCACAAACAATGAATCACATGGAACACTACATCAAAAATTAAGGATGTAATGTATGGTGATTAACATAACCATAAAAAAATTAAAAAAAAAAAGAAGAAGACCAGAAGAGGGGATTGTTCTCTTATGCCCTAAATTAACTAACCTCTTGCCAAGGTTTAAATAAACAGACATTTACTTCTTTTTGCTTTTAATAGAGCAAATACAATTATTTCTTGCATGACTGAATGGCAATTTTAACTTTGAAATAAAATTTAGATCTGAATTGCATTTCAACGGTGCAATTGAATTAAGTAAATACATGTCTTTAAAGAATTAGATTGAAATATTCTAGTCTTCTATATACTCACATCTTGATGAATATTAGTAGATTGCTAAAATCATTTGAAATGCAGCTCTGGTCCTCAAACACACAAAAAATCCTTTGGAGAAAGATGTTGGCTTGAAATTTGAAAATGTTGAAGACATATTTGGTTGAAAGATGTAGTGGAAGCATGTTACCTAGGTTACATGAATTTATGATAAAAAATAAAAAATGGATCTTTGAAAAAAAAAAAAGAGCCCACTTCCCCTTAGTCACAGGGACAAGTTAAATGGTCTCAGGTGTCCCTGGCTGTCCCCTCTTGCCTGTTTGTTTTTGTGTTTACCCCCACAAATAGGTCACAGCATTGCCTATGATACCGGAAAAGGCAGACCGAGTGAGGGCATGTGTTCAACGGCCAAGCAGAAAACAAAACACAGTCAAGGAAACGAAATCTTGTTTTTGAAGTCAACAGCACGTGTCTAGATAGCTAGCAGCGAACATAAGGCCGCTCCCTGGTCCGTCTGCTTTGAAAGGTGTCCCCACAGCTGGGGTGGGGGGTGGTGCAGTGGTGTGGCCCTGTCATCATCATGGTGAGGGCCGGTGGCCTTCTCATCCGGGGTTGATGACAATAGATCAAATGCATCTCAGCAGGCCAGGAGGTGCTCTGATCCCCGCCTGTCTCTGGAAACATGACAGAGTGCAGGAGAGATTAGTGCAATGGAATTTCGGCCCCGGGGTTGGCCATTCCCAACACGACCAGGCTGCTCTCTGACTGGGCCTGCAGATGCCACATTGCCAAGTATGGCTCTGGCATGGATACAACGGCCCTGGCTGTGAATCCTGGGGACAGTCTGGGGGCGGGGGGGGGATCCTCTCAGGAGTGGCTCTGCATCCACGATGTCAAGCGTTGAAGCAGGTCAGCACTGAGCCTCTCGAGGCCCCGGACCCTCTCTTTTCCTACCACACAAAAGACCTATTGATTTCATTATGCAGTTCCCATCCTTGGGCCTAATGGAGCTCTTCGGGGACATTTCTCCCAAGCCATTCCTTAAGCAGAGCTTCAGAATAGGTGCTGTGTCCTTCGCCTGGCTAATGACATGTAGGAAAGGATTTGTGAACTCAAAGCTTCCTGGGACCCCACCCCCCCAACGCCCCATGGCAGAGCCAGGGACCCGTTAGTCCACCCTGGGTCACCAGTGGCTGAAGGCACCCAGAGGTCACTAAGAGCCTGCAGGCCCAAGAGGTCTGCCTCTGCCGTGTTGGGTGTTTATGAAGGACATCACTTCAAGCTCCAGCTATTTGGAGGCAGTGGATACTTTATGAATAAAGACATTATACTTATTTATAGGGACGGTAAACCAACCTGGAAAGTACAGTAGTCCAAGTTTCCACCCTCAGGCTCTGGATGAACTTGGGATATCAGGCCGGAAGGCCTTATTTCCTGTCAACGATTTAAACTCCCATCCAGCCAACTAGGAACACTGTGAATAAACACACAGGGACCTGTTAAACACAGAACTGTGGGCGAAAGTGAGTTTATTCCTCCCCAGGCCAGGTATCAGATGTTCACTCCCCGGGCCCATAGGGGACCAGTAAGCAGCCGCCGGGGAGTTGCCTGCCCTTTAATTGGAGTGGTTCTTGAAGCAGATGTCCACTGTGAGGAGGGCGTGGATGACAGCTCCGAGGCCTCTGGCCATGGAGGCTGAAAAAAATGGAGAAGGCCCAGTAGACCAGAGCAGGAAAGTATCACTCAAGGGTCAACTCGTTGGGCCTTAAATCTACCCAGAGCATCACCTTCCCTAGTTTACAACCTTTTGGCATAATACGAAGAAATGTAAAATGTTATTAAGTGTGTTGTATCCAAGCCAGATTCTGACAACGCTTAGAAAGTCTCTTCTGAAAAAAGCCTTACTCGGTCTGTTTTTCTAAACTTTAATTTTTGGAGCCTGACATCGGGGCACAAAGCTCCTTTCTTCCTCCCCTCGTTCCAACCTGTCCCTGCCAGGGCTGACACACAAACACACATTACGCTTGCTCACTTTGGGGAACACATCCCAAAACCTGTTTCAAAATTACTGGCAATGAGGTTGTGCTGAAAAGCAGAGCTTTTGCAGATTAGTCTGAGATTTGATAGTGTTTAGTCTTGCCATGGGAGCTGGAGAAGGGCAGAAATAATAAATGAGAGCAGGAACCAATGCAACAGAAAACAGAATATCAATGAATAAAATCAATGAATGTAAATATCATTCTTTGAAAAAGTCGATAAAATCAATTAACCTTTAACCAGATCGATCAAGAAAAAACTGATAGAAGAAGCAAAATACCCAAGTCAGGAAGGAAAGGGGATTGTAAGAACATCAGCAGGATAATTAAGGGATACCAGGAACAACCCTATGTACAACTTTATGAAATGGACTGATTTCTTAAAAGCCACAAGGTACCAAAAATGAAAAACAAATAGAATATATAAATACGTTGAATTTGTAGTTTAAAAACCTTCTAAAAAATGCAAACCTCAGGCCCAGATGGTTTCACTGGTGAATTTAGCCAAACATTTAAAGGAGAAAGAACAGCAGTTCTTCACAAACTCTTCCAGATAATGGTAACTAAAAAAGAGCACCCTTCATAACTCATTTTAGGAAGAGACCACGTTACTCTCATAGTAAAACCAGGTAAAGACAAATATAAGAAAAAAAACCCACATAAACCAATATCCCCATGAATGTAGTTCCAAAAGTTATCAATAAAATATTAGCAAGTTGAACATAGGCTATTAAAAAGAATAATACATCACGACCAAGCAGAGTTTACCCTGAGATAAAGATGGATCAGCACTTGAAAAGTAATGCATATAGTTCACACATGAACAGCTCATATCAGTCAGGATTCTCCAGAGCAACAGAAAGAATAGTATATACACACACATGCACACGTACACACACACACACACACACACACACACACTAACAAAATAAAGAGAACATGTTCATGACAATCATTGTCCTCATTTCTGTAACTGGTCATGTGGCCATAGCTGGGAATCATAACTACCTTCTTCCATATTCCCTTTGCCTTCAGCCAGTCGTGACTTTCACTGGCCATGTATTTTTTACCTGGTGGGGTGACCCAAACCTTAATTCATGAAGGCTCTGGACTGTCAGTAGCCCTGCTTGGATTAGGCTGTTGTAATTTTCCATCAAACTTAATCACAGGCCAAAGTGGCACTGAGACACTGTAGGGGATCTCCTATACTCCAGACATACTCTTCCTTACCTTCATTGGAGAGTAGGAACCCAATTTCCCCTTGGTAGTCAGGATTGATCATCCCAATTAGTAACTTCCTTCTTTACCTACTGATTCAGAGAAATGAGGAGACCAAATGGCTAGATGGCAGTCTTAAGGTCCAGTTCAATGAAATCATTGTTGTGTCTCCTGGAGAAAGCATTTCTTCTTCTGGAACTAAAGCCTCTAGGCCAGCAGAGTATAAAGCTGTGGGAACAGAATCAAAACTTGTACGACTGGATCACTAAGGGTAGTAGTGAATGGTGTCACTTCCATTTCTACCCCTTGATTCCTGGACCCGTGAATCCTGGCTATGGAGGAAACAGTAACACATATTGGATGTTGATTCTGAACATATGCAGCTTTCTGAAGAATGCAGCTCCAGCCCTGCAACATCCAATTCAGAGATCTCTATCCACATATCTCTTACCCAGAATTACTTATCACCAGTTTTCCAGTTGTGTTCCTTCCAAATCCCTGTCTAGTCAAACCACTTGCTGCAGTCCATGAATTGGCATATAATCATACATCCAGCCATTGGTATTTTCAAGCAAAATGATCAACCAAGTGCACTGTTTGAAATTCTGCCCACTGGGAGGATTTCCTTTCACTGTTGTCCTTCAGGATATCCCAGAAGGTGACCGTAGTGCTATAGATGTCCATTTCTGAGTGATGCCTGTATATCATGCAAAACCATCTATAAGGATGCCTGGGTGGCTCAGTCAGTTAAGTGGCTCCCTTGAGCTCAGGTCATGATCCCAGGGTCCTGGGATCGAGTCCCACATCAGGCTCCTTGCTCAGCAGGGAGCTTGCTTCTCCCATTGCCTGCTGCTCCCCCTGCTTTTGTTCTCATGCTCTCTCTCTCTCTCTCTTTCTCTCTCTGTCAAATAAATACATAAAATCTTAAAAAACAAAACCACACACACACATACACACACACACACAAAACCCTACCATCTGTAAACCAGGCCCGACTTTTCTCTTCCTCTGTTAACTAATTGTGGCAAACTCCTCATGAAACCATAGGTGAAGGCTGGGAAAGAGAGGTAGGATAGCAGGAATATGGAACATGAGCATTTATGCCACTTCTTTGTGAATTTACTTGCGTGTTTAGGGTCGGCTCTGACCCATCACTTCATCTGATGATGGAGTGCTGCTGTGCACAACCAACTTTATTTCAGTGTGTGAAATAACACCCAGTTCATGATGGGTAGCTCAGGTCATAGGGTAACTTGGTGGCCCATGGTTAAGTGTCCAGTGTCCACTAAGGCCCAGTATCAGACCAAGTGTTGTTTCTCAAAAGGGGAGTAGTTATCTGCAGTGGGTGAAAGGGCTTTGCTCCAAACTTGACTCATAGCTCTAGAAGCAAAGAGGAGTGTGTGTGTTGGGGGGCGGGGGAAGGGAGGTCTGAAAAGAATGACATTGTCTTGCATGGCAATTGCCTCTGGGAGGCCATTACACTTTCTGGCAATATGCGGTTAATCCACTGAAGTGGGGGGTTAGAGAGGCTGCTTCAGCTGGGAGTGAATGGCTGCTTCCGCTGGCAAAAAAGACTCAGCAGAACTTAGGGACTCAATGTCCCAAGTTTCATCAGGGTCTTCCCACATATCCCCATTCCAACTTTCAAGAAAACAGTTCCTTCCCAATGAAAACTACTTTAACAGCAAATGCTTTGCAATGTTGGAAATTAAATTTGCATTGTAAGTCAGCCGCTCACGTGATGAGATTCTACCTTTGCTTTTCAGCAATCTCAGTTCTGCAGTTCTTGGAGATAAGGGTCTTTTTCAGGGTTGACATAGAAGGTTTTAGGTCATTTATTCAACACTTGAGCTAGAAATTGGAATCCCTGAGCTCATCCTTTTCTTTTCCCGCTTTGCCCAGTGATAGGAGCAACGAGCCAATCTCATTATACTCATTAGTTTGATAAAAATGTTTGAAGGTGTCATACATATGATACTCCAGACTCTTGCTTTTCATAAGTGTTTGATTAGGAATATCCAGTGGTGATACTTTGCATATCTCTACTGCCAGATACTGCCACAGACTCTCAGTGCTCTGTTTACTACCAGAAATAAAGTCATTAATAACAATTATCATTATCATATCATTATATTATTATTAATAATAATTAAATAATTAAAATTAAAAATATTGTTATATTTTTATAACATGACTTTTTAAAAAAATTTGATAATTAGGGTGCCTGGGTGGCTCAGTTGTTAAGCACCTACTTTTGGCTCAGGTCATGATCCCAGGGTTCTGGGATCGAGCCCCGCATCGGGCTCCCTGCTCAGCAGGAAGCCTGCTTCTCCCTCTCCCAATCCGCCTGCTTGTGTTCCCTCTCTCGCTGTGTCTCTCTCTGTCAAATAAATAAATAAAATCTTTAAAAAAATAAAATAAAAAAACTTGATAAATTGAGAATAGAAGTGAATTTCTTCAATCTGATAATGGGCATATACAAAACAACTACAGCTAACATAATTCTAAATAGTAAAACACTAAATGCTTTCCTTTTAATATTGGGAACTAGGCAAGGATGTCTACTTTTGCTAATCCTACTCAATAGCATACTGTAATGCTAACAAATGTAATAAGACAAGAAAAAGAGTTAAAAGACATTCAGACTTGAAAGAAAAAATAAAACTATTCCCATTCAGAGATAACATTATTATCTATGTAGAAACTCTCAAACAACCTATTTTAAAAATAAGATCCTAGAACTAATAATTGAGTTTATCGAGGTCATACCATGTAAGAGCAAAGTATAAAATCACTTGCATTTCCATACAATAATAATAGATAATTGGAAACTGATTTTTTAAAGATTTTATTTATTTATTCAAGAGAGAAAGAGAGCACATGGAGGAGGGGCAGAGAGAAAGGGAGAAGCAGACTCCCCACTGAGCAGGGAGCCTGATGTGGGGTTCCATCTTCCAGGACCCTGAGATCATGACCTGAGCTGAAGGCAGATGCTTAGCTTACTGAGCCACCCAGGTACCCCTGGAAATGGATATTTTTTAAAAATAGTAATATTTACAATAGCTTCCAAAAATGAAATAGATATAAATGTGAAAAAATATGTGCAGGATCTATATGCTAAAAAGTACAAAACGCAATTAAAAAGTTCAAAGAAGACCTAAATAAACAGAGTGACACACTGTACTCATAGATTGAAAGAATTACTTAAAATGTCAATCTTCCTAAATTGATTTATAGATTTAATCTTAGCAAGATTCTTTATACAGATAGACAAGTTGATTCTGAAGTGTATATGCAAAGGTTAATGAACTAGAATAGCCACAACAATTTTGAAAAAGAAGAACAAAGTTCAAGGACTCATATTACCTGATTTTAAACCATATAATGAAACTCCAGTGATCAATACAGTATAGTATTGGCAAAAGAATAAACACACACATCAGTGGAATGGAATAGAAAATCCAGAAATAGGTTTCACGAATATGGCCCACTGAATTTTGACAAAGTTGCAAAAGCAGTTCAGTGGAGAAGGGACAGATTTTTCAATAAATGATTCTGGATCAATTGAACATCATGTGCAAAAAAAAAAAAAAAAAAGAACCTTGCTCTTCACCTCACACATATTATCAAGTTAATTCAAGTAAGATTATAGACCAAAAATAAACATAAAATGTAAAACTATAAAACTTTTCAGAGAAAAATCCTCATGACCTAGCTTAGTCAAAGAATTCTTAGATACAACACCAAAAAGAAATTTTTCTTTCCATAAAAGAAAAAATTGATAAATGAAATCTAATCAAAATTTAAAGCTTTTGTTCTGCAAAGGCTACTGTTAAAAGAATAAAAAGACAAACCAAAGACTGGGAGAAAATATTTGCAAATCACATATCAAAGGACTTGTATCCAGAATACATTAAAGAACGCTCAACAAAGAGAAAATAATAACAAAATGAGCAAAACGTTTAAATACATAATTTATAAAGAGGATATATGGATAGCAAATGAATACATGAACAAGTGCTCAATATCCTTAACTATTAGGGAAATATTAATTAAAACCACAATGACATACCTCTTATTAGAATGGCAATTAATTAATTAATTAATTAAAATGTGAATAATACCAAGTGTCGGTAAGGTTGAAAAGCAACTGGAACTCTCATACATACATTGTTGGTGGGAATGCAGAATGGTACAGTCACTCTGGAAAATAGTTTGGCAGTTTGTTATAACAAGCTCTTGATGTACATGACAACTTGGATGAATCTCGAGGGTATTATGGTAGTGGAAGAAGTCGTTTTCAAAAAGTACTCACAGCAGGGGCCTGGGTGGCTCCGTCAGTTAGGCATCCAACCCTTGGTTTTGACTCAGGTCATGATTTCATGGGTTGTGGGATGGAGCCCCATATCAGGCTCTATGTTCAGCAGGGAGTCTCCTTGAAGATTCTCTTCCTCTGCCCCTCCGACCCTCAAATAAATAAATAAATCTTAAAAAAAAAAAAGGAGTACTCACCATGTAATTCCATTTATATGACATTCTGGAAAAGGCAAAACTGTTATTGATGGGAACAGGTAACTGGTTGCCATGGGTTAAGGGCAAAAGGAGGATTTGACTACAGATGGGGAACACAAGGGATTTCTTTGGAGTATTCAAATTGTTCTGTGTCCTGTCTGTGGTGGTGGTTATAGGAATTTATGCATATGTAAAAACTCCCAGAACTATTCACAAAGAAAAGTCAGTTTTATAGTGTATGAATTAAAGCACTAAAAATTTATATGTTTCAAGTTGTATATATATCTGTTATATATATTTAATACACACACACACATATATATGTCTCAAATCTCTAAAAGTCATTATGTAATATGAAACTTTTACCAATGGGCTAGAAATCTTTTAAATGAGGAGAAAAGAAAAAAATCATTTTAGAATGCTTAATTATACATAATTTATTGATGAATAGAATGTGTAGGTTTTACAAAATGTTTTGTGGACATTGGATTCCTAAAATTACAGTTGTCACTTTCCTTGGGTATAATTAGATGGGGAATAGCATTTTACATTGTTTAAAAAGAAGGAGTGGGGGCAGAAATGTCAAAGCTTTTCTGTCTGGCTTAAATGATAGGTCAAACTGCACAGAAATCTCTCTGGTTTTGGAAACTGGCATTTGGGCCTAGATTGTCCAATTATCTGAGCCATCAGGCTCAAGTCTGAGCTGTCCACAATGATGCTTTCTAGGCCCAAGGCCAGGGCTGCTAGGCCAGAAGAGCCTTCACGGACGTCAGGAGGCCGACACTGGAGAGGAAGGGAGGGAGGGACCCTCTGGTAATCTGCATCTGCCTTGAAGGAGATATTTGACTTGCAGTGTTCAGGATAAGAAATTTTACCTCTTCAAATTAGCTCACTATGATATGGCATGTGGGAGCTCACTCATGAATCCCAGTGCATACTTTAGAAGGATGCCAAGATTATGGAGCTGGAAGACTTCTGTCTTACCCTCTTTCTGACAGTATATCTGCTCCCCAACAAAGCCACAGTGAAATCCCTTCCAAACTGTGCAGCCCTGAGGTAAAAAAAGACCTCCATCCCTGCTAGCACCTCAGAGGTTAATCCAGTTGTATCTGGGGATGGTGTTCAACCTGAGACTCTGGTTTCTCAGGAAGGCTCCCATATTCTTTATGAGTGGATATGAATCTTATTTTTATAAAGCCGTCACCAACTAGTTGGAGATAACTTGCCAGTGATTTGTTTTGTCACCACTTATTGGGTGATTTATAAGTTGAACACTGCCAACTTCTTTCAGCAGCCCGCATGGATTGATATGAAGGGCTCTAGAAATCACCCTACTCTCTGAAATATCTCCTCCATTGGCCTCCAAAGGTGCCCCAAATGCCTGTAATATTTACCCTTTAGACCAAGTTATTAACCAGGATGGAGTAATCCATTAGGTCATCATCACACAAGTGATTGGCTATTCCATCCAGAAGGAGAGCCCTGGAGAGATAGGACTGAAAAGTTTTGACATCAGAGAAGAAAACGTTTAGAATATAGGACTTTAGGGTGGTTCTAGTGAGGAGGTTACATCAATGTACAGGGGGACTGAGAGAAGGAGCAGGTGAGGGCACAAAGGAGCTGGTGAGGGCACACCCCACATCTCACCATGTTCATCATTCATTTTACCAAGATGACCCTCCTCTCCCAGAGCCTCTGTCAGGTGCCTGGGTGTGTACCTTTCCTCGAGTTTCTTGCACTGAGTTAAGAAAACTGGTATGATTCCTACACCCTGGCAGCTAACACATCAGCACAGACCACACTGCCAGATCAAAATATTAGAAACAAACAATTAATAAACTGAGGGTTTACATTTTTATATTAATGAAAAGCAAATGGGTCAATGTGTTTGGTGGAGGAATGTGGGAGGAAGGAATTGTGGTAGGAAATCAACACCCCTTATCTAAATATTGGGGGAATTTCTTAGTGGGAATATATATCAGAAATGTTTTAAGAACTGGGAAGCAGAGTATTTTAGTGAGCTGGCAGAGAGGGGGCATTCCAGCGCAGACATGGCTTTGGAGAAAAAATGGAACAGGAATGGAATGTTAAAAGATAAAGGGCTTGAGTATTTAAGTGCCAGCTGGCTACGAGAAAGATGTGGGGGTGGGGGTGGGGGTAAAGGACAAAACTTGAAAACGATGCAGCCTAGTGTGGGACAGATTTTTGTCTTGTCCTGTTGATGTCCACTAGATTTGGGGTGCCCGCGTCAGATCTCCAGCTCCTCAAAGTTGATAGCTTCTTAGAAGGACCCCCTGGCAGACACAACTTACCTCGGGCCCGAGTTTCCAGTCATCCTGGACTGAGAAGTGGACAAGCTTAGCAACAGAGATTGGAGAAACTCTGCAGCTTCATGCCCAAGAACACTCAAAACTCATTTATGCCTAGTCAGCCCTTCAACAGCCCCCCTCCCACCTGCCCCCTACCCAACCCTGTGGGAACTTGACCTGGCCTCTCTTCCTCCCTTGGGCACATGACTTCTTTTTCCTTTCCAGCTTATCTTTGGGGACCACTTTTTAAAAAGCATTTTATTATGGAAATTTTCAAATATACTCCAAAGCAGAAGGCTATATGTACAAATGTACCTACACATAGCAATCATTAGCTTCAACAAAGTATTAAGTCATGGATAAGCTTGTTAAATCTACATGCTGACTGTCCCTCCATTCCACCTTACTGGATTATTTCAAAGCAAATCCCAGACATCAGACCATTTTGTCAGTAAATAATGAAATATGAATACCCCAGAGGTTAAAGATTCATTTTGAAAAAAAATTAATAAGTACAGTATCATTACCACATTTAATTTTTTAACAAAAAGTCCTTAGTGTCATATGTGGGATTTCTCCTGAGTGTGAGCCCTGGAGCTATGGGTCAGGACTCAGGCTCTGAGTCCCAGGATGGAGCCATCCTAGAAATCTGACAACCATGCTAGAACCCACTGTTCTAACCTTCAAGCCCCTTGATTTGGTCCACTCTCCTTGCCTTTCAGCTCTATTTTAAGTCTAGAATAGAAAAACTACCTGTGTTCGGTGAATGACCCTGGTCTCTTACTTATTAGTTACCTGGTGTTGGGCCAAGATCTAATGACAGTTTCCTCATCAGTGAAATGGGATAATAGCACAACATCATAGGACAGTGGTAATCATTGAGGACAATGATTTGTTGGGGCGCCTGGGTGGCTCAGTCGGGTAAGTGTCTGACTCTTGATTTCAGCTCAGTTCATGATCTCAGGGTCGTGCAATCAAGCCCTGCATGGGGATCTGCGCTGGGTATGGAGTCTGCCTAAGATTCTCTCTCTCCTCCTTTGCCCCTCCTCCCAACCCCCAACTCGTGAGCTCTCTCTCTTAAAAAAAAAAAAAAAAGGAACTTCCTTTGGTCATTCTTCCAGGGTAGGTCTACTAGTAACAAATTCTGTTTTTTTCTTTATCTTAGAAAGTCTTTATTTTCTCTTCATTCCTAAAAGATGTTTTTGCTGGATATAGAATTCTGAGTTGACAGTTCTTTTCTTTCAGCACTTGAAAAATGTGCCACTTTCTTCTGGATTTGGTAATTTCTAATAAGAAATGCACTGTCATTCAAATTTTCTTCCCCTGTAAATAAAATATCATTTCTCTCTATGTGCTTTTCCCACGTTCTTAGTTTTCAAAAGTTTGATTATGATATGTCCAGGCATGGAATTTTTTTTTTATCCTATTTCGGATTCACTAAGCTTCTTGAATCTAGAGTTATGCCCCTTTCCAAATTTGGGGAAATTTCAGGCATTATTTCTTTGAATATTTTTCCATCCCCATTCCTTTCCTCTTGGGACTCAGATAACATGAATGTTAGTTCTTGAGGCTCTGTTCATTTTTTTTCAGTCTATTTTCTGTCTTTTTTTAAAGTTGGTAATTTCTATTCATCTCTCTTCAAGTTCACAGATTCTTTCCTCTATTACCTCTTTTTTTTTTAATATCAACTGCATCCAGAATTTTAAAACTTTGGTTATTTATATTTTTCAGTTCTATAGTTTCCATCTAGTTCTTTTTATATTTTCTCTTCCTTTCTTTTAAATTTGTTTCAAGAGTGCTCCTAATTACCTATTAGAGCGTTTTTATGATGGCTGCTTTAAAATCCTTGTCAGAAAATCGCAACATCTGAATCATCTCAGTGTTAGCATCTGTTAATTGTTTTTTCTCAAGCTGTGATTTTTCCTGGTTCTAGGTATAACAAATGATTTTTAAAAATTATATCCTGGACATTTGGGAACTATGAGCCTCTGGATTCTATTAAAATCCTCCATTTTACCAGGCAGTCATCTGTTTAGACTTAGCACACAGGTCCAGTCTGCTTCATTTGTGTTCCCTTGAGGCTAATCTGAAAACCTAGGTGCTATTCGCTGCTGTAGCACTCAAACCTTTTGTCATGTTAATTACGAAGTTTTATATGTGAGTTACTTGGAGTCATTTCATACAGGTTTAAAAAGTTCCTTTCCCTACTCCCTTCATTCTGAAATCCTCCTGACTCTCTAGTTGGAAAAGGAGGCATATAATCTGCCACTTCCCAATGTAGATGGAAGTCCACCTCCCTACTTGGCCTCTTGAACACCACCCTGGCTCAGGAATCAAAGGGCTCCCTGCTCCTGCTGGGCAGGGAGTCAAAGCCAAGGCTCTCCTCTCAGCCTCCACTGGCACTTGGGGACTGGGAGAAGCTGGAAGTGGGTGGCATTAACAAAATGGTTTCTGTTCTGCTAGGCAGCCCTTTTCCTTGTCCTTTGGCTAGAGAGACAAGGTTTCTCTTGGGACTTCAAAAAATCTGGACGTATTGATGTTTCTCAGTTAAAAACTTTTCCAGCACCCAATCCAGAACATACAGGAGACAAAAAGAAAATCCAGGAACACACTATCGTATCATTCCTCAAGGCCCAAGATCCCTAGCCAGTCTGCTCTGTTTTTTTCCACTATTCAGAGGCTTCCTATGTTTGTTTGTTGTATTTATAACCAGGGTTTTTATTTGTCCATATGAGAGGAATAGGAAGAAATGAGCCTACTCCATCTTGTCTGGCTCATCACCTTCAGAAGACTCTCTGGCACCAGGCAGAGGCAGCACCACTTGAGTGAGAGGAACAACACCCTGGTTTGCCTATGCCTTGGATGTAGGCATTTTTCTCTGCCTTTTCCAGGGTCAGGGAACTGCTTCCCAACTTGGGTTGGCTCCTCTTAAAAGGTTAAGGCCCCTGGGAATCTTGGAGCCATCATGGAATTCTTTCTGGATTCCAAGGTCATGGCTGAAAATGTCAGCCTGAAGAAGCATCCTGGCTTGCCTCTGTGCACACTTCCTGCCCCTCGCTGTGTTGGGGAGGTAAGAGTCAAGGATCAACCACAGTATCCTCACCACAGGACTTCTGTTCCCTGAACTTCACATCTGTGCCACAGAATCGTCCCATCTTCAGTTATCTGGAGACCACAAAAGCCAACGATTAGGAAAAGAAATCAGTCCCAGAGCCGCCATTTCAGCCCTCTGAGCAATTGCTAACTTAAAACAAACTGCCCAGACCATTACAAATTCAGGAGCCTGCAGTGTTTCTTTATCTCTACCTTTGTCCCAGAGCAGAAAAATCACACTTAGGTAGTGAAGTATTTCTTTTCAAAATGAAAGTGTCATTTAAGACTCCAATAATCATAGTTTCTCAGAGGAAACTCTTGCCAAACAGCAATCCTATTGCTGTAGGCAATCTTTAACATCGCAACTTTTTTTTTAGTTGTAGGATTTAGAAGTTATTTCCCCCAAACATTCCATATCAGATATCCAAAAATCTGCAGAATTTAAATCCTATAATTCATAGATCTCAGAAGCACTTACCTACCGGCTAACATATCAGGAAACTGCAAGTTTTCACTGAGGCAATGCCCACAGCCTCCCAGCGACACCCTCCTTGGTGGATATGACTCCAGGAATGGGCTCCTTGGGTTTCCTTCCTCAGAAGCACACCTCTTTCACTTCTGGCTTTTATGGAAATCCATTTTCTTTTACTCTATTCCTCAGCAATTCCCCAAAGTGACTATTACCTGAGTATTAGTGATTACTCAGGAGGCCTCAGTTTGTGGCTTAGATTATATGGGATTACACAGGATCTCATATGTTCTACACCCTCTCTTTAGAAAAGTTAGGTCATTACCATTAGGTGGAAGTAGAAAATGTGTCCTTCTTTGGGGCAGAATAAAATCAAGATCAGAATCCTTTCTAAAATTACTGTTAAAGTCCAGGACAACTTCTAACCACCCCCTTGTCTCTCCTTCATCCCTGGAATTTTCCTCTTGCCTCTGAATGTGAAGGGGAGGGGGCGTTCAGAGGAAAAGCCTTCATTTTGGTGGAAATGTTCCCATTCCTTCTTGATTCTACTCATTAGTTTGGCTCACCCATCTGCTCCTCTTTAAATAAAGATGAAATTCGAAAGAGATGAAGAAAATTAATTAATAGTAAATCAAGTCAAATTGCTGATGGTTGAGAACCCACCCTTCTCAACCTTCGTTTTGAGAGCATAAATGGTTCCACAACTTTTCTTTGTGGGCAAAGCCTCTCATAAGCAACTTTGAATTCCTTTTATAATTAATGTAAAACTGCAGAGTTCCCATCAACCGAAAAGTGAATTCCAGCACCAGGCTGGTGACACGGATAATTTGCCTTAGTAATGACATAGAGCATGTAATCAGATGGCCATGGGTAAGCTGGGCAGCCAGACCCTGGGAAATGTCCTGATTTTTTACTATGGTCTTTGAGGATTGTCTCCTGGGCCCATTGAGGCAAGACAAGGAGCCTCTTGACAACCTGAGATCTGGATCGGAGAGGGACCTTCTCTTCTGTCCCAGTCAGTACCATAGCAGAAAAAGCAAGTGCAGGAGGTGGCTGGCAGAGCAACACTGCCACCAGGCAGGCAGCACACTCTAGGGGAATGTGTGGACCTCTGCGTGTGGACAAGAGCGCCATGGGACCTCAGGCTAAGCTGGGAGCCAGGGCCTGACAACACCAAGAGTGAAGAGCTGCACAGGCTGAAAGAGTCGGTTCAGCTAGCAAGGCGCACACACATGTGCCAACTCTAAGGGTGACTGACCCTTGGTAAGAGCCAGTGGGAGCCTGCAATGTGGCAGGAATGAGTGAGGAGCTTTGACAGCCACGTGTGAACAGTTATATAAGAATCAGAGGTCCACATCATGGCTCAAAGCCACCCTAGATCTCTGAGTGATGAAAATTACCATGTGAACTGTGCAGAGCAGACTCTGCCCCTGGAGCCAATGACAGGAAGAGCAGATTTTCCCTGGGACAGCAGGCAGTTCCTGTGAAGCTCTTGTTGGGGGAGTGGGGGGGGGGTGGTTCCAGCTCAGACTTTGGGGACAAGTGCAAGCAATGCCATGTGCCCTGTTGAGGGGAGAAGCATGAGCTCCAATAAGCCTCTTTCCTGGTGCCTTGACCACAGACACTCTTGAGGATAGGTGTCCCATCTGTCCACCCCAATGCTGGACTGTTTAGCTAGGTTGCTTCCCCAGGTGCTTGGAAGAGGCCTGGCCACATGTCTGAGCACCTGCATGGCAGCTGTACTACTTTCCCCCTCACCTGTCTTCTTTCTGTACTAGTCCTGCCTGTGTTCATCAGTTTTCACCTTCTGGCATTGCCTCCTCCCAAAAGCCCTGGGGGTGCCCCATCTCCCTCTGGCATGGGTCCATCTCTATGTCCCATCATTGGCTTTAGGAGTGGCAGTAGGAATGGGCAAGGTCCACAGCTGAGCTCTAAGTTTGGGAGTGCCACCAGAGGAACACAGGAAAGGGGACGAGGAAATGTAGGACCTTCTCTTCCTTGGGCAACACAACTCCCCCATTAAGAGCCCGCAGGCTTCAGACTGATTCTGACACAGCTCCATCCTTGGGGATCTGGTTTGAGACCTGAGGTGCTTTAGAACAGGACAGGGAGCAGGGATGATGGATGCAGAGCCCGGAGAGCCCCAGAAGCCAGGAAAAACACAATCCAGGTATTGTCATCCTGGGGAAGTTGGAGAAACCCTGAGCACCTGTGGGAATAGGCAGCAGGAGGGAGTCAGGCCAGCAGTCAGGCCACCCCAGAGCACACACGGAGGAGGCCAGCTGGCTGGTTCAATGGGAAGGGAAGAGTGGTGAGTAAGGGATGAGGGGGCAGGAAATTGCCAATTTCCAGGTCTCTGAAGGCCAGCTCCACCAGCCTCACAGGGCATGGAGGCAAATGCCCTCAAGAAATTCATCCATCCCTAGGTGGCTTCTTCCCAGGGGTGGCTCTGATCCCTAAGAGCACAGGAAACTGGTATGAGTTCCAGTCTTAATACTTCTTGGATATTCCTGAAGGATGATCTCCAATGACGTTGGCATTTTAAATGCTTCAATCTTCAGGATGAAATTCAGTACATGAAACCGATCACAGACCCAGACTGGACCTGCTGAAATGTAGAGGATTTTATTCCACAATTTTTGGAAATCCATAAAGATTCCTTTACCTTCTTTCTGAAAGGCTCTTTTCTTTGCAGATTCCACATCAAGCAATTGGTTTCTGATGACCTTTCCTTCACCTTCTACTCTTCCCTCCTTCTTTCTTCCCTGTCTTGCTTCCCCCACACCTCCCTCATTTTCACAGATTTCCCCGAATAAAGTCATCCGAAGATTATTCATAAAACAGAACTCCAGAAGTTTCTAAACTATCACTAAGTCACATGCCTTCATTTTAAAGGAAGAAATTTGGGTACAAATCAAGAATACAGGGCAAATAAATAATGCCTTGTCTCAGCTGAACACATCTTAAAAACCAGCACACAAGCCACATGCAAAGTCAGATATTAGCACTGTCTTTAAAGAAGTTACCACACGGATGACACATGATGGTGAGTGAAGTGTGGTGTGTAGGGTTTGAGACAGGGATAGGAAAGAAATCAAAAAAACCTCAGATGACTGTCGTTTTGATGATAGAATTTGCAAGGTGAAAATATCAGAGACCTGAAAGCATAGTACTCCAGATGAAAGACTTTAAGTAGCAAAAGAACATCCATTAATACAATAAGGAGGATAGAAATAATACAACATAGTAGATTCTCAGTATTTGTTGGACAAATGATCAGAAATGCAAGCTACAGTAAGTGATGGTCTTAACTAATGATGATGACAAAGTATATCTCAATCGAATGGTTAACACTTGAGACAAGTGAAATTTCACTCAACATGTTCACAGATGATCTGATGGAAAAAATCCTGTTTCCCTTTTCTCAGAAAGCTACTACAGGATGTGTTCCACAAACATGAGAGAATAAGCCAAGAAAGAGAAAGACGTGGATTCTAGGAAATGAGATCCAACGAAGAAGAAGGCAAAGGGAATGTATAAGACAGTGACGAAGAAAAACCAGAGGTCAACATCTGTACAGCAGGTTTCAAGACCTGCCTGTGGAAATTGGTGCAGGGTGGGGAATCTGGGCAGGAGGGCTCTCTCCTGCAGTGGTCCGAGGGAGCTGGCTGCATCAGCATGGGGAAGCCAATTGTTAAATATTCAGGAATGTTGCAAGCAACTTGTTAAACACAGCCACTATGAAAAATTAAGTCAGGCAAACTAATAATTAAATAAATCGTATAAAAAATGAAGGTAATAAATATTCAAAATTCATCTCTATTTCACCTCATTTTGCTAATATTTATGTTCTTGAGGTTATTTATGTTTTTTTGCACTTGGATGGTAGACATATATAGTGGATGCCATTACACATGTTTCCCCAACTCTGTGTTTAGTCATGTCACGTTTAGTAGCTGGAAATTGGCCAGGGTGAAAGTACTTACACTATGGAAATTAACAAGAGCTTCAAATCAGGCCTTGGTTTGTTATTTTGATTGTCTGTACTTAGGAAAATAATGAAGAAGTGGTTAGTAATGCAGATTAAACTTTAAAGTGTGCTATGTTTAAAGCCTTTATATTGTAAATATAGGGAAGAAAGCAAGGAAATATTTATTCTTCTAGCATTTGAAAACTAATATTGGATGCAGCAAAAAAGGTTGCTGAAATCATTTGAACAAAATATATGAAGTTCCAAAAAAATGCTTTCTTGTCTTCACTTTTGTCTTACTTGTTAACATAAATGAAAATACGAACTAATAATCACGTAAGAACCATGCTCATTTATTATGGATACGTAAGAGTTTGGCAAAAAGCAGTGAAAGCTTCCCAGGAGAACAGAATGGCTATGTGGGTGTTATGATAGAATATCACATGTTGTAGTGTTAATTGTAAATTGTAACTTCTACAAGTTCTTTATGTCCACTCCCATGCGCTTTGACCCAGGACAAACAAGCTAGCTTGCAGTGCCGCCTAGAGAAGAAGCTGGGGCAGTCGGCCCCAGTTATTCTGCTGGTCCACCTTCTTTGAATTACAGTTACATGTGTAAATATGTACATACTGTTGGCATGTACATAGACGATTAGCATGTACATAGACTGTTGGCATGCATATAGGCTGTTAGCATGCACATAGATAGTTAGCACATACATAGACCATTAGCATGTACATAGACTGTTAGCATGCACATAGACTGTTAGCATGCACATAGACCATTAACATGTACATAGTGTGTATATAGACTGTTAGCATGTACATAGACCATTAGCATGTATATAGATTGTTGTCATGTACATAGACCGTTAACATGCACATAGACTGTTGGCATGCATATGGACTGTTAGCATGCACATAGACCGTTAGCATGTACATACACTGTTAGCATGCACATAGACCGTTAGCATGCACATAAACTGTTAGCATGTACATACACTGTTAGCATGCACATAGACTGTTAACATGCCCATAGACCGTTAGCACGCACATAGACCGTTAGCATGTACATACACGTTAGCATGCACATAGACTGTTAGCATGCACATAGACCATTAGCATGTACATAGACAGTGTGTGCATAGACTGTTAGCATATACATAGATTGTTGGCATGCATATGGACTGTTAGCATGCACATAGACCATTAGCATGTACATAGACAGTGTGTGCGTAGACTGTTAGCATGTACGTAGACCGTTAGCATGCCTATAGATTGTTGTCATGTACATAGACCATTAACATGCACATAGACTCTGCCCGTGTTTATAGACTTTTTACAATGAGACAGGCACTATTCTTATAATCTCCCATTTACAGACGTGGAAGCTGAGACTTTCAGTGGTTCCTATGCCCCCACAAAATCATACAGCATAAGCTTGCCTCACCATGCAGCCCTGCTCTTATGCTCTGCTGAACTTCCTGCCTCCCCAGGGTTGGGGTTGGGGGGACCAGAAGCTCTAGAGGTTACCAGGAGTGTGGGTGAGCACCCCCTGCCCACCCAAAACACTCTCTGTTCACCTAATGGCATCATCTTCTGCTCTGTGTGATGGCAGGAATCCTATCCACTGCGGCCTTTCCCTGAGAAAATAAATTAAAGCAGGGCTCTCTGTCCCCAAGGCATTTAATTGTCCTGCCTTCACAGTCTTTGCCTGAGAAACAGTCCTTGCATCTCAAGACCCTTTAAACATGTCTCTGTCTTTGGGTGGTTATTTCTGGAATTTAGGCCTTTGAAATCCCACCCAATTTACAAAAGCTGTTTTATGTTTCATACATCTCACTTGATCGGTGTACACACAGTGGTCTTTCCACTCAGGGAAGAGGCTTGCAGCCAGTCTCAAAACACAAGCCTTCCCCACATACCTTGCCGGGGACCCACAACCTTCATGGCAGACTGGGGAGACTCACAGAACACCATGGAGAGCTTGGGGTTACAACCAGCAAGGTCAGAGAACATGCAGCAGGGGGCAAGTACGGATGGACAGACTCACAGACGGCTGCCCACCTTCAGGATTGGATGGTCCAGGCAGCTGCTAGCAAGCCTCATCTGGCCACGTTCCAGTGAGTCCCGGCAAAGTCACCTGCAGCCACAAATCAACTCCAGAACCTTCCCTGAATCACATTAAGGCTCTAAAATCAACATCTGACTCTGGCCAAAGAAAGCCCACCCCCCGCCCTGTTTGCAGGAAGAATTATAGACTTAGTGCAGAATGTTTTTAATTTCTATCTATGTCAGGGCAAGGCTCGTCTTACTGAACCCTAACTTGTGCAGTGACTAGTGCCAGGCACCCCGGACAGCCCTGAATGGGAGCGCCTTCCCATGAACCAGGGTGGCCCTTTCCCATACTACAGGAGTATCAGGAATCAGATTATATTGCTTTTCTGTGTGCACAGATGATTGACTCCTGGGGATGGCCACCATCGGCTCAGACTCCTGGCACACACCTGAGCCCACCTCGGTGCTAGCTGCCAATCTCAGCTAGCTCATAGCTCCCATCCAAACAGAGAAACCCAGGTCTCGTGGTAGGAGACTAAGCCCCATGCACCAATTCATGAAAATAAATAAGAAAATAAAAAAGCAAGTGGAAAAGTCATCATTAAGAGTAATCACCAGTGATAACATTAAATTGTTCTAGGATTTGGAATTTATGCCAGTTGAGCTGAAAAGGCAGGTGGCTGAGGTGTGGTAGAAAGCTGCAGTCTGAGAGACCAAGAGTGAAATGAGTGAATTACATGACCTTGAACAAACCACACTTCGTATAGGGCTTGGCACATAGTTAGTGCTCAATAAATATTAGCCTCTCCTTTTGCTTATTCACTTTTATTATTAATATTTAAGTTTATATACATTCAAATCAACTTTAATTTGATGTACAGTCCTATGAGTTTTCACACATGGGTAGATTTGTGTAACCACCAATAGGTTATGGAAAATTCCATCGTCCCAAACAAATCCTTCTTGCTGTCCATTCACGGTCAAAACTCTTCCCCCACCCCAACCCCGGGAAACCACCGATCCATTTTCCGTCTCTATAGTTTTGCCTTTTCCAAGATGTCACGTAAGTGGATTTAGACAGGAGGGAAGCTTCAGAGACTGGTTTCTCTCACTAGCACTATGCCTTGGAAACATCTCTCTTGCCATGTGTATCAAAAGCCCATTCCTTCTGACTGCTGAATAGTATTCCATGGTGTACATATATGTCCATAGTTTGTCGATTCATCCATCCAACAACACTGGGGTTATTTCACTTTGGGGCAGTTATGAAGACTTTTTCTCTATGGATTCATGAACAGGTTTTTGTGTGAACATGTTTGCATTTTTCTAGAACAAATACTTAGGAGTGAGATTATCGGGTCCCATGGTCAGTATGTGATTACATTTATAAGACACAGGCAAATTGTTATGCAGAATAGCATACATACATAGCATTCTCATCAGCAATGTAGGAGAGTGCCTGTTGCCATGTTCTTGCTAGTACTTGGTATTGTCAGTATTTTTCATTTAAACCATTCTAGTAGGTATGGAGTGGTATCACAGAGCAGTTCAAATTTGCATTTCTCCAGTAGCTAATGATATTGAACATCTTTTTATGTGCCTATTTGTTATCCTTATACCTTCTTTGGGGAAGTGTCTATTCAAGTATCTTGCCCATTTTTAAAATCGGGTCATGTATTTTCTGACAGGTGAGTTTTAAGGGTTCTTTATGGATTCTGGCTATAAATCCTTTACCTTAAACATGATTAGCAAATATTTTCTCCCAGTCTGTGGCCTGTCTTTTTATTTTCTTTAAACAGTGCTTTTGCAGAGCAAAAGATTTTAATTTTGATGAAATTCAATGTATGAAGTTTTTCTTTTTTCCATTAATCATCTTGTTGAAGTTATATATGAGAACTTTTTGCCTGACTCAGTCATAAAGATGTTCTCCTGCTTTCCTTAAAAGTTTTATAGTTTTACATGATCTATTTTGAGTTAATTTTTTATAAGGTATGAGATCAAGGATTTGTTTAGTTTTTAAGGTTTTTTGTTTTGTTTTTGCTTTTGCTTATTGGTATCCAATGGTTTTAACTACTAACCAATATTAACACAAATTTTTACCCCCTCTTCATATCAATTTTTTTCTCTGTAAATTGAAGATCATTTTTTCCTACCTCAAATAAGAAGACATATATATATGTAAGGGCCTAATCCATTGTCTGGCATGTGGTTCATGGAAAAATAAATAAATAAATATCAGTCTAAAATACACACACACTCCTAGAAAAAAACAACTGCAAATGAGGCCAAATATTAAGATCCATCACCTGAGATTAAATTCTGAAATCACAAGGTAACATTTGCAGCCTTAACTCAAAGCCACTAAAGAGGACCCCATCACTGGCTCCAAGGTGGCCTCTGTGGAGACCCTCCCAGAGGAGAACATCCTTGCTTTCCCGTAGACATGAGATCCCTTGTCCATGGTCAGACAGTCTCGCTGTTAAAAGGCATTGACCTCAGCTGAAGTCGAAAACTGTCCTCATAAGCCACAGCGTGTAGCTTGCACACGATCGTGCGTAGACATGCACATACACGCGGGGTGTGTACAAAACCCACTCCTTCCGGGCAGACTGCAGACCCACAGATTTTGCCTGCTCCTGGGAGCCGTCCTCATGGGAACTATTTACCCCACTGACTCCAAGACCACAGAACTCATCCAACAAAGGAGCTCATTTACTTTCTGACATGGTTAATGTCCTGATTTAATGACCCTCTTATATCACACTCAGCATCCTAAATTATAGGGCAGCCCAGGCAATTATACTGCAGGATCTCAGACGGCACCTCTCCCGGGAGCTGCGGCGTGGTCCTCACACAGCTCGGGGCTCCACTCAGCTTCCAGCCCTGCTCATGAGCTGCAGGCCTCGGCTCCCATTAAAGGAATTGTTTGCACCCGCCTTGTCACTCCAGATCACTGTCTCCTGGGATTTTTGGCCACAGGAAATGTTATTCTGAACGTAGAACTGCACGTGTGCAAGACTACAAAATATCTTTCCTGTAGTTCTTTCTCAAGGAGCAGAGTCCGTGTTTCTTGATTGTTTTCAAGGGGGAAAAAAATCCTGTCTCCTTGGTGTGCTCTGAAATGTCTGTGTTATGAAAGATCATTTTTCGATAATGACCCTTTGGGATGAAAGTAGTTAGGGCAAGGATTTCACAAACAGGAGTCCCCGAACTTGCTCCTGAACATTTCCAGGCTCAGAGCACAGCCAATTAGGTGGGGTTAGCACCTACCAAAAATTCTATCAGATGGGTTTAAGAGATTTTTGCAACCTGGCATTAATCGTAAGGTTAATATAAGGTAAAAAGGTAAAAATCTGATGCCCAGGACCCACATTCAAGGGCTTACAGCCAAGGAAATGTATGGTGACTTACAGGTTGATGCATTCTAAGAAACATTTCTTAGCTTTGACCTACTATTTATTCAGTAAATAATGACTTTTGAGGAAATGCAACGGTGGAAAACATAAACTGCCTATGAAAAGAAATTTCACTTTGAAAAATAATGTTACACTCTAAAACTTGGAAGTCACTTTATAAATACAAGAAATAAAGCAATCTATGTTTCGATGAGACAAAATAAGGAATGACAGGTTACAGAAAATAGCATTCAGAACAAGAAGGAATAGCTTAAAATCCTGTGCTTATATCAATTTGGCTCACTAAAAATAGATCAGGTGGAAAGGAGAGCACTTTTGAGAGGGAGAAATTGCAGGTGGGTGACAAGAGGACTGGATTTTCTGTTCCAAACATTGCTTGACTCTGTCCTGAATCCTCAAACCCCTGAGCTGGCTCTAGAAAGGGATTTATTGCCACTTTGGGGGAAAAGACTCTTCGGAAGTTATCGAAAACGGAAGCAAGAATGGCTATTGTCTTCCTCCCAGCATTCCAACCACTGCTTGGTTATATGTTCTGGGCCTTATCTCAGTCCCACCAGAGATGAATCAATCACCCAGAGCCCTCAGTTTCCTCATGTGTAAGATGGGAATAAAAATTCCTATCTTACAGAGTTGTTGTGAGAACTGATGTAAGATACATAAGGTGCTTAGCGAAGTCTGCTTTGACATAGAATGAAGATTCAACAACATTTAGCTGGTATCATTATTGTCATGGTTATTATTTGATGATACTTTGAAGATGTTTAAATTGGGAGATATTGCATCATTTCATGAGCTGATGGCTGACCCAATCAGTGGCAAAACTAATACATTCTTCCTCTCTTCTCTCCTTCACTCGCCTTCTCTCCCTCCCTCTCTCTCTCTCTCTCTCTCTCTCAGACACACACACACACACCCCCCCCACATAGAACTGAATTTAAGTATAAGTTATTAAGCATTAGAATGGCTGGTTTCTTTTCGGCTCCTAATTATAAAACAATAGTAATTACTTTAAAATAATAACAATTATTACTATATGGCACTGAAGTCAAGTACTGGTGGAATTTATAAGGAACATGAGGGAGCTGCCCTGAGATTCATATACAGCTGTGTTTGCTCTAACAGAAAAAGAAGCTGTGGAAAGAAAGAAACAAAAAGACATTAAAGGCAAAGCATGAGGGGCAAACTAGTAGGTAATGTCCTCTCTCTCCTATTTTGAGCTGACTGACTAGGGGGATCCAGCCCATTCTCTCCAGCTGGCAAGAGAAGGAAAGCCTGGCTCACAGGGGCAACGTAGAAACCCTAATAGAAAACACCCCTCGCTTGCTGTAGTTGATAGCATGTAATACAAAACACATTTGTCATCTTCCCTTATATCTAAATAAATAAATGCCCAAGGGAAAGGGGAAGCTCACTACAGTAATCAGATTTGGTGATGTGTCTCGAGAAAGAATGCACACCCAAGGACTGGCACGGAAGATGTGGACAGCAATCAGCCAAATGAAACAACCAGGAAGGACCCACCACATTGGGACAGGGTGGAAAATGGCAGATGGTGTGGGCAATGGAACCAAATGAATCGCTTGAGAATTATATCATTTTCATCAGATTGAGTCATTGTGGGAAAATTGGGGGGAAACAAATCAAAATCCATTACTTAAGGGAGGATTCAGGCCTAAAGGCACAGTTTTATAGGTTGTATGTGAATATTCAGAAAACCAAAACGTCGGGTTTTATACGCCACATTTCTGAATGATTTGGAGCAACGCCTTCCCTTGGAGACACAGGGCAGAGGAGGAAGGCATCTGTTGGAGAGGCTCTTGATGTCCACGGTAGCACATAGAAAAGATAAGGGATGAAGTGTGACCACTCCCAAAGCCAAGGGGTGGAGTTCGAACCACTGCCCATCTGGGAAGGTGATGCCCCACAGGGGGCCATGCTTATCTGTTCTGAGGTCCTTGACTAGATTCTCAATTTCGCTCCTTGTGCACGGTACCAACAGGCCTGGATGATTTCTGGCAGGGACTCCAAGAGCATCCTATGTTAGCACTGGGGCCTGGAATCACTTAGCTTCCCCTGGTATGAAATCCACAGGTTTAGGAGTATATTTCAACACCTCTTTCTCCCCTTTATGTCCTGTATGTCTCTATCCTCACAGAAGCTAAATTTCTAAACCTATGCAACCTCTCAAAAGGACATAATTTAACAGTGTAGGCCCTTTTATTTAACTGAACGCTTGATCCTACCCCTGGTAAATTGGGAAAGTAAAGTTAAATAAGCAAGGAAAACAAAGTTGAACTTCTCAAGGTCTGGGGAGGCATGGCAGAAATGAAGATAAAGAGTTTTGCTTCATTTGCTTTTGAATTATCATAAATATTCAAGTTCAAACAGCATTTGTAGAGAAAAAAATTAATAGCGCCTACTCATCTTATAAGGACTTTTTCACAAATATAAGCGATCTAGCAAGTGTTATTCTTAAAAGCAACTGATTCCTACAAATTTTAATAACTTTCTCTTCTCCAAATCTCAGGGCCAAAGCTAAACAGAAAACAGAACTTCAGAATATAAGAAAAAAGGGGCACCTGGCCAGCTCAGACAGAAGAACATGCGACTGTTGATCCCAGGGTCGTGAGTTTGAGCCCCACGTGGGGTATAGAGACTACTTAATAAATAAAACTTAAAAAAAAAATTAGAAAATAAAAATAATAAAAATATATATCAGAAACTACATATTACAGCTAAAACAATACTCTGAGGAAATTTAATACCCTTAAGTATTGAAATTAATAGTGTATGCACTCAAAAATATTAGGGAGAGAGCAATAAAATAAATCTGAAGACATTTCAGGGAGATAAATAGTAAAAATAAAAGGAGATAAGAGGAAAATGTGGTAGAACTGCCAAATAAATCCAAGAGATACCCCCCACCTTAAGGAAAAAGGAGTAAGCTAAATGTTATTAAAAATATAAAATTTTGATTATAAATAAAATAAACAATTTACCAAATGGAGGGAAAAGGGAGAAAGCCATAAAAAGAAAGACAAATATGAAAATGGGGAAAATTCTCATCTACAAGGGAAAATTTTGAAATGATAAATGATTTCTCTGCTCAGTTCTACAGAAGTAAATGTGAAAACCTCAATGATTTTCCAACAAAATATAAATTACTAAAAAATAGAAACCAGAAGAGATAGAAATAGAAACAAAATGATTTGCATAGTAGAAATTTTATGTTATCAAAAAGTTACTCTCCAAAAACAGTCCAGTTGGTATTGCAAATGGATTCTGTCAAACAACCAAAGTACAGATACCTTCAGTGCTCTTTAAACTGCTATGGATCAGAAAAAAGGAAAGCTTCCAAACCACTTTAATTCCAGAATTTTTATTTTGAAATACTTTCAGATTTTATAGAAGAGTTGCCAAGTAGTAAAAAAAAAGTTCCCATATAGCCTCTCCTGGCATTCTCTCATGTCAGTGTCTTATATAATTAGAGTACATTTGTCAAAACTAATTAATTAGCATGGGTATAAAACTATAAACTACAGACTTTATTTGGATTTCACCAGTTTTTCTCACTAATGACCATTTTTCAAATTCTAGCATCCAATCCAACATACTGTGTGGGCATTTGACAACTTATTTTTATGAGGCAAAAAGTTATATACCCATAACAAGACTTGAAAAGTCCTCCCCCCAAAAAAGATATAGATCAATTTTGCTCACAAACTCCAAAATGTCTAAATAATCCAACTATGCTTTAAAAGAAAAATACACCACAGTCAGATGGAGTTCATTCCAAGATGTGAGAATGTTTCACTTTAGATAATCTATGAATATAACACAGAGTAGGTCAAAGGAGAAAAATTAAATTAATTTATCTATTGCTTTAGGAAAGGCATTTATTAATTTCAACATAATTCATCATTTAATATCTTTATAAAGTAGAGGAACTCACAATTTTACACACACACACATACACACAGCAGCGGCATTTTGCTTAAAGGCAAGCATTGGGAGTATTTCTATTGAAGTCAGGAAAGAGATACAATTACTACAGTTATGAAACATTGCACTGGAATTACTAGACAATGTAATTAGGCAAGAGAAACAAAATGCAAAAAAAAATTGAAAAGGAAATAAATTTTTCATTATTTGCAGATGATAGAATAGTATGTCTCAAACAAACACACACACACATTCACACACATACACAAGAGAAAAAGCTATTATAAACAATAAGGGAATTTAGTAAACTGGCTGGTGACAAAATTATGCAAAAATCAATAGCTTTCTTATGTCTAAGCAATAACTCATTAGAAAATAAAATGGAAATAAAGGGCAGAAAAAAGAAGAGAGAGAGAATGTCTGGAATCATACTTCATAATAAATGTGCAGATCCTATATAAAGAAACTTTAAATTATATCTGTGGTTATAAGAGAAGACTTTAAATGAGAGAAACTACCTTAATGGGTAGGAAAAAAAATGTTATAAAGATAGTAATTTCCACCAATTAATGTGATCTCAATAAAAATACCAATAAGATCTCCCTGGTTTTTTTTTCATTCTTACATTTTATTTTTAAGTTATCTCTACACCCAGTGTAGGGCTTGAACTTAACAAACCTGAAATCAAGAGTTACATGCTCCACTGACTGAACCAGCCAGGGGCCCCACCCTGTTTTTTTTAACTGCATAAGCTAATGCTAAATTCACACAGAAAAAAGAAGAAGAAGAAGAAGCATTTGATTATTTCCAGAAAAATGGTTAAAACCCAAGAGCAATGAGAGGGAATTTGGCCTACCACATGTTAAAATATTATAAAGTTGTAGTTTGTTTTTTGTGCACAAATGGACAAAAAAGCAATGGAACTGTAATGAATACAGAAACAGGCTAAATGCATAAAGCAATTTGGCATATGATCAAAACTGCCTTTTAAATCAGTGAGTAAAAGAGTAGATGATTCAAAAGTAGAGTTGGGGCATGGCATAGCTATCTACAAAATATAATATGGAAATCCTTATCTCATTCCACCGAACCAAAAACTTCTAGGTGGATGAAAGATTTAAACACATACAAGATGAAACTGCTAAAATATTAGAATAAAACTTAAGGACACTTGAAAGAAATGCCCTTGGATGAATGGATAAAGATAATGTGGTCTAGAGGCGTCTGGGTGGCTCAGTCAGTTGAGTGTTGGACTCTTGATTTGGTCTCAAGTCATGATCTCAGGGTTGTGGGATTAAACACCACATCAGGCATGGTCTGCTTAAGATTCTCTCCCTCTCCCTCTGCCCATCCAACCCTGTTCACACACTCTCTCTCTCTTTCACTCTTCTAAAATAAATAAATAAATAAATCTTAAAAAAAAAAAAGATAATGTGGTCTATACATAAAATGGAATATTATCCAGCTTTAAAAAAGAAAGAAATCCTGCCATATACAACAACATGGATGAACCTGGAAGATGTTCCCCTAAGTGAATAAGCCAGTCACAGAAGGACAAATATGGTATGATTCCATTTACATGAAGTGTCTAAAATAGTCAAATTCATAGAAGCAAAGAGTAGAATGGTGGGTGCCAGGAGATGGGGGAGGGAGATATGGGAAGTTGCTAATGAATGGGTATAAAATTTCTCTTATGCAAAATGAATAAGTTCTGGAGATCTGCTCTATAACATTGTGCCCATAGATAACAATAGCGTATTGCACACATAATCTGTTAAGAGGGTAGATCTCATGTTAAATGTTCTTAACACAACAAAGAAAAGAACTAAAAAACAGAAATTATAGCATAACATAAAAATACATAAAGCAGTTGTTATATATACTAAGTAAATAAGCAGACAAATAAATGTCTGTCAGGCCTGAATGTTTTTAGAAAGTCTTTCAACACAAGATATAATATCCTGACATCATGTGATAATGAATCTGACCACACAAATTTTGTTTAGGAAATCTTATAAACAGAGTCAAAAAATAAATGACAATCGGGGGAAATATTTGTTATAAATAGGATAGGGAAGGGCCTGATTTCCATAAAATAAAACTCTCTATTGTAAGAAATAAAAAAAAAAAAAAAAAAAAAAAAGACAATTAACAAATTAACAAAGAAATAAGTAAGGCTATTTTCATGTAAAAAGGAATAAAAATGGCTGCCCAAACTTAATGATAATTATAAATTTTATTTAATTTAAAAGAGTAAAACTTCTACCTTTCAAATTGGCAGTGATTAAAAAAATTTAATTTTTTACACTATTGTGATGAAGCAGGACTCCCATTCAGCAGCCACAAACAGGTACAACTTCTTGGGAAGTAAATTTGCCACCATCTACCCTTTGACTCAGTTGACACAGGATTGTATCCTTCATTACACTCACAGAGGTGTGCAAAGACACACTTAGAAGGAGGTGTACAGCAACAATGTTTGATCCAAACACCCTGAATGGCCATCTATTAGAAGACTGGTTAAGTTCATTATGGTACATCTAGCCAATGGAGCACAACACAGTTGTGCAAATGAATGAGGAAAAAGCAAAACTAATTGAGATATTGTTTGGAGATTATTACATAGGGAGTAAAATGGTTTTCACAAAGCAAGACAGTGTGCCTGAACCCCTGCAGTTTTGGACAAGATCTGGTTCTAAGCTGTGTTGGTGGGTTCAAGGGTCTGGGTTTTATTACTGTGCTTAACACTATATACTCCTTATTGGTTCTCTTGTATCTACCAAGTGTTACATAATAAGAGCTGTCTTTCAACATCAGTAGGAGTCACACACAGCTTCTGGTTCAGAGTCCTGGGTTGGCCCCTCACACTGGTGGCCTTGGGCAAGTCATGCCTTGGTTTCCATATCTGTAAAGTGGTCTTAATAATTGTACCTACCTCCTAAGAGTGTTGAAGGAATTAGAAATACATGTACCAGCACTGAACATGATCATGACTGCAATGAAGGAATGACCTACAAAAAGCAAGAGGCAGAAGTGGGGGAAGGACCACTCCCTTTGGTGTAGTAGGTGGGGGAGAACTACATTTTGTGAACTCCTAGAATATTTACACCCACAGAAGTTGGGCAGTAATGGTTCCTCTGGAGAGGAAAACTCAACTGAGAATTTAGGACAGGTTGGAGACTTGCCTTTCATTGCACAGTTTGACTTTTTTTCCCCCTATGTGTATGAATTCCTTTTTTAATTAAAAAATAAATCTTGTCCTAAGCCAGTCCTCAGCTGAAAGTTTTTCTGCTCTGGCTAGGAGGAATTCCACATGCCCACAGCCTTTCTCTCTGCCCACTGATGCTTAAGCTATCAATAATCGTCGAGCTTGATGTCATGCCAGTTCCCAGTGGTGTTGACAGACTTCAGCTCAAAAGTCCCTTTATTAGACCTTGTCCCTCAGTAAAGCTTGCAAATTGCTCTGATCTTAGTAGACAAAACCATCGCTCATTCCCTGAATCTCTGAGCATCCTACACAATAACATAAGAATTGGCGAAAATTACCCGAGATAAAGCGTCCTTTAGAACATCAAAGTCCCTGATTTCCAGGCTGTAGGCTGCAGGTATGCGACAGGACTGACAGGCCAGGTGCATGGCAGAGATAAAGCAAAAAGTGAAATTCTCCAGCCAGAGCACCCGGGTTGGATGTGGTGCTAGGTTCTCTGCAAAGGGGATTAATATTATCCTCGGAGGCGTGAGCACATTTTGCTTTTACCTTGAAACCCAGGTAATCAGCAGCAGATAACAATCAGGGAATGAAGCCTTTAAAACCCGCATGAGCTGTAAAGCCTTCCTCCTGCCGGGGTTAATTTTGGACTGGGCCATTGCAAGTTGTGTCCACATATTTCACTTCCTGTGTTTTGGCTAAATTCTTTGTGTCTCGCTTTACTTGTGACGAGAGCATCTTTCCCTGACTACCATCATTACTGCTCTCTTAGGAGCAATGGCAATCCTTGCCTGCATTTTTGAAGATGTCTGGCAAACTTACCACTTCGCTCAGGTGACATAAATATTGTACGTAAATACAGTCAAGATGGAAGCTTGCAAATTCCCCCAAACACATACACGTCCAATCTGAAAACAGCAACATGAATTAGCATCTTAAACATCCTCTTAGAGGAAAATGATTGGTGTCTTACAACTCACAGAGAAGTTGCTTAGCTTGACCACACTGAGCTCTAGCTATCTCTCTGGAAAGGAAATATTTTGCCATATAACAAAAAGAAAGGTGAACCTTTTTATATCCAACACCTGGACTCTTGGCTTTACCTTGACTATTTTAGCCTCCAGAGTTCTGTTCGTAAAAATAAGCTCAGTCACTGAATCAAACAGTCTTGTTCCTTTCATGAGGATTATGGGAAACTAACAAGAAAGAGGTCAATAATATGCACATCGTAACTGAAGGTTCTGATAGAAAGTGGGCTGTGAAAAAAAAATTGTTGAGATCAAAGTAATGTTGATGTAAGCAGTTGGGAAATGTCACTGGTCCACCATAGTCCTGGAACAGTATTTTCAAGGAAAGCAGAATACAATTGAAATAATTCCAGTGCTATGACCTCTGGCTCAGGAAATTTAATAATTTATAGAATTATTGTTTAGATAAATGCTTCTTGAACCTGGAAGCAAATGAAGTGCATGTCGATCAGTCTATGGAGAAACACTGTGAAGTGGATGGATATTGAGCTGCTGGGTATCTCTTTGAGAGCACAGCTGTGTTAGAAAAGCATAAGACCCAAAGAACAAAATAGATTCCCAAAGAGCTGAGTCCAAACCTGAATGTTTAGAGGAGCACTAACTTTCAGAGCCAACTCTTTGGGAGGCTGGGCGCCCACTCTCACGATGCAGCTTTGGAATATTCTTGGAAGCACAAGTTAAGACACCTCATCAAAAAAGTGGTCTCATCACCTTTCTTAAGATCACAAGATTTTTTTAAAAAATAAAGAATGGCATTACCTACCACGATCATTTTTTTTTCCACCAGATCCGAATGATTTTACACCTGTTTTCAAACATAAACCCCACCCTCAAAGAACAAATACTTGTCACCCTCGAGGAAAACCAAAATCAGGCAGCACCAACCTTAAGCCATCCCGTTACATTTTAGACAGGGCTGGATGGCTGGAATGAAGCCTCAGTCCCCTGAAGAGTCCATTCCTACCAAGACTGCTTTGGTGTTTGTGCGAGGGCAGTGTGTTTTCTACACTTCGGCTCCTTGGCCTCTGTTAATACCTGTGGGCTATGTGGTCCACACCCTGAACAGTAAGTACTCTCCCCTCGTGGGGTCTCTGGAATCTGATCAAGTGAAGGGCTGAAGGCCTTTGAATCTGGATAAGATGCACTGGGGTCTTGCCTCACCAAGCCATACTTAGCCATTGTCCAAAGGTCACTTAGAGACCCTGACCCAAGGTCATATGGAGTCATTTAGACCGAGTCTTGCTCCTGAGTGCCGTTTAGGTCACCGGGGCCTGATTCTGGCAGCTCAGGAAGGCCCCTTGGCATCACCAAGGGAAGCAGGGGAGAGCGGCAAGAAGGGTCACAAGATAGCTGAGCATGACCTTGTGCTTTACAGACTTCTCAAGGAGCGAGGGCTCCTCCAATTGTGTATTTCAGAAGGACAGGAATTATAAGGCTACTCTGGTTTTTGGTTCAAGGTTAGGTTCAGTTCAAGACCCTAATCAGAATAGCTTTTTGTTGGGGCAGCTCCGTTCATTAAGCAACCGACTTGGTTCCTTTTGGCTCAGGTCATGATCTTGGGGTGGTGGGATCGAGCCCCAAGTCAGGCTCTGCACCCCGCGCTCAGTCTGCTTGGGATTCTTTCCTTCTTCCTTCCCCTCGACCCCTCCCCCACCTCTAAAATAATAAGTAAAATCTTTTAAAAAAATAATAACTTTTTATTTACCTAAGAGAGCTCAATCCAGTGCATAGACAACAAAATGACATACTTTTCAACTTAGAGGCCATTCACTTTTTGTGAAGTAGCCTCACTCAGAAATAGCTTCTCTTGCCATCACTCCAAGAATTGACATTTCAGAATGCTTTGCAATGCATTCCAATGTGGTTAAGGCACACGCACATTTGGAATTTTACACTTATTTTTACGAAGAGAAAAGAGGGAGTCCCTTCAGCAGGTGAGTGGGGTCGGGGGGAGCAGGGCACAAGACAGAAACACATCAAGCGATCAGTCATGCCTCGTGGGCTGTCGTCATTATGATGCCTTATAACTCATCCATGTTTCATACCACCTGTTGTACATGTTCATATCATTTTCAAAGATAATAAAGGGAAAAAAGTAAACGTCTTCAATTGCTCAAAAAGAAAACTTTGGTACACACACACACTGAAAATCATTCAGCCATAAAAAAGAAGGCAATCTTGTCATTTGTGATACCACCGGTGAAATTTCAGGGCATTATGCTAAGTGAAATAAGACAGAGAAAGACAAATACCATATGATCTCACTGATACGTGGAATTTATAAACAACAACAACACAAAACCCCCTGAACTTAGAGGCACAGAGAACAGATTGGTGGTTGCCAGAGACAAGGGGTCGGGAGTGGGCGAAATGAGTGAAGGTTGTCAAAAGTTACAACCTTCGAGAGAGAGAACAAATTAAGTCCTGGGGATATAAAGAAGAGCATGGGACTATAGCTAATAATACCGTGTTGCATATTTGAAAGCGGCTGAGAGGTCCAATCTTAGATATTCTCATCACAAGAGAAACATTTGTAACTATACATTGGTGACAGATGTCAGGAAAAATTGTTTTAATTTTAAATAAAAGTTGTTACTTGGTAAGAGTCCATCCTCACCAGGCCCATGATCACCATGCCCACTTCTGTCCTGCACTGGCAGGTGCTAACTCCCTGTCGCACAGATGCAGGAACGGAGGCTTGGGTCGAACAAGACAGCCAGCTGAGAAAGGTCTAAGCGGGGACTGGGGCTCAGCGGTGTGTGACCCAAAGTCGGCATACTGGCCACCCTCTGTGCCCGCTTTGGGTTGGGCCATGTGTGGGGAAAACAGGCTATCGGTGACATGGTTCTGATTTTCTTTATTTTTATGCCACTTGTTACTGAGGATTTTTAAAAGTAAATAACTCTCCTAACACATGCCCTAAACTGAACAGAATTATGAACCAAACTTGGGACAAACCTAGTAATTAAAAAAAAAAATTCTAAAATGAAAAAGGTAATTAGAATACATGAATAAGACAACTGCACCCATAATTTCACGATCTTACCCTAACTCCTGGTACTTCCGATTTTTGCATATACTTATACCCCCTTGCAGACACTTACACAATTGTGATCACGTGTATATATAATTTTATTGTCTTCTCTTTCAAAAAAAGTTATAAGTATTTTCCCCATGTCTAGCATTTACATAACTTTAATTGCTAAGTACCACAGTATAAATTTGATCTGTTGAGATATATATTATTTTCAGCTTTTCTGCTACTATATAATATACTATAATGAACACCTTCACATACAGGGTATTTTTTCGTTGTTATCTTAAGGTAAATTCCCAAGGGGGATGTTAGTCAGCAGCGCGGAATATTTTATAGCTCCTGATACATAGTACCAAGTTACTTTCTCAAAATTATGGGATCAATTCACAGTGCCATCACAACAATCACCATAAACAGCACTATTTTTATTACAACCTTGCCAACCCAGGTGGGCAAACCTTCCAGACAATACTAACAGATTTGCATGATCATTAGCTATTCAAGATGTCATGTACTTTCTGAAATGATTACAGTGGAAAACAATAAAACATCAAAAGAAATATAAAACAGAATTTAGGTATGATTCTAATTACCGAATTTTAGATCTCACAAAGACCTCAGGAGGAGGGAAAAGCTGGGGACAATTCATGCTCACCCTTTATTTAACACATGAAAAATCTGAGACTCATTTGCCTGAAGTCACAAATCAGGTGAGTAACAAAACAGGATGGACAAATCGACAGAGACCTCCTGAGGCTTTTGATGAGAAGTCCAGAGCAAAGAGGAGACCCCCCCCCACTTCCTCCTCCCTCTCAGGCAAAAGCCCCAGAATGAGTCCGCCACTGCCTCGGAGAGGGAAATCTGAACATGTCCCTATGATTTCTGGGGACTGGAATCAGGATGTTAGAGCATTTCCAAAGTCACTGTGACAAGCAACATGTCCCGGACCACTACCCACTTGGATCTCACCGTCCCTCCCTCTTCTACCCTCCTGCCTTCTGTTTTTAATTAGGCCCTTGGAACTCACTAGGTCAGATCCAAGCAATTTAAAGAATGACTTTCAAGTCGTATCTTTTAAGGAAAATGACTCTTGGTCTCCAGCCTCTATCAGTCGTTACACCCTCGGGGAAATTAGCAACCTGATTCTTCCCCCGGCTGTCATTTAAAATAAAAAGCTTTCTTATTTGCCATTTGAGAAAAAGTACTGTAAACCTGGCAGCCGGCGGATAGGGCTAATGAAACATAATTAACCATATTCAACAGGTTCCCAGTATCATATGTACCTGCGTGTTTCTCGGTGATGTAACCCGGGGATGATGAGTATTGGCCGTTTGCAATCACGCTGCCGGTGAGTGTGGAGTTGGTATGTGATGGAGAGAGCAGTGTGTCCCACAAGATGACCTCAGTGTTCCCAGGGCTGTCCACACTGCCCCAGGGCTGGATATACAGAAACAGCATCTGTGCCCAACACAGAGCCTCCAATGAACCCCACTGTGTATGTCCTGGGCTCTTTTCACAGAGACTGTTAGAATGGTGGTTACATCTTCTGATGATTGATCTTCTCCAGCTAAATACATGTTTTTCCAAACCCCACATTAACCCGTGCTTACTGTGTGCCACACTGTCTTGGGCACTTTCCTGGTATTCATGTAGTGAATCCTCACAACAAAGTTATAGGAAGATTCTGCTACTCTCCTCAGATGAGGAAACTGAATCACAGAGGGTGGGTGGGTTACCCACGTCAGGGCAGGAGCCTCGGTTTGAAGCCAGGTGGTTGGGCTTCTAAGGCTACCCTCTCTGCCAAGCCTATGCCACCTCTTTTTTCTTTTTTTTAAGATTTATTTATTTATTTGAGAGAGAGAAGGAGAGAAAGAGCAGGGGGAGGGGCAGAGGGAGAGAGAGAATCCCAAGCAGACTCCCCACTGAGCTGGGAGCCTGAGGCAGAGCTCGATCTCATGACCCCAAGACCATGACCTGAGCTGAAAGCAAGAGTTGGACCCTGAGCCACCCAGGCGCCCCCTGTGCCATCTCTTCTAGTGGACAGTGTCCTGACTCAGCCTCTCAGGCAGCTGTGAGTGCCTTCCGGACAGATGTAGGTGCACAGCCTCACCCAGGAGGCATATCCTGCCCATAATATGCAACCTGCACCTAAGCCAACCTTTAGATGGAACTCTAGAAGCACAGGTTAAAGAAAGCCACAGGGAAACAGGACATTCTGCTTAAGCAAAGCATTAAACCTAATCTCTTAAACACACACACACACACACACACACACACACACACACACACACACATGCACGCACATCCCAATGCCATGGGGGAAGGAGCAAAAAGCAAGCAGAGACAAGATGGTTGTTTTAGATGAAAAGAAACTAAGGAGACATCATGTGTCTTCCCAGATGATATTACAGCATCCCAGGTACTATAGTTATATGATATCTCAGTCTTGCTCATTTTCTGAGGGGTGATTACTGTGTTGTGTCATGCAGAAGAATGCACTTACTTCTAGGAAATGCATGCTGAGGTCTTTAGGCGGAAAGCATCATGAGCTCTGCAACTTAGTTTCAAATGGTTTACAAGGACACACTTACACAGAGACAAGGCAGATAAGGCGAATGTTAATAACCGTGGGATCCAGGTGGTGAGTACACAGTTACTCACCATACTGCTCTATCACCCTTTCTGCGTATTTAAAACTTTTCATAACTTAAGTTGGAAAAAAACAGATCTGGCTAGACTTATCTTGGAGTGTGCTGACTGAAAAGAGAGCCACAGCCAAAATCTTAGAACATAAAATTACAGGGAAGAAGGAACCTGAGATATCACTGAGCTCCTCCCATTTTAAAGATGAGAAAGGCGAGCACATTTAATAGTTAAAAGCTCTTTAAAATATAGTGTTATCAATATTTCCATCAAGTGTTTATTTATCCTTTTAACCGTTTTCACATTCTTGAAGTTGGAAAAAATTAAAATGTAAATAAACATTGCTAATTTTGCTAATTATTTTTTAAATGTTTAACATTTGAATAAGTCAATATTGCTGGATAATCATGCAGCATAAATGTCAGTGATTGCGTATTTGGCTCATGTTGTAAGTAAGAGTAAAGAACAGAAAGATCCGGGACTTGACCAGAAGAGGGAGTGGGGCAGGCAGACCCGGGTTTGGTTCCAAACAAGCAGAATGGAGAAAAAATGAACATATTAATACCTAGGAAAAGGGGTGAAGAGAGGGTGTAATGTGATAATTTTACCAAGTACTTCTACTTTATTTATACAAACCAGGCAACATGTGGTACAATAAATAACTCTAGGAAGCCAGGTCCAACATGAACATCTCAGGAGTCAAGAGCCAGGTATTTCCAGATGACAACTTTGTGATGGGACTATTGCTCCCTAACTGGACCACTGCTATACGCATCTGCATCCAGTATGGATGTGCCCAGCTGGAGGTCCAGGGTAGAGGTCGGAGGCCAGGATCATGGATCTAGAAGTTATCAATAACTCAAAGTCCCCACATTCATGGTGTTCACCGTCTTTCTCTGCCCCTGTGTCCACCATCCGCAACCTTAACTGTCCCCTTCCATCCCCCAAATCAGTGACTGCAAGTCACCAGGAAGGTCCACCACTCATCTTCTGGCGGTCCCCAACACATGTACTCAAAAAAAAAAAAAAAGAGAGAGAGAAACAAACACATAATCATTGGAACTGTTGGTTTACTGGAATACCTGTCACCCAGGTATTTAAAAATTCTCCAGATATTGTCCTTGCTCTGCACCTGAGAATCTGGCCATGGGTACCTCTTGGAATCAGGAGCAAGGATGAACCTGAGGGCTTGCAGAGCTACTCCAGAAAGATTTCCCCTCCTTCAGGATTTTGCTGCCTGGCCCTGGACAGCAAGAACCAATTTTTTAAGTGCGCCTAAATAAATACATCATCAGATCTGGGAATGGATCAAAATCTTTATCTAATTTCCATCACATTATATGCATGTATTTCTTTATGTTCTTGATCTTAGATAAAGTATGTTCCAGTAAATTAGATTTTAAGCCATTCATACATGTCATAAATTAAATATCTAATTGTTTCAATTTCATCTTTGTTAATTGATATGACTCTTTTAAAATTTATACTAACTTACAGATTTATTTAATTGATACAGTAGTTCTATAAATAAAAATTCCTGGAAAGATACACACTCATATAACAGGTTTAGAAAAATCTGGAGGTATTGTTTCAGGTCACCTTGGATACTTGATAAAATTATATTCACCGGGTACCAAATACTAGAGCACCCCAACAAATTTGTAGCAATTGACTTTGGACACGTCTACCTGTTGGATTTAGTTCTGTGGCATATGTTATTTGCTTGGGCTGTAGAGTCACACATTAACAATCACTAGAAAGATGAAGTCAGATGGAATAATGTGGGTCATGGAAACTGTTTGGGGTGTTGTACTTAGAGCAATACCAGCAAAACTTCCCTCGTGACCCTGACCTCGAAAGGTGGCTGGGGACCTGGCAGCCTATTGTACAAGGTTCAGGTCCGAGGGCGAAACGCTGACCCCACTGAACGCTGCATTAATGAGCTGGGATCTCCACTCCCCCCAGCTCCCAGTTCCCCACTTAGAGTTTTCCCAGTTACTACATGAATCAAATTACCAGCACCTCTGCTGGGTTTCTTGTGAAATAACAGATCTTACTGTAACCAAATATTACCATCTCGGAAAAACTTTATGCAACTAGCGAGGACTCTTCATTCTCAGGCAACAGAGAAAAGCTTCTTTGTTTTGAGCTTGAACACCTGGAAGAAGTTATCCCGGGGGGGCGGGGGCATGTTCCCCGGGCCCACAGTGGAGAGGGGGCTCCCAGGACCCAATCACATCCCTGCCTGCCGGAGGCCAGCTGCTCGAGATTCTTCCTCCCGGCTCCGGCTCTGTGTGGCCCAATTTCATTGGAACTTGCAGTTGGCTGGGGCCACATGGCAGAGGGAGCCCTGCATCCGTATGGGAGGATGACACTGTTAAGGACCACAGAGCTCCGAGGCAACATTCCACAAGACAGAGAGGAGAAAGAGCTCAGGATTCAGAGATGGGAAGCATGGAACCTTTCCTCCTGCCCCCAGGCCACTCTGCGTACCCCCACCACCACCCCCCAAAGCAATTACCAACTAGGAACACCGGCTGTGTCTCTGAGAGAGCAGGCAGACATCTGGCACGGGATCAGTCAGCGTGTGCATCTGTGCGTGGCTTCCCTTGGAAACCCACGAAATCCCGCGTTTCCACCTTGGCCTCCAAACATTTACTTTCCAGAAGAAAACCTGGTGTTGCCTCTTTTCTCTTTACACCATGGCTGATCCAGCAGCCTCAGAAAGGAATCTGACTGGGGCCAGTGCAGAGGCAGGAAGTAGGGCTGGTGTGGTAGGGGTCAGGATGTAAAGCCGTGACCTCACCTGCTGAGAGGGGAATGGGGACTGCTCCTCAGTGTGGAGAACCCGGGCGACTGTAAGGCAAACAGCCATCCACACACTAACGCTAACTTTTTGAAGATAATATCCCATCTTTGTTCACACCGTTTCGTCTTAATAAAATATCAGGTCCTTGCTGGAAGGGATCCACTCTTACTCATCTCGGGGGCCCCTCACTGAAGACGCTTGGTTGAGGTGTGTAGTCATCAATACACATGACTAGAACTAGTCTTTCAAACCCTTATGGGCACAGCAGTGCCCTAGGGGCTGGGGCGATGCAGATTCTGAGTCAGTGACAGAGGCAGGCCTGACTTGGCGAATTTTCTAGCAAGTTCCCATGAGATGCTGGGGCTGCTGGTTTCAGGTCACACTGAGTTAAGGGACGTCCTAATGACAGTTATTTGCCTACTGAACAGGCAATTTCCCACATCCGGTGAAATTGCCATCTTTGACTGAGTATCTAAGATAGTTGTATGAACATAGCTCCCCCCCCACCAACCAAATAACAGTGTGTAATTGTGTCTCTGTATTAATTCTTGTGTCATTAATTCAACCATTTACTTGTGAATGGCAAGAACAAATCTAAGCAACTCATCAGCAGCCTAACTCACAACATTTTATTTATTTCTTTATTTTTGGGGGTGGGGGAGAGGGAGCGAAAGAGAGAGAGAGAGAGAGAGAGAGAGAGAGAATCTTAAGCAGGCTTCATGCCCAGTGCGGAGCCCAACACGCGGCTCAATCTCACGACCCTGAGATCATGCCCTGAGCTGAAATCAAGAATCGGATGCCCAACCGACTGAGCCACCCAGGGGCCTCCTAACTCACAACGATTTACATGAGGATTCAGGAAAACAAAGCTGAGACTTTTTTACAGAATGTTGGGAACTGTATTTACTGTTGAGCTATTGCTATTTTTGATAATTTTAAATAAATTCTAATAAAAACCATTAACTCTTGCTAAAGACACAGGTGTGTTTTGACAGGGACAGAAAACCAGTTAAAGCCTCTCTGAAGGCTTTATCCTCTGCACAAAAGTCACTGGGAGTCTATACCTGGTTGACACTTTAAAAAGTGTCACATTCTTTTACTTATGAATTGTTGATAAAGGGCTCTATCAGTTAGCAGACTATTTCCCTTAAAATGGTAGGGCGACTATTAATTACTTCCCTCCCAGGGTTCTGTTTCAAGGGACCTGGTGTATTTTCACTCATCTAAGCTGGTCTCTTCAGCAAAATGCAATTTGGCTGCTACTTCTTGCTTTAAAACAAGTTTAATTTGCTCGATTAACAGTATGCCTACGTTCATCGTGTCTCCAAAGAGCCAGGGGGAGACATTCATGAAGACTTTCCCTTTGAAATAAAATATACAGATTTTGTTTCCTGTTGTTTCCATGTCGATCTTCCTTGCTTTGTTAGTTTTCATGTAGTATCCGATATCACAGAGGCTGGGAGCAAAATGACATGGAAAGGCTTCTGATGAGAGCCCATTCTCTGGGCTTGTAGGCATAACATATATTTTACAAGAACAATGAGAAATCAGTGAGGGATCCGCTTTGCACGTCCCCATAGAAGGAATGCTCTCTGCACTAGAGGTGGGGGTGGTGGGTAAGGGGCTCTGAATTAAAGCCCTTGCCAGAAAGACAAGCACCTCCCCCATTTCTTGGGATTTTCTATCACTACATTCTCTGTCACAAAGTTCCTCTGCCTCGACTGTTCACACAAACTATAAAAATTCATGAAGAAAAAAGGAACCCTATTGACCAGAATGCATTACACAATTTTTTTTAAAAATTGAGTGTTTTATGTTTATTTGTATATTTTTATCTTTCAGAGGAAAATATGTGCCATATTTTATTTTTACCATGATGTGCAGAAATTCCTTAAGCAAATATGTGATTAGGCCATCTAAAATGGAAGGCATATTTATTTATAGCTCACACCCACACATTTATTTTTATTTATCCAAAAGATTGAAACTGAGCTTTCCTGGCCCTTTCTTTGGTTTCGTGTTAAAATATATAATTAGGCAGATTTTTAATGTACCTAATAGCCCTGAGGAGACTAAGCAGCGATCTTTTTTGAAACTTTAAAAATATTGGTAGGAAGCGGTTCTCTTTTCTTTTTCCCCCAAGTTCAATAGCTCAGCTCTCCGTTTCCTGTTTCCAATAGCCCGGGTAATTAGACCATAATGAGAACTCTTTGCTTGGAAGATGACATCTGAAAATTGAAACTATTTGCCGCACCAACCTCGACACAAGGGGGAGGGGGCAGGCATCGCCTCCTTAGAGAGAGAAAATTCTACCACTTGAATGTCATTCCTCCAAAATTATTTCTTCCTGGAAAGACTCTGAAGTCTGGAAGGGAAAGTGACATTTGTACTGTGTTTTGTTTGTTTGTTTCCTACGGAGTGATCAATTCTTCATTGTTAAGGAAACATCCCTAAAAGCTTCAGAAAGGGCCAGAACATGCAGGAAACCTACTCACCACATTAACTGTTTTCCTTTCTAGGCACAGCACCCGTACAGTAAAGTGCATGTGTCTTGAAAGTATATCTTGATGACACAGCCGAGGGAATATAGTCAGGTTTTGTAATAGTTGTAATAGTTTTGTAATAGTTGTAACAGTTGTAATAGTGTTGTAATAGTGGATGATGTATGGTGACACGTGATAGTTACACTTGTGAGCATAGACTTGTCCAGTTACTACACTGTACACCTAAAACTAAGGTACCAGTGTGTGTCAACTATATTTCAATAAAAAAGGGTATCTTGATGAATTTTTTCATTTTCCATGAAACACCTGTGTAACTACCACCACAGTCAACAATTGGAACATATCCAGCCCCTGAAGGTTCTCAACCCCTTCCTGTCAATACCCATCCCCCAAGGGACCCCCCCATTCATTCTGATTTCTATCCCCCAGAATGGTTTACCTGTCCCTGGATTTCACATAAATGGAGCGGTGAAGCGTAGACCCTTTCTGTCTGTTTTCTTTCTTTCCATTATGTATCAGGTTCAGCCGCATGGTTCTGTATACACTGGGTTTATGCATTTTCATTGCAGGGTGGTGTTTTCTTCGTGTGGATAATGCAGACGTTATTGATTCTACCTTTCACAGACATTTGAGGGGGGTCCTGGTTCCCAGCAAGAAAACTGCTATGAACATTGGCCATGTCTTTGAGTGAAGATAAACACTTGTTTCCCTTGGGGAGGAGCGGAAATCCCGGGGCACTGAAGATGTACATGAGCAGATTCTGTCCAACTGCTTTCCAAGGAGGTTTTATCAGTCACCCCTCCCACCAGGTGCCCGCTGAGCCCTTTTGGAATGGCAACAGGGGTATGGTCTCACCATTGAAATCAAAATCCCAAGTGGCCCCTGAAGGGAAGTCCTAAAGGGAGTCCACTGGGAGTGAGCAACAAGAGAGAAGGAAAAAAACAATTCACAAAATGAAAGCTACTCCCCAGGGAGGAAGCTGGCCCCGGCTAGGTGGGCTCTGGCCCCGGTCCTAGGGCCTCTCCGGGTGAACTGTTTCCCACCCACGCTGGTGAGGCAGTGGGGTCCTGTGGCACCAGTCAGGCAGCTCACATCCTCGGAGCTTTTGGTCATATGCACACGTCCAAGGCTCTTCTTGGACAAATAAGACTTTCTCAGTGTGAGGCTGCCTGTAGCCCCGGCCAGCCTGGTCCCCAGCCCTGAAGAGGGACACTCAATGCCAGATGTCTACTCAACCCGTGAGTTACCTGAGCCTTTCGCATCTGGACCAAATTCCTTATGTTCTCTTTTTCCAGTACTCTTTCTAATGATTGACCAAAATAGGAATGGACTATCTAAGGAATAGTCCTTGTGGCCAGTAATACCCCAACCCACAGGGGGCCCTGCTGCTTTCTGTGGGTCCTGCCTGCCTTCTGGGGACAACACCTCATCGTCTCCATTTACACACAGACCCTCAGCGGCCCCAGAAGGGAGACTTCAGGCTCTGAGCTCTAAGTAGCCCAGAATCCCAGGGGAGGTGAGAATCCTAACCACCACCAGCAAGCAATTCTAGAAATAAAGGAGATGGAGGTTCACAAGAGGCCATGTGTTAAAATCTTATTTTAAGATTTTATGTTTTATTTGACACAGAGAGAGAGAGAGCACACACACACAAGCAGGGGGAGTGGCCATAGCGGGAGAGAGAAGCAGGCTCCCTGCAGGGAGCCCGATGCGGGGCTTGATCCCAGGACCCTGGGATCATAACCCGAGCGGAAGGCGGACACCTAACCGTCTGAGCCACCCAGGCGCCCCCATGATGTCATTTTAAAAGTTTAATACTCCTGCTGCTTGCTCTCCAAATTGAGAATCCCCCACTGACAGGAGCCGTGTGGGCTGTCAAAGGGTTACTTGTGAGGCCCTCCTACCACTGGAGGTCAGGGTCTCTGGGTCTGGGCCCGTGGCTGGGTACATCTTGCCCACCTCACTCCCCGCCTCCATCACTCCGTTTGCTGACTTCCCACTGGGTTTCCTCTCAAAGCTTCTGCTCTTTCCTCTTGTCTGGAGCCCTGATTGGTTGAAATCTCCTCTGGAGTTTCACAGGAGCCTGGATATTCCACAAGCCCTGGGCCTTGAAGTTGCACTCATAACTCAAAGGGTTACACACACGGTGGTCTGTCATTTCTCTGTAGCACAAACTTGAACCCAGGCCCTGGGAAGCTTATGTACTTAGCATATACTTAGCTAGGGAGGGGGGCCAGCTGTCTGTTCACCTTCTGCACAAAGGAGCATCTCAGTCTGCCTGGACAGAGACCCCTGACTCCAACAGGCCATACCCACCAGTGGCAGAGCAGAGATGGCGTAAGCCAGAGAAGGGGTTAGGGCAACTTCAGGGACTTAAGTATTTCCTTTCTTTCTCTCTCTTTGTCCGTCTTCACCAGGAGACCCTTGAAAGGCTTGCACTCCTCTCCTCCCACCCTCCTCCCAGTTGGAGAGGGACAGGGTTAGATGGAGAGGCCCCGGCTACAAGTGAGGGGGGCTGAACTGGGGCCAGATGGACTCACAGCTAAGCTGTTCCCAGATTCCTGAGTAAGAAAATAAATATCTGTTGGCTAAAGCCATTAAGCTTTGGAGTAATTTGTTACACAGCAGTACTTAACTAAGATAGAAGGTTATTGGTACTCCCAACCAAATATTTCTGGTCTACCTTCTAGAACCATAACAAAAGGACATGTCTCCTCTCCTTGGAAGTTAGATATGTATGTGTCACTTTCTTTGGTAATGAAATGTCAACAACTGATGTGGTCACCTCTGTGAAGGCCCCTTAAGAACCAGGGCCCTGTCGTCATCTCTTTCTCCCTCTACCAAACTAATGGGCAGTTTTGCTCCTAAAGGGATGACGCTTCGTCAGCTTAGGGCCCAGAGTGGGGGTGATGGGGTGCAGAACTCTGAGCCAACCCACCATGGACATGGACATGGTAGCAGATGGAGAAGAAAAATATTCACTGGTTTTAAGCACCTCCATTTTGGGTGCTTGTTACCGCAGCAAGAATGGAACTATACTGACTAACACAGGCAAGGATAACAGGGATCCCCTATCCCTCCACCCTCCATTTCTTCCTGCCAACACCTCCATGGAGGTCAGCAGGGGATTGTACCCTCAGTGTGGGATTCCTACCATCTGCACAGGGAACAGCACTCTTTCCCCTGTGGGAGCCTCGTTCAGGAGTGGGTTGGGACACTGGGCACAGTCACCGTGACTCCTGTAGTTTAGAACCGAGCGAATGGGAAAAGCTTGTGTGTGAGTTAGAGGAGTTTAAGGTGTTAAAGGCCCATGTGATCCAGTTCTGAAAGTCACAAAGTCAACACTGATTGATCCTTTGCTTTCTTTTCCGGAACCATAGAGAATTTGGGGGAAGTTACTGTCTGGCCACCCAGAAAACAAAGGCCAGTTAGGATTTGTTTTCTTTTCTTTTCTTCCCAGATCAATCCCCAGTTCCCCAAGGATCCGGTGTGGTTTTGAGCTTCCTCTGTGCCTGTTCTGCTCTTCTCCACACACCCCCTGCTCCCTGCTTGCCCCTCCCAGCCCCCTCAACCGTTCTCTCCTTCCCCACAACCTCCTCTCCAACCCGCCCCCCCCCCCAGGCTGTGGCCTCCTTGTTAGGAAGTGTTAGAAAGTTGCTGGAGTGAGAAATGAGCCTGTAAAAGCTCCTTGTCCTAATTAAACTTCAACGAGCAGAGTGACAAGAGGTGACGGGGAGGAAACGGGTGCCATGGGGGTCTCAGGCTGGGTCCAGGCTGGGGAGGGACATTGTCCTGTAGAACAAAAGCTGCTGTTTGCATGTGTTAAACCCCATCAAACTTCATCAGACCCAGGTGCAAAAGCCCACATCCCAAACGCCATCCCAGCTTATGCCACCTTCCAGAGCACTGCTGGGGCCCCAGCCGTCAGCCCTAATCAGGACAGGGCCCCACATCAAAGCTGGGCTCCCTCCACAGACGGCTTCTGCTCCAAGATGCATTGTTGTTACGACTTCCTACGCTCAGCCCTTGCCCCACGAATTAGGGCACAGAGCCCCCCATGGCATGGCTGGTCCCTGCTGGCCTTGTTGTTAATGAGGTAGGAAGGGCGGTTCGTCCTAGCCTGGGACTAACATAATCACATAAAGCTGTTGCTTTGGAACAGACCTAGCTGCCCCAGAGTCAATTTCCCTGAAAGCAGCGCAGAGCAGAGCTTCCTGGGAGAAGACACAATGCTGTCTATTGTCTCTGTCACTTCCTCTGCACCCGCCTGGCGTGGAAGCATCTACTCAGGAGCCACAGCCCTTTGCAAAAGCTGTTTGCTGAGGCCCAGCCGCGGTTTCCAAAACTCCCATGAGAAGCAGTTTCTCTCCACAGTCATTGTTTCCAGACTGGCCGAGCCGGCTGGGGAGGAGAAGCCAGACCTAGGGAGACTGTCTTCCCGGCCCTGGGAAGAGGCCAGGCTTGCGACAGTGGACCCTGGCGGCTCAGGGCGTCTCAGGGTCTCTAGAAGCAGCCCCGGATCTGGGCAGAGGCCAAGGCCATTCTGGGCCCGGCAAGAGCCCCCTCGAGGGGCCGGCCCCTGCGTGAGGACAGAGTGGGGATTTTCTAGGAGGTTCTCAGCATGTGGCTGGGCCTCTGGGCAGCCACCTTGGCCACCGCATACCCACCCCTCCTTTCTTAATTCTGGCCCATCCCGGGGGCATGCACCCGCTCCTGGAAATGGTCCACGCTGGGCGGAAGTTCCCCTCACACCCACCGGATATCCGCACGTTTCTCACTTCCCCCTGCTGCGTGTTCCGAAGAACGCAAGCAGGGAGAAGATGGGCTGGGGGCGCCCCAACGTGGGCTGAGGAGGACCTGGGGCAAGACTGGGGTCGGGGCAAAGTGCAAACGTGGGGGGACCTGGACAGGGTGTGGGTGCTGGTCTCTGCAGAGCGCTGGCTAGGAGGCTGGACGTTGCAATGGAAACTACAGCTCCCCATCTTCCCGGCTGTGTGTTTGAGGGGTTCTGCCACATTCACTGGGTCGCAGAAAACTCTGGAAGGCACCAAGATTCTAGGGTGATCAAGACAAGCCCTTCTCTTACCAGCCGGGAGATGGACATGTGAACAGTCAAACCTAACCCAAGGCAGAGTTTACTGAGGGCTCTTGGGAAGGTGGCCCGAACCAGGAGGAAAAGAGGAAGGTTTGGTGCGGGAGGAAGGGAGCCTTCCCAAGAGGGCTGTCCTCACTCACGCCTCAGTGGCCCCGCGGGATTTTGCAGAGTTTGTGGGGCATAGGTGAAGCGCAGCCTTTGCTGAAGCGTTGCTCATAAAGGGGGCTCAGACACTAATTTCATTCTCAGCCCCGGGGTAGCCTGTTTCTCCAGCCAAGTCTTTGGCATTCCTGGAAAATGGGGACTTTGCTAGCCTGCGGCCAGCCCACCACGTCTTCCTCGCTTCTCATTTTGCAGCCTGGCGTGTGTGGTGGGCCCTCAGCGAATACTTGCCGATCCTGGGGGTGAAGCCCTACTGTGGGGCCCCTGGAAACGGAAAGGGCCCACTTATGCAGATCACTCTTGGATGCTGGCAAGAGTGAAATCACTCGATAGGTATTTTGTCGTGTGTTTCTTTTTAACTATATAAAAAAAAGGGTGGATGTGCAAACCCAACCCAAGAATACCTTGGCTCAGGCTCAACGAGATGAAACTTTAAAAAATGATTTAATGTTCTTAGACTGTTGCATATTAAAGCAATGTAATGCCTTCTAAGAGACGAGAATCAGATCCTGAAAGTGATGACTTGGACACATTTGAAGAGTTATAGCTCACTTATCACAAAAGCAACAATAAACATTTTGCCCAATGTGTACAGCAGCCGGGACCTGGAAGGAAGGTATGCAAGTGTCCTTTTGTTCACAGATGATGATGCTCCCACCTTCTACTTCCCTTCCTGAGCTGCACTTTCCCCAACAGCAACTGCGTGAGGGCCAGGAAGCTCCTGGGAGAAGGGGAGTCTGTGGGGCTGCGTGGGCCCAGGGCTGTGTGATCCCTGAGTTGCTAAGTCAGAGCTCTTCCCAGGAAACACACGTGTCCAGTGGCTCTCTGGCCGGGAAGCATGGGGGGCAGGCGGGGGGCAGGCAGGGCATGTGTGCGTTGGGTATATTGCACCTCCAGGCGCGCAGCTGTGGAACCTCGCTGTACAGAGGCGTTCATGGAAAATTATTGGGCACTTGGCCCACAGCAGATGTGATGGAAAATCGAGCCAGGAGGAGCCAGGGATGAGGCAGGAGAGAAGACATGGAGGGATGGCGAAGCCTTTAAAGGTGACCACAGGCGGAAAGCTAAAAAAAAAATGAAGACGTTCCCACCAGTGCCAGAAAATGGGGCTAACTTAAAATGCAGCTCCTTTCCTTGAAGTGGGCTTGGCGGGCCCAGATGATGAAAGGCAAAATAAATAAATAAATAAATAAAAATTTTTAGAAAAGAAAAAAAAAATCAACATGTTTTATATTTATCTAGCCTGCAGTTCCCTCCAGGCCCCCCTCACATGCTGAAATGATGTGTGAGATCAGAACAAAAGGAATTTAGAGAAGTGCTTGCCATAGGGTCCAGAGCTTAAGTAGGTTGCAATTTTAAAATACTGTTTGATGCATTTATGATGTGAAATCATCAAACAGGTAGCAGCATGCCAGGTCCTCTTGGATGTTACCAGGATCACACAGCTGGAGCCTCGTCAGCCATTGCTTAGGAGGGTTACCTGTGCCCCTTACCCCCAGAGGCCACCTCAGCCCAGAAGCCAGAGGAAAGGGTGCATGTCTCCTTGCATTCAGAGTTCTTCTTTTCCCGTTCATGTTTCAGGACCTTAGCTCCTTGCCTCCCCCCATCCTCCAAGTCTGTTCTTCTGTAAAGAATGGAGACTTGCTTATACCCTAATGTGAATGGCAACCCCAACTTTTTCTTTGGATGGATAGGAAGGCTTATGTTCTCACTGGTCCTAAGCTAAAGTAAGCTTTTAAGCAGATGAGGGAATTATATTTAGGGGCAAAATGTCCATACTAGACTCCTGTGAGCCTTCCTTGAAGGCTCCATGAAATTTCTTACCTCTAGGCTTTATGCAGAAGTTGGTTCTCTCCATCTGCAATGCTTTCTGTGTAATTGGCTCATATTTTCTTTCTGCTTAAAGATGACACACTTCTCCAGAATGGTCTCCTGTGATTAGGAGTGTGTCTGTAGCAGAAGCTTCTAGTTGCCTACCAACATTTATTCCCCTTTCTTCTTGACTAACAGACCCCCGTGTTTTTGGGAGCAGCAATGGGGCCAGCTGGAAAAAAAATCCAAAGAAACAAAGAAAAAAACCCCTGCATTTCCTGTGTTTGCAGATATTTGTGGCTGAGGAGATGTAAGCAGAAGACATTGGGGGTAGGGGGAGCCTTCAGAGAAAGTTCTTCAAAGGGGGAATAATTAAACCAGGAAGCCAGCTTTCTTCTTTGCCTTTCTCCTTAGAATGTGGTCATGATGGTTGGAGCTCCAGCAGCTATTTTGAGACCAACCTGAGGGTGGAATTAACAAGCTAAGTTGGCTGAGCTGAAAGAAAGACAAAGCTGTAAGGCTTTCTAGTGACCGAGTGTGGAGCTGTCTTATCAGCCCTTGACTTTTCATCTCTGTATTTCTTTTATCTGAAAATGAACTTCCATCTTCTTTAAGTCACCATGGTTTCCAGTTTCTGTCACTAGCTGAACTAAGCCTAACTAAGTCCTCCTCTTTCTGCACTTCTTCAGATGGCTGTTTACACTTCTAATTTCTCATTCTGAGCCTGTTTTCTCCCCAGCCTGTAAGAACTATGAGGTCAGCCATGTATCTGTTCTGAACTTTCACCTGGGAGTCTGGCACATAACGGCAGCCCTATACATGTTTGTTGAATGAGAGGCCCCTGAAATACGGCTCTGCCTGTGGGTGGGCACACTTGGAGCCCCTTTCCATGGAGTTAATCAAGATTCCAAGATGTTGGGAGCCGAGCCCATGAGAAGACATTATTTAGACTAATTTGGACTCAGAAGAGAGAAAACCAGCTATTTATATTTATTTATAACAACAAAGTGGTTATTTCTGAGCACCTGCTATGTGCTCCAAATATTGGCTCCCTCTGTCCCACTTCACCCTGTTCTTTTAAGATTTCCGCCTGTGCGTCATTATTGCAGATTAAAACATATTCCCACATGCACCTTGCCTACCTCACTCTCTCCCTCCTCAGCCAGGAATTTTCCCCAAGGAATCTCTGCAGGTGCAACAGGAACTAGGGGCCTCCCGGGGTGGGGTGCTCAGGAGCTGGGGAACGGAAGCATAACTCCGGAGCACCTGAAGTAAAGTCCCCACAGAGCCTGAGAGCTTCCTTTGTCCACCATGCATCTATTTTGCCCAAATGTGCTTTGGGGTGAACAGTTACCACGGAAGAGCAGGCCAGGCCCCCTGGCCTCAGAGCTCAGCCTTCAGGGTAGGGCAGAAGAAAGAATGTAATCAGAGTTATGGCTTAATGAAGTGAACCGTGATGACCATAAACAGACAGTTTGGGATCTGGTTTGTTATTTTGTACAAGGCAGTACCTTTCAACAGTGACTGGTGTTCGGGTCGGGCTTAAACATTTTCATGTCACCCACCAAAAAACAGTAATACTATTGTTACACTGTACTTTTCCACCTTAAAATGGGTTTGGTTTTGTGGGTTGGGAAAGTGACCAAAAATAAGTTTCTTCAATCACAGAGGTTAGCACAAAGGAAGTTGCTCGATCATTTGAAAGATGAGAGAGGACTGTAGGTAAGAAAGAGCTGTTAAAGACAACGGAATACCAGAGCCCCTGCACTCTAGCTTTTTTATATTTCATGTGTATAATAGATGGTAAATCCGGCATAACTGGAGGAGAAAAAGTAAGTTTGTCTACTAGTTCCTGTATATGGGGTAGAGCTATATGGGATAGCTATATGGGATAGCTCCCAGCTGTGTGTGATGTTTTACGAAATAGCAATAAAAAATGTTCTCCCTCTTGAGAACCAGCATCTCAAATGCCGTGAGCCCAACACGGCCACGCCAAGCAGCCTGACGATGCAGCTTCCTGAGTTCAGGATGGAGGGAGATGCATTGCGGGTGTGGGCACCATTTCCTCCCTCTCCTTTGGAAAAAAGCTCTGCTATAAGTTGGTGGCCTTCATTTCATGTCCAAACGTGTTGGCACTACCTAGTAACAGCCCAAATCAGGTCTGGTTTTGGTGCTTTCTGAGTTTGTAGCCACTTGGGGATGTCCTGAGGGGGCTGTTTGTCTTTAAAGTGCACCCCAGAAATGCCTTTGTGTGGGAGATGCTGGGAGCCGGGCAGAAATGGCAGGCCTGAAAGATGACTGGGTGCCTAGGCCAGATGTTGGGCCAAGGGTTGCCAGCCCCGTGGCCCCAGTGTGATCCTTACACCTTGCCCAGAGGTGAAGCTGGGGCTCTGGCACCTTCGATGCAGTTGAGCCAATGCTGCCAGCTAGTATTTTGTCAAAGCGAGGTGACAACACAAAGGCCCAAGTATACGGTCTTGAATATCTCTTTTTAAAGACCTCCCCTATACCCAAGAGTACCATCTCTTACCTCTATCTCTCCAGGATGGAATATAATGCATTATTCTATGTGGACATATTTTCCCAACTAAATTAGAAACTCCTTGAAAGTAAAAACCAGGTCCCATTTTTCTGTGCTTATCATGCCCACATTTAAACAAAGCATAAAATCCTTCACTCAGGATTGACCTTTTTACTTCTTCCAAGATAAAAACCAAGAGGGTACTTTGGCATATGCAGGGAGTCATGGTTTTCCACCAGGTTTAGAAGTCATCATACAGCTGGGAGCCAGGTGGCTGGGCCTTCTAGTCCTGGCTCAGTCACAACTTATGCCATGCCCCTGGACAATGCTGGCTCTCCGAGTCCAGAGTTGATTTGCCTGTGAAGTAAAGAAATAGGTTTTGAGATCTCCGTGGTCTCTACCAGGTCTACAACATAAGCTAACCATTGAGAATAGCATTTCATGTATTAACATCCCTGGGCGCCTGGGTGGCTCAGTTGGTTAAACATCTGCCTTGGGTTCAGGTCATGATCCTGGAGTCCCGGGATCGAGTCCCGCATTGGGCTCCCTGCTCGGCAGGGAGTCTGCTTCTCCCTCTGACCCTCTTCCCTCTCATGCTCTCTGTCTCTCATTCTCTCTCTCTCAAATAAATAAATTAATTAAATAAATAAAATCTTTATTAACATCCTTGGAATGGGTGGGAAAACAAGCAGGACTTATTTGTATTACTCCCAACTCAAGGCTTTTAATTTGTTCTAGAAAGAGAACCAATGGTGATGTATTCACTGCAGGCCGATGAATAAGTTATCCAACTCACAGTTGATGAAAGTGCTGAATATGTAAATGACCAATTGCATTTTGAATATTTTGGGTCCCTTTCGAGATCTAGTACCAAGCTGTCCTGGGTCAGTGACGCCCCCTGGTGGCCCATGGGGGTCATGTCTCTGCAGTTGGGCATTGGATTCTAGAAGCAGGAGTCCAGGGGCGCCTGGGTGGCTCAGGGAAGGGCCTGCCTTCGGCTCAGGTCATGATCTCAGGGTCCTGGGATTGGGCCCCGCATTGGGCTCCCCACTCAGCAGAGAGTCTGCTTCCGCCTCTCCCTCTGTGAGTGCTCTCTCGCTCTCTCTCTCCCTAATAAATAAATAAAATCTTTTTAAAATAAATAGAAGCAGGAGTCCAGACAATAAGCCAACTCGGAAAGGGATGGTAAGTGCTATAAGGGCAATGCTGTGAAGGAAGGGTGTTGTATGAGCTAGTCAGGGAGGCCTTTCTGAAATGGCAGCATTTGAGCTGAGACTGTCAGAACAGAAGCGGTCACAAAAGAGCATTCCAGGCAGAGGTGACTGCAGTTACAAAGGCCTTGAGGTAGAAATGAGATGGATGCGTTTTCAGAACAAAAAGGCCGTGCAGCTGGTGTCGGGTGAGCATGCAGTGTGGCCTGGGTGAGGCACAAGATGGAGGACAGATCAGGAGAGGCCTTGTCGGGTGTGAGGAGTTGATTCTGAGTGGGAGGGCTGGGGAACCAGAAAGGAGAGTGACGTGGTACTCCTATGCTGGAGGCCTTCACTTTCTTGCCCAGTCCTCATACTTTAGTCGATTCTACTTTAGACAGTATTTCTTTCTATTCCAGCCTTTGTTTAAGTATCTCAGAAAAAATTTCTCCTCCCTCAATCAGCCTTCCAGTCCACCCCATTAAGAGCAAAATGACCCTGCCCTTGGCCAGTGCACGCCATGTGGCGCTGGAGAACCCCTCGTTGAGAGGATGGAGAGCAACCACACGCCCGGCCCAACCAGGCACCCTCACCTGGAGAGGCCCATTTCCAGAACAGCCCAGCACCTTAGTAGCAGCCATCCACATAACCGTGTGCTGCTAAATTGTCCTATTTTACAGAGTAGGAAGCTGGAGTTTAGAGGTCACCTCAGGTCACACAGCCAACAACTGCTGTGTCAGGATGCTAGAGACTTCTAACTTGGCCTAAGTCCAATAGCATAAGATGGAAGCAATGCATGGACTCAAACGCAAAATTTAATGATTTTTTTTTTTTTTTGCATATCCACTATGCTAGCCACTTGGCTGGACAATGGGGGGAGAAAGTAGATGGTGTTCCTGCCCTCAGAGTTCAGTATCATAAAGAAGGGGTGCCTGGGTGGCTCAGTCGGTTAAGCATCTGACTCTTGATTTCGGCTCAGGTCATGATCTCAGGGTCTTGGGATGGAGCGCCATGTTGGGCTCCCCGCTCAGTGGGGAGTCCACTTCTCTCCTTCTTATTCTCCCCTTGCCCCTTGTGCTGCTCGCGCACGCGCTTTCTCTCTCTCTCTCTAAAATAAATAAAATAAATCTGTAAAATGAAAGGAAGACCAATATCAACTCAGTGACTACACAAATAGATGTGTAATTATAATTTTGTATATACAAAATCATATGTCTATTATAATGTAACTACCCCATGAGTCGGAATATGTACAATGGCAAGTGCTACCTACAAAGACACCTGAGGCTTGATACCATCTCCCTGCTCTGGCCTCTTATTTCCTGCACTGACTGTCCACTGTCCACACTTGTCCCTTTGATGTCATTACTTGAACCATTCTGGGCAATCACCTTGTCATGCCCTGCCGTCCCCTGGGGGAAGGGAGGTCTCATGTCCCAAAGTGGGCCTCCTGACCTGGTAATATCCATCCCAGCCTCTCCAGTGGCACAGAACCTAACCCCAAAAGTGCCCTAAAGTCACGCCTACCTTCCCTGAGTCTGTATCCCATTCCATTAAACCTGCCTTCCTCAAGCCCCAGAATTCAACATCAGTCTAAAGAACAATTTTTATTCCATGTAATGAAAATATAACCTCTTCTTCATAGTATTGCCCTGGTGTTTCTGGGCTTTGATCTTGTAAAACTGTATTGATTAAAACTCTGCAAAGCCATTCCTTTGACGGTAGATGTAGGGAGTCTCTGAAGAGTGGGGGGCAGTTGGCTTTTGGCTGGGATGGGTATCAGACTTCCCTTAGGCTGATGGTGAAATGAGAGCCTAAAGGTGAATCTCCACTCTGAAAAGAAACAGAGAACTAGAGAGAGCAACAGGACGTTACAGCCATCCTGATAAGGTGGGCTTCAGGTTGGGGTGCAGGAGGGAGGGGCCTTTCGTAAGAGGCCGGGTACTGGCCAACCAGAGACCAGAGCTTGGTGGACCTTCTCATGCCATGCTATGCATACAAAACTCCTGGGGCTCTGGTTAACATGCAGATTCTATCTCTGCAGGTCTAGAGCAGGACCTGGCAGTTGGCATTTCTAAAAAGCTCCCAGGAGATGCTGATGCTGTCAATCTAGAGAGCACACTTCTTAGATACTTGTTAGTAGCTTGTACGTAGTGCAGAATCCTGAGCCCACCTCAGACCTGTGAATCGAGTCCGTACATTAACAAGACCCCAAGTGATTCCTGTGCATGGTACAGTGTGAGAAGGCTGGTTTCTAGAGCTTCTTTGTATGCTGTGCCCACGGCAGACATGGCTAATCAATCACCATACTGATGATGAGTTGAGATCATTCTCTGCACAGTGCTGCAAATGCACTTCTAATGCCTGAAAGTCAGCCTGGGAAAGAAACCTTGGGACAGGAATGCACTAGAAAGATTGGGAAGAATCAGCCCTCACATATGACTGATGAAACAGGGGAGAAAAAAAACAAGTTAGGGGAAAGTTAGGCTTTTCAAACCCAAATGTTTCTAGAAGGAGCCCAGGAAGTGGCTGCAATGTCAGGATGAAGCATAAATATATGAGAAGGGGATGTGTTTCAGGGGGAGCAGGCCTGGAGTCAGCCAGAGAAGGGTCTCTGTCCACCAGTGTCTGGAGCCGCTGAAAGCTACCTATGACATCCATCAGAGAGAAAACTAGGAAGAAGGTTCTAGAAGGGCTGGAAATCCGCCCACCCAGCAGGGTGTTTCTTGGCCAGGGTTGAAGGAAGGGACTGGGGTTTGTCCCACTAGCATGAGGGTCTCAGGCGGCATACATGGAGCATTCACCATACACCAAGCAGAGACTGATGCTGCCACACCTTTGTGATGTCACTTGGGTTTCTCTACCAGTACAGGAGGTCCCACCATCCCCTTCTGACAGACGAGGACAGTGAAATCCAGGAAGTTTCAAGATGTGGCTAATAAGTGTCTTAGTGGAAATCCTACCCAGTCTGTCTACCTGCAAGGCCGACCTCCTAGACTTACATATATTTATTCGTTGGCACTAAAAAAAACACACCTATTTCCTACAGTCTCTTGGCCAATTTCCATTAGAGGGTCCTTGGCTGTTTTGCCTGTGTGAGGGGCAGGAAAGCCTGAGAATCAGGGAGCACCCAGAAGGGAGTGATGCCTGGGAGCTGAGGGCAGGCAGGGCAGGGATCTGGTGTGACGGTATCTGTGAGGTCAATTCCGATGTGGGCAGCAGTGATGTCTTCCTGTCTGTTTTACCACCTGCGTGCTTGGCGTGTCACACCTGCTCTCTTGTTTATTCCCATGACCTTGCTGGGAAGGAATTGTTACTCTCGCTTTCAGAAGAGGAAGTGGACAAAGAGGTGCCAAACATTTAGCTCATGTGCCAGGTCCAAAGTGCTCCCCTGGACAGAGAGTCACACCCACCTACACGTGTCTGATCTCAAAGCTGGGACCCCTTTTCAGGCTCATGAAGAAGTGAGTGGGATTTTGTGGGCTCCCCTGGGCATGAATCCCCATTCTAGCATCGTGTCTATGATGCAGGTGAAGTTTTGGATATTATCAATAAGCTTTTGTAACACCATTTTTTTGTAAGTTGGGGAATTCCTGTTTCTCACAGTGGAAGAAACGTTATATGGCAACTTCCTACTGAACTTGGTCCCATGACATCTAGTGGCCACCCGGAGGAGTGCAGTGGAACCACACTGGACATGGGCTAGCAGGTGCAAATGCTGGTACTTCCTGGGATAAAAGAGGGGCTGAAATTCACAATAATTGAAATATCCATGGATTTAATAAAATCCACACTTAAGCCATGTGGAATTTGTAATTCTTATTTTTGTTCCTAATATTTATGCTTGCTTACCGTCACTGGTGGAAAATACAACTTATCCAACCCATTGTCTTTTAATTGATAAACTATGTTTAATGGTTATAATTATATAGTATGGTATATTAAAATATAATATACTATAACTCAATTCTTGCATTATGCTCAATAATGAAAAGCATTATAAAGTTGAAAATGCTATAGGGGGCTAATTAGTCTATTCCCCTGGGGGTGGAGTGTTTTAGGATCACCATAATGCCCTATCAAAAAAACTACATGGAAATATACATAAATAGGCTTCCCATCTGCTATGCCTAAACATATTATAAGACCTGATGTGCTTTACAGAGACTTTCTGATTATAGGGGAACCTCCAGAGTACTGCCTGAGTAACTTTCACACCACAAAGGCACAACAACAGGATCCCCAGGCTATTTCTTGAGAACACAGATTTTTAACAGCTCTTCCACTCTCCACCCCCATCTCTACCCCAGGATTCAAATAATGGCAAACATCCAAAGGAAGATTCTTCCATAATTGATGCTCCTTTATAGGGAGTACGGCCGAAAGGCAAGAGGAAAATCTTGTCACTGTGGGGCTAGGAGAGATGAGTCCAAGAGTGATTCGCCAAACTAACACACTCAAATTAGTTTTCAAACATTTTGGGTTTGGCAAACTGCATCTTGCTAAGCCCCCTTTCCCAACATTTTTATACCCATGTGGATTTCAGGGGAAATTTAATATGTATGTTTCTGATTCACTTAGGCTTAACTCAGCACAATTGTTTAGCAAAAGCCACTTTTTGTCCAAGAATCTTCCAGATCCCTTTTATAAGCCCCTTAAATACCTTTCCTTCTAACCAGGAAGTGTGTTTTTCCAGAATAAATTGATCTCGCCCCCCGAATAATTCAAATTTCATTCAAAATTCAGAATCCCTGAATTTCGATGAGGGTTGCAAATTTGGCAAACAACTCTCCATGTCACTGAGAAAGTCCGGTGGCAATATTGAGAAGTGTGGAATGTTATGAGGGAGACGCAATGATTACATGTAGTGACATTTTGTGTACTTTAAAACCAGAAGTCTGACTTCTTGCTCCCTGGATTGAGTGCTGGCCTGGCCAAGCAGCTTCCAGATCTGGGTGGCCCAGGGACCTGTTCAGTCACATCCATTCTCTAAGCATTGGTACCTTACTCACTCAGTAGGCTGGAGGGTGCAGGTCCAAAGCTAATCCCCATGGGCACCATAGGATGGTGGGCTACCTGCCCAGCCCTATAAAGATTCTCTTCCCTGGGAAGGATATCAGCATCCAATTTAGGTAATCAAAACTGTGGATGAGTGAGTGAGTTAGCTTCATTTATTCCATCCCAGGGTTAGTTTCACCTTTGTTTTTTAAGTTACTATAAACCTGAGCACAGGTATTCAGAACATTTAATTAAAGCCAGAAAAGGTAGAGATGGTGATAAGATTTCAAAAGTGCTGCTTATTACATATAAAGAAAACATAATTATTCCACCAGGGTTTAGAAGTTTGTTTCTTTTAGTCTTGGTGATATAGCATGATTTAAGTAGCCAGTTGCATCACTTAGGATTAGATTCAACCACATATAACAGAAAGCCCAAAAAGCAGGCTGAAATAGGACAGGGATCTACCCTGTGCTCACGTGAAAGAGATCCAAGGGAGGAAATCCCAGGCACAAAGCCTGGTTCTAGGGTCATAGACTCTTCTTGTGTGTCTGCTCCAAGTTCCTTAACATATAACTTCCATTCCCAGACTTGCTTTATGGTCATAAGATAGCTGCAAGAGCCCCAGCCCTCACATCTATGTTCCAGGCAGCAGGAAAGAAGAGGAGTCTCTCAGTTGACTCAGCCCCACGAAAAGAGCTCCTTCGGGAGCCAAAACCAAAGACTTTGGCTTATATCTCATGAACCACTCCTGTCTGCAAGAGAGACTGGAAAGTATGTTTTATCAAAGCACAGCGCTGTCCGCAATAATATGAAGTTCTACTGGCAGGAAGGAAGGAAAGAATTGGGTGATCAACCAGCTGTCTCTGCTTTACCTGCCATGCCCTCTCCTGGCCCTGTCACAACTCTTAATCACTGGGGTTACTGGTGGAAGATGGACCCTCAGGGGGAAAGTTCCGGCACTCGTAAACTCTCAGGCTGAGTGTGTGTAAGGCCTAACCAAAGGCCTGACCCACAAATATTGTGATGTATCCTCTGCTTTTATGTAGTTGCTTCTCTGCTTCTTCGTGGTCTGAACCTGATTTACCTCAGACCAATATTGTGTATGAAGATTTTCCCTCAGGTCTAGAAAGGACCTGAGAAGGAAGTGGCTGAGACAGTGGTGCGGTGGCCCTTTCCGCTTTGACGTGGTTGGGTGTCCACTAGCTCATCTTCTTCGGGCCTGGATACTCCTGTCTCTGGTGTAATCATGATGAAAACTCACAGGAAAACAGCTCGGTCCCCATGTTCAATGAGGACAGAATGATGGAGAAGCATAGAGTGGTCTTCATGGACCTTGACTTACAGTGAGTGTGAAAGCCAAGTAGCTCCCTACTCAAGTCAAGTTTAGGCCACATTGAACAAGTCACATGAAAGGTGGAATCTACCTCATGGACACCAGGGGGGAGATCCTTGCAGAAAAGTTCATCTTCCCTCATTTCGAGGGCACCTCTCAGCCCATTTTATAGCTAAGGTTAAGTCGCCTGCCCTGAGGCACCCTGCTTCCCAACTTCAGAGAACCACCCTCCCCATGAGGAGCCTGGCTTTCCATGAAAGTGTTCTGAACACCCAGGGGCCCCAGAGCCTGGCCCTGACTTCTAGATGCTGGGTGAGGTGAGTGGCCTTCGAGAGGCAGTTCTGCAGCTGGCCACCCGCTGTGGGGATGCTGAGGACCTTCAGGAGATCTCTGGGCGCCCCCGTTGAGGCTTAGGTACCAGACTTGAAATAAACTATAACAAAATGTGGGATCCTGACTATCGCCATTGTTATTAATTACATTGGCTACAGACTCTCCGTAACTCCCACAATGTTTTATGAGTTTACAATGGAATTAGGAGGGGCTTTCAATGCTGGGGGAGGGGGGGGAGAGGTAATCTAACTTTGATTTTATCTTAGTTTTTTCTTCATGATTACTTTTACTGAGTGTTCATCAAACCAACAAGCCCTCACCATGCAATGTCTCGGACCCCTAATTAGACATGCCAAGAAGCCAGACAATAGCAGCACCACAGAGCTGAATACAAAATAAAAAGAATATTTTCATAATGACATTAGCAGAGTGACTGCTGATCAGAGAAGTTTCCACAAGTCAGAGAAGCCAGGGAAGCTCACTGACTTCCCAGAAGAAAAGTCTGCTGAGAGGAAATCAGTCTCCAAGAAGAATGGCAAAATGAAGAACCGGGCATCTAGACAGCACTTTACAGTTTATAAGGCATTCCGTTGCACCATTCTCTCACTTGAGCTTTCCCAAACACTGAAGTGGGAAGGAGATTATTTTATAAAAAAAGAAAGCGAAGCTCAGAGTGATGAAAGTGTCCGGCCCAAGAACACACAGCTGGACTCTAGACCGGGGATGTGGGCAGAAGAGGTGGGGCCTCTGGTGCCTTGGTGTTCTGGCACTCTCTCTGGTCCCCAGATACCCAGCGGCAGCCTGTGGGAGGAAAGGGTTCTTCCTCCTCCCTTAGCAACCTCGGTGACCACCTCGGAGGCCAGGACCTCAGGGTCTGGTCCCTAAGAAAGACACAGCCTCCAGGGACGCTGCCATCATTTTGCACCCGTACCTTCACTCCGCTCTGTGCTGCTCCAGAGGCATGCGGCCATGGGACACAGGTGCTCACCTTGCTGACAGAAGAAGAGCAGACAGCAGAAGGTGAGAGAAATCCCTCCTCCACAGTCTGCCCCACCCACCCCCACACAGTCTGGCCTTGCTTCCTCCACAGCTGCTGCCGTCTGGGGCAAGTATCTGCATGCCTCTGTTTACTCACCTGTAAAATGGGGAGAAGAGCATCTTGCCTTCATCCCTCCCACTGGGTGGCCAGACATGGGAGCAGCGGTAGCCTGCTGGTCTAGACAAGTCTGGCACCCGGCTCATCCTCCTGACCTGTTCTCTGGGAGCTCCCTGCTATGGCTGAGGGCCCCGCTCCCATCCCAGGCTCCCAGGACCATGTGGGTGGCTGTCAGCAGGAGGATTTGCAGGTGAGGTGGTCGGTGTCATTGCAGCTGGCCCCCAAGCCCAAATGCTGCAGGTCACAAGCGTGTCTTTGGGTGTGAGTTGAGGCGGCCTCTGTTCCTTACTTCATGATGAGCGAGGTGGCAGCTGTCTACCTTCGAGCAAACAGGCTCCGCTCTCTAGGAGAGCAGAGTTCTAAGTCCCCACCCGGTTTGCCTCTCCGCATCCATCCAGCAGTTGGTAACAGAATTTCCTCCGCAAATTTCAGACTTGTTTTTAAGCCTGGCACAAGTGACGTAAGTTCAACCATCCAGGATCCCCCAGAAACTCTTGGAATAGGAGTTCAGCTTAGAAAGCTTGTCCAGTTACAGCCTGTTCATGCTTAGTGCCCCCGCCAGCCTTGAGGCCCTGTGCTCAGGGCAGGGAGAATCTGCTGCGGGACCCCGCAGGCCTTCCTGGGCCCAGACACCCAGACGCTGGGGCTCAGCATCCAGCCAGGGGCCCTGACATGAGACATCCACCCACGTGTTTCCAAGAGAGCTGAATGGGGGCCACAGGCCCAGTCAGGCGGGGCAGGGGACCCAGGCACCGGTAGGAGCAGCTGAAGAAAGAGGCAGCTTTGCTCTGTGTTAGTGAGCCTGGCATCGAAGGCAGACTCATTGAGGCGGGTCAGTCCCTAACTGAAGGAGGACACCCATTATCCCCTTCCCCTGCCTCACCTGTGCATTCTAACCCACCCAAGCATAGGACCCTTTCACCCCCAGCGGGCAGGTGATCTGATGAAGGGTTTGCACAAGCTTAACAGCGTACTTACCCCACTCTCTAGGACACCCAGTAGCACAGCAGTGAGGAGGGAGAGAGGAGACAGAGATGGGCCCCGGGACGGCCCCGGGACGGCAAAACCAACAGAAAGATCAGCGGGACAGTAAGGAGTGCCTCCGTTTCCCGTCTCGCTATTGAGATTACTCACTGAAGGAAATAGGCTGAGGGGCTGAGCCTAACTGGGAATTAAACCCCTGCTTTTGTTGTGGCGTTCATGCCCCACATCCTTGTTCCAGAAACCTGAGGTATGACAAGCACGAGAAGCCACTTCCATGTCTCAGATGGGACCCGGGGCAAGTCCCTGGCGTTGGCGTAGCGTTTCCCAAAGGGCAGAAGGAGAGGCGCTGGACAGGCCTCTTCTCCCCTGGGAAATGATGAGCAACCTACGGGACAAAAGCGTCAACTCTTAAAACACAAAGCTGCAAAGAACCCACGTGCTTTCTTTGTTTTTTCATTCGGTTAAATTGAGGTGCAATTTATGCGTTTTAAAAAGTCAAAATAATTGCACCCAGGGCCCTGGCAGAAGGGCGGGCTGCGGCTGCTGAGGTCAGAGGCCCAGCGCAGCACAGGAAGGGCCAAACGCTTTTCCTGGCCTTTGGGCCCTCGGCGTGTGAAGCCCCAGGGCCACGGGGAAAGTCGGACCATCTGGGCCAGGCGCGCCCAGGCTGCGGTCCCAGCAGGGGCCGAGTGGGGCGCTCGGCGGGCGTCTGTCCTGAGAGCTGGGACCGGGCGGCGGGACTCCAGGCCCCAGGCACATGGGCTGCGAAGCGGGGGGCCGCCCAGCAGGGCGCCCCGACCCCTGACGCGCCTCGACGGCGCTGGGGGGGGGGTGCTGGCGGGGTAGGGGGGAGGTGCTCATTCCCGGAGCGCGGCGCGACCTAAGTCAGAGGAGTGCGCGGAGCGGCGGCGGGCAGGGGGCGGCAGGTGCGGCGGGGCGAGCTCGCCCGACTTCGGGGAGAGAGCCGGGCGCTGTGGGCCCCGGCGCCCCCGCTCCCTCCCTGGCCCGCTGCCCGAGCCCTGGCACTTCCGGGGCCCGGCGGCGCTTCGGGGGAGCTCCTCCAAGGGCAGCCTCCGGGGGGCGGGGGAGCGCGCGGCGCGGTGGCCCGGCTCCCGCAGGGGCGGCGGGCGGGGTGGGGTGAGGCAGGCCGGCCCCCTCCCCTCCCGCCCGCCCTCCCTTCCTCCCGTCCTGCAGCCAATTAGACGGCCCCCTTGGGCGGGAGGCGTGGGTCGCTCCATAAAGCGGCGCGGAGCTGTCACCCCGCGAGCAAGCTGCGCACCATCCGGGCCGGAGCCAGCGCCACAGACTCGGGCGCCTCGGGCCGGGGAGCGCAGAAGAGCCATGGCCACCACCAACGGGGCCGTGGAGAACGGGCAGCCGGACAGGAAGCCGCCTGCTCTGCCGCGCCCTGTCCGCAACCTGGAGGTCAAGTTCACCAAGGTGAGGCGGGCGCCCATCCCACCCGACGGTCGCCTGGCTCCGCGCTGGGCTGGTCCGGCCGGGGTGGCAGGGACGAGGAGCCAGCAGGCGGGGAGCCCAGCCGCTCCGCTCCGAGGGTGCTAGGCGCTGCGGGCTGCGCGCCCTCAGCGGAGTTCGCCCGGCGCTCCCGTGACCGGAGCCTCTCCGCCTGGGTCCGGCCCTCTCGAAGCCCGTCCCGCGGCGCAGGAGCTGCCCGGCGGGAGCGCGTCCACCGCGCACCCCGAAGGGGACTCCGCCATCCGCACTCCGGGACGGGCTCTCCAGCCGCGGGGCTCAGCGCTTTAAGCGTCCAAGCTTGGCGAGGGAGGCTGCGCAGCGCCCGCGCCGCTCCGGGCTGCGGCCGGCGCGGCCCCGACGTGCCCTTGCAAGGCCCGCGTGGAAGGCGAGCGGAGGTGCGGGCCGCGGTACCCCTGGTCTGCCCGCAGGCCCCGCGGCACGGTTTCGGGGGCTCAGCGGGTCGGGCTTCGGGAGGGTCAGAGGGTGCCTGAGAACACCGACAGTTGGTCTGAGAGCTCGGTCTGCACTGGGGAGCTGCGACTTGGAGACTCCAGAACCGTGTCATCGGGAGCACGGGGCGAGACGTCGTACCTTCGGTGCTTGGCTTGCCTAGCTTACCAGTAGAGCCTGGGGGAGTAGCAAGGTGAGCACTGCTGAAACTGCCCCGGAGCCCCGCGGCCCTGGTGTTGACCGACAGAGAATGCTTCCGGATGGTGTCCGAACCCGGCCTGGGAAGCCGCGGGTGGCCAGGCCCCACCGCGCCGCGCCCCCGTGGTGTCTCTGCTGTTTTGGGCTGGGCTGGGAGGCTGGACCGTAGGCAAAGCGGTGAGATCACCTGCCTAGGGCAGAAAAGAAGATGGCGAGGTCTGGAGCCCAGGCTCAGGAGGGCTGCCGGCAGCGCATCCCGTGGGAGGACGCTCGGAGCCTGTGGACTGGGGCCGAGAGCCTCGGCTGGCTTCTCTTTCCCCCACTTTCCCTCCTTTTAATTTTTTTTTTAATTTGCATCTTATCCATACCCTCCCCCCCAACTCCAGCTGACACAGCACTGAGAAAATTTCCCCATCAATTTTACTTTCAAAAGTAGCAATTATGTCTCTCAAATAGTTTTAATCAAGCGGAGAAAGTTGCAGGCCACTATGTGTGGCCTTCAGATTTTGGTCTCTTGGCACTTCATGTCGGCTCTGCCTCTGATCACATGACATTTAAATTAACTGTTTTCAGAGGGCTCCGTAATCAACAGAGACACTTCACCATAAATGCTGGAGATTATTTTTAATGTAGTTTCCCGAGTGGTATCTGCTTCAGAGCGAAAATTCCATCACCCACTCTGGGAACAGTCAGAATAGTACCTACCTCTTTTCAGATCGGTAGGCTATTGGTGCTGGTCTGGTGGTGGTGGTGGTGGTGCCGTTTGGTTTTATTTTTGTTTTGTAAGGTTTTTGTTGTTTAATGCTATAGAAGCCGGAAATTACTATGTTATTGTCCTTTGCCGTTCTACCTTTCTGAGTCCTATCAGAGCAATGCAGCCACCTATGGATAGTTTCCTTCTTTCTCTGCGATTCTTTATGGCCCTTCACAAGTGGATAGAGAGGAGGATCTTAGCGGATTCACAGAGCGACCAGTGTCTGTTGTCTTGCTGGGTGCCCCCTCTTCCTGGTGGAGCAGAACTGGCTGTGTGATTAAGGCTGGGGAGAGGCGATGAGATGCTCAGGGGCTCCCAGGCCATGAAGGCTACTAGGGCCTGACACCAGGCCACTGTACCCCCCTTCCCTGTGGAGGGTGAAGCCTCTAGCGGCTCTGTCCTTGCTCCCGGCCCGCAGGCTGACCACCGCAGAGGCCTACCCCAGCAGCTGTGGGGCCCAGGCAGACTGCAGGGTGGTGGCCGAGGGACAGCAACCCCGGCCAGCAATGCTTTGGGAGCCTCTGGCTGGAGAGGCAACAGACAGAGCCTAGGAAAGAAGCAGGAGAGCCAGAACTGAAGAACCGAGGCCCAGGGCCCGCAGTGGGGCAGGCAGTGAGGCGGGGTGAAGTGCGAGAGCCCCTTAAAGGCCTGTTAGTTTTCAAACCTGACTCGTGGAGCTTCTTGCTAGTGGAGGACACGCCGGAAATGGTGGGTCTGAGCCCCAGCCTTGGGGCTACCATTTCCCAGCAAAAGTCCAGTTTCCAGAAGGCGACCTTGTCATAACTTCTTCATTTGTTCTCACATTTTTAAAAGATTTTATTTATTTATGAGAGAGAGAGAGAGCAAGCGAGCATGGGTGGGGGGGGCAGAGGGAGAGGGAGAAGCAGGCTCCCCACTGAGCAGGGAGCCCAAAGCGGGGCTGGATCCCAGGACGCCGAGATCGTGACCTGAGCTGAAGGCAGACGCTTAACTGACTGAGCCACGCCGGTGCCCCTGTTCTCACATTTTCATACTGGGCTCTGCTATGGGACTCCGGAAGGGGGTGGAGGGGGGGAATCCCCTTCGGCATCCCCCCCCCAACCAGATCTCAGAGGATAGCAGCCTCTTTCACTTTGGGGGGGGGGTCCTTTCCTTTCTTTAGAAAATGTCTTCCAGTAACAGAGATTCTCTTTAAAGAGTTTCTGGTTCACTCAAACACCCGATTTTCTGATCTTTTTTTAAAAGCTACAATTCACTCTGATCTCCTGTTCTGGAAACATAACTCCTTTGGGTTTAGCTGCAGTCCAGTGGAAGTTACTGTAAATGGCATCAACAGACCTCACTTGCGTGGCCACCATCTTCACCTTCACCCTGGGGCGCCTGGCTCCTGAGAGCTGCTGTGGTTTCCAGCTCAGCCCGGGTGACAAGCCATTCCACCCCTTCAGTAAAATGTGAATCCCAGAACCTAACTTTTATACCTCTGTAAGGTTTATCTGATACCAATTCACAAGTCGAGGAGAACAGTTTTGTTTTGTTTTCTGGACACGTTAACCTGATTTGGGGCTGAAAACAGTATAGAGAGCATCATTGGTAGTCCACACTTACCCCTGCTTTAATTGTGGTTTTGTTTTGTTTTTAGTGGAGAGAAAATCAACAGTAGAAACCACTCACAAGATTACTTACTAGCGTAGTATACAGAAAAAAATTTTTGCTAAATTGGCAACCTAGCGATGGGAAAATAAATGGTCAGAGTTGAGGAGTCTGACTGTTTTTTTTAAGTCGCTCATTAGGAGGGACTACAGATCAATGTCATGACCGACCAAGTAATTTTTTTTTTTTTTTTGGAAGAACATGCTTGGAGATGAAGTGTAACAGACATCTGATCATTGCAATCTGTTTCCATCCTCCTTATTTATATTCTCTTCTACCATCTTCTCACTTTCCCTCCCCCTTGGAATTGATACCAGGAAGGATCTAGAATCAGCAGTTTTCACTGATGGTCTGTATTTTCTAACCCACGAAATTTCATCTTCCGACAAATGGGCCTCTCTCTCTGGCTGCACTTCCCTCCCCACGCTAACTGAACCTCTCTTCTCCACTTATTAATTTCTCGCTGTTACCGAGTGATTGCTTGCTGGATGGCAAGAGTGAACTCTTGGATTTGGTTTCAGCTGGAAGAATAAACCTGTAATTGTAGCCTGGCCGATTCCACGTGCTTCCCTGGGGGCCTGGCCTCCTGTTGAAGGCACTGAGCTTCCAGAAGTCGAATGGGCACATCCTACAGGCAAGGGATGCTCTCAGCTCTGGATTCCACACGCGGGACAGGGTGCCTCTGCCCACCTGCCCCGCAAGATCTGGCCTTCTGTGCTTTGTCACCGCCCGACTGAGCCTTCCCTGCTTTCCGGGGAGAGTGATCAAAACAGTCTCCCCCAGCAGCTTCCCAGAGCGAGTTTCTCTCCCAGTGAGCTTTGGAGTTTCTACAGGAGAGCCCAGGGCAGAGACCGTAACCAAGCCGCACTCTGGATGAGATGGTCTCCCCTCTTATCATCACTGGGGAGTCAAGTGTTCTAAATGAACAAAATTCACAGTAATTGAAATTAGTCCTCAGAGGGACACGATTCTTTTACATGACTCGAAGAGAGACAAAAGATATGCCTATAGATACAGAAATGGAATTCGATGAGCTAGGTGTGAAATTAATTTTCTTAGAAAATTTCTAAGTAGAAATTATTGGTAGCATTTTGTTTGATGGAAATGCTTCTAAAGTGTCTTCCTCATGTCTGTGACTGGGGTCTCTGTGACCCCATGAAGGGCTGTGATGATCAGCCTGTCCCAGGCCGATACAGCAGCAGACCATATGGGTAGCCGGGACCTCCACGTTGTCAGAATGTATTTTGTGTGTTATCTGTCACCTCTGTTCCTGGTTCTTTTCTGAAGGCCCTCTCTTTGAATGTGGTGCTTTTTTAAGGCAGTTAGCAGTTAGAGTAAACTAAGAGTAAATAGTGCACACCTTTCAGCGTGGGAACTCTGTGAATTCCTTTTAGTTTGCTCATGATGTCTTTTTATTTTTAACGTCCTTGTTCTCAGCTGTGTTCTAGATAATTGAGGCTCCGAAGTGATTTTTGTAGGTTCTTTGGTTCTAGATAGAAATGGTTATTTGCTACATCTGTTCATACAACCAGAACATTTCCCAGCCCAAATATCTTTGTATTCCAACACGGGCTTTCATTAAGGCCAGCATGAAAATAGGCATTTTAAAGAGAATGTGGGAGGAGTACCGATATACACCAACAAAGATTAAGAAATATAGTAAGATTCTGATAGAAAGCCAGTTCCTTGGCATTCTGGCGGGGGTTCCAACGGGGAGGAGACAGAAGGGAGTGCTCTCTGCTGACCTACCCTTCAAGGGCAGAAAGATCCCTTGGCACTTTATATGTATAAACCTATTTGGTCTTCCTCCCAGTGAGGGTGTAGGATTTAACTTATACCCTTTAACTATTTAACTAGTCTCTTCCTTCTTGAATCCATGTTAATGATTTAAATGGCTCAGTCGGTTAGGCAGCTGCCTTTGGCTCAAGTCATGATCCCAGTGTCCCGGGATCGAGCCTGGTGCGGGGAACCTGCCTCTGCCTCTCCCTCTGCCCCTCCCCTCTGCTTGTGCGCACTCTCTGTGTCAAATGAATAAATAAAATCTTTAAAATAAATAAATAAAAAGAGGACATGATGTTTAGAAAAATTCCAAATGACTTTAGTTTCATTAGGACAAAAAGTAGTTCTCTGAAAATGTATGAGAAGTCAGGAGCCTTGGATTCTAATTCTGATTGTGTTCCTGGTTGGGCATGTGATTCCGTCTCCCCTCCAGGTCCCATCTGTAAAAGAGTGTGGGGGAGGGGGGGAGGAGAAGACGTTACCTAAGGTCCTCAGCATGTTGGAATGATATGATTTTGATTTAAGCCCTAATGCATTACAACTTCCTTTCCTGGTTAGATATTCATCAACAATGAATGGCACGAATCCAAGAGTGGAAAAAAGTTTGCCACATATAATCCTTCAACTCTAGAAAAAATATGTGAAGTAGAAGAAGGAGATAAGGTGAGTGCTGCCCCCAACTCCCACCACCACCCCCCAAGTAATTAAATTACAGATAACTAGAGGATAAGGAGACCGTCTGGCTTAGCTGTAAGACAGACCTGGCCCGTACTCAGGGTAGGACCTGAGTTAGCTGCTTCTCACACACAAGGCCCAGAATGGGATCAATTAGGGACGATCCACGGCAGAGTCACTCTCCTTTGATAGATGTTTCCCCATCTATAAGGATGACCTCAGCTATCCTCGTCACATGGCTAAAGGAAAGGTTTTTATCAATGATTCGAACCTGGAGGCATGAAACCCTCTTTCGAGAAAGCATTTCCGGCTGGTATGTTTCACCAAATGCAGCATTCTGGCAGGAGACACTTAAAAGAGAAAGGCTCGCAGGGAAAAAGACTTGCTAACCAAGTCATGCAGGGGTAATAACATCATGCAATCACCAGATTTCCTTTCTACCAGAACCTGAAATGATCACGGAAAGCTCTAGTCTTCATAACTATATATGTAGTTATATATATATAAGGGACTTCTGGTTGTGTCCTTGATACATTTCAAAGCTGGAAAGTACCTTTTATTATTTTTTTAAGATTTTATTTATTTATTTGACAGAGAGAGACACAGCAAGAGAGGGAACACAAGCAGGGGGAGTGGCAGAGGGAGAAGCAGGCTTCCTGCTGAGCAGGGAGACCGATGCGGGGCTCGATCCCAGGACCGTGGGATCATGACCTGAGCCAAAGGCAGACGCTTTTTAAATATACGTGCCATTAGAGGAAAGTTTGAAGGTAAAGCTTTTCTAAGGAGAGAAGGAAAATCTAAACCTCTCCTCCACCACTAGAGTAATCATCTGATGTTCTTGTACATGTAGGGGTAATGTTGAATGTGGACAGGGTGGAAGACATGTCTAAAATAGGCTTGAATTGGATCCCACCAGTGAGAGTTCTCTGACAGGCAGGAAACACACCGTGGTTCTACCCATCCAGAACCTCCCATGCTCATGTGCCTCAAGCTAAGCTCTGTTTACAAAGGTAATAGCATCGAGGAGCTCATCTTTCTATGACGTGAGGACGTGGGGCATCTGGGGCGTGGGGGACATGATGTGGAGCAGGATTCCCAGTGGGTGATTCCCAGGTGCAGGACCCAGGTGTCAAAGAGGAGAATGAGGTCCCTGCCCCAGGCTTTTCCCTTGGTCTGGGGAACTGCTCTGAGCACCCGGAAACAGACGCTGTCCTGTCCCCTGCAGCTGCAGAGGCCCTGGCCTCCGCCCCAGAGCCTGAGACGAGGAATTCAAAGTCCTAATAGCTCCCTTGCCAAAGCTTTCACTTGCCTCCAAGCTTTGGAGACACAGGATCTTGGTGGAGTGTTCCTCCTGACTGCATCGGGCAGCCCTCGCCTGTTGTACTCTCCTAGGGAAGTGAGGCTCAGAGGGGTCTGGGGGATGAGCCGTCGCTCATCAGCAACCAGAGCCTCGAACTCAAGTTTCTACAGTAGGAATGGGTGATGTTCAACAGCTCTAAAAAGCTCGAACTTCTTGCCTTTTAAGAAGAAGATGCCATTGTAATTCTTTGGGTGCACAGAAAATCCAGTTTCTTGCCCATGGAATGGTGCAACACTTCTGCCCCCCTGGCGGGGGTGGGGGGTGGGGGTGGGTGGAGGTGGGTGGAGGTGGGGGGTGGGGTTGGAGGTGAGTCTGAAGACAGAGAAAAAGTTCCAGATCCTCCCTGTCTGTGGACTTTTCCAATGCGGTCAGTTCCGAGATCCCGAGAAGCGCTCCTGCCCCATTCTCACTATGGGACCACAGTCCTCAGCTTGAATAAAGTGCCAAGACAGACATTTCCCACCTAACTGATGAACTGTGGAAGTGTGTGTGTGTGTGTCCAAACTGAGCGAGCAAGTGGAAAATCTTTTCCTACTCGGGTCACCAAGAAAAATAATTAAGGTCGGTAGTCTTATAAACTATTTTAAAACGCTTTTATAATCAGAAGGAAAGCTCATACTTGGCCATTGTAGAAATCTTGAAAAAGACCCGAGATGTAAAGAAGGAAAACGTCACTTGAAAGCCCCGGACGGGGTGGGGGGGTGGTCCAGCCATCTCGAACCTAGCTGCCACCTTCCGACTGACCGCCCCCAACCCCCCCTTCCCCTGCTGCGTGCTGGACGCAGCTCTGTGCTGTCCTCTGTAACTGACGGATGAGCTCTCCCAAAACGCAGTCACGACAGAAGGTGACACACTCTCTCTGGTTTCTGGCCGCTCAGCCTGACGTGGACAAGGCGGTGGAGGCCGCACAGACCGCCTTCCAGAGGGGCTCGCCCTGGCGCCGCCTGGACGCCCTGGGCCGTGGCTGGCTCCTGCATCAGTTGGCTGACCTTGTGGAGAGGGACCGAGCCATCCTGGCTGTGAGTACTCACCCATGGGCGGGCAGACCACCTGGCCCCCGCGGGGCGTGGGGGAGGCCCAGGGCGCTGGTTTTGTGTGGAGATGTATGTGTCAGGTCCTTTGAGGCTAGGCCATATCCTGGTCCTACCTGTACTATGAAATTAACCTTTTTTTTTTTTCCTTACATGAAATCTCTTACTGTTAAGTTGAACTTCATCCTAACTGACAAGATCTGTGAAATTATAGGTTTAATGTGCTGGTATATTTTTTTCGAATTCTTATTAATAGATGCCACCCCTTAACATAGAAAACATTGTTCCCATAGAACTTAAAAATCACCCGTTTCACCCTTGAACTGGGCAGTGGTGAGCATGCGTGGAGTGATGGTGAGGGCAGGGTAACCTGGTTATGGGGCACCTCAGGCTATGAAAGATCTCAGTTCAAATCCCAGCTCTGCCCCTTACTAGCTGTGTGACTTTGGACAAGTTGCTTTACTTCTCTGAGCATATATTTCTTTATGGGAGATACCAATAATAATGATTCTTATAAATGGTGTGAGGATGATCCACTTAAAATCCTTAGCAGAGTCCCTGGCATGCAGTAACCACTAAATAGATGATAGCTATTAGGAACAGCAATCCTCGTAATAATGCTGCACGCCCAGCCGCATGCCGTCCTGGCCAGTAATTTCTAGGCATCTTAGTTCCTCTGCGGCAAAATAGGCGTGTGAATTCAGCCCGCTCCATGACATTGGGTCGCTCCCATCAGACCGGGGCTGTGAAGACATTTATAGGTTGTAAATGCATGATTTACAGGGATGCTAAGACCTTCCTCTGGTCTTGCAGTGAGTGAGCAGAGGAAATCTCAGAGCCACCTCCTGCCTTGAGGTCCTTCCCAACCTACACACGCCGCCCTCCCACGGCTCTCCGACTCCTGTTTAGAAGTTGCTCCAAACCTTGAGGCCCGGTTGGTAGGGGACTAAATCTCCTTCTCAGCCTCCGATTTAAACAAACAGTTCTTTCCTCTCTTGATCTGATATCTGGATCGAGCAGTAGAGTAGCTACCTTCGTGGAGACCACATCATCCAGGGTGCCGAAATTGTTTTTGTGCCTGAATGTGTGTTTTGGGGCTGGAGAGTGGGGGAACCCTGTATCTGGGGTGCCAGTCTTCGCTGCATCGCCCCGAGGGTGCGTCTGCACAGAGAGCTCAGCTCTCCTCCCTCCCCACCCCGCCAGCCAGGTCCAGCATGTTTGCCCCCGAGCCTGGGCGAGGGTGGCTCCCTCTCGGGGTCAGCGTTTCTGTCCTCGGAGCCTCTGGTTTCTTCCTGCAACGAAAGCCAGCCTCAACTCTCAAGCTGCCAGACTGGCTTTTTCAAAAACATTTCTGTTTTCACCCAGCATGAGCTCATCAGTCTGCAATGTCCGTGGGGACTAATAGCAGGCGGGAGAGGATGTGCCCTGGGCACCCCTCCCCACCCTGTCCTCAAGTGTCAGTATCATCTGCATCTGTGGGAGCCCGCCCCGTGGTCCTGGCAGGGCTGTGTTGCGATCGCAGATGGAGCGAGTTGCCTCTCGCCATCAGGGACCTTGCTGCCCACAAGAAATAAGATCCGGCTCTTTGCCACATCATGAAAGGAACAAGAGAATTACTGGCAAATATGGTTTTTCAAACCAGGACCACATGATAGGAAAGCACCCTCATCCTCCACCTTGATATGGTTTTCCTGCATTTTCCTGCAGCGAAGTGCTTCTTTCCATCATGTTCTCTTGCCGGCTCAGTGGTTTTGACAGAGCTAGGTCTTTCCTTCTGTATTCGATGTTTAGAAACAGATGTGGGGGATCCGGCAGCCGCAGCTTTCTCCCTCCTCCTGAGGCACCTGGGGCCCAGACTCTGGTTTTGTGGGTGCTCTTTCTGGAAGCCCCCAAATTGGGGCCCTCCCTGTTTACTCTCTTTCCAACCCAAGCCCTATTTCTGGGCCTCCGCGTTTTAAGCTTTTGGCGCACTCACTGAGTCTCGGGGCAGGTTCCCTCAGCCCTTTCTTCACTCTTTCCTATCTGAAGGTTACAGTATGTTAGTTTTTCAGAAGGCCTATTTTTTCTCGTAAAATGTCAAGGGAAGTAAACTGGGGAGCAGCTGTGGTCTACTCTCGGGCCAGCCCCAATAACTGTTCTAAAGTCCCCATCAGTAGCTAACACTTGATTTCTCACGTCCAGCCCTGCCCGCTCATCTGTGAACCTTTTTCTGTGTGTTTAAAAAGAATTTCCTGTCTGAATCTAGTATGACCCCAGTTTTGCTTGGATAGCTTCCCATAGAACCGACCTGGCAGATTCATGTTGTCATTCTGGGAGGCAGACGTGCCCAAGTTAATAATGAAAGATAGCCAGCACCTGCTGAATACTCACCATGGACCAGGCTCATCGCAGGCACATTCATTATCCCATTTCACAGATGAGGACACTGAGGCCCAGGGAGGGTGAGGAACCTAAGGCTATCCAGCCAGGACTGGGGGCAGGACTGCCCCACAACGCTCTGCCAGGGTCCTCTGCCTTTCTCTTCCTTGTCCCATCCCAGAAAAGGGCCAAGAATAAACTCCCGGTCCCACTGAGAGATCGGCAGATGCTGTCCGGAGTAGCCCGGTCCGGGACCTTGCGGCATGATTTGCAACGGTTGGGTTTCCCGTGGAAAAACAAAAGTTTCAGCTTGGAATGTAACTCAACAGGAGCCAGAGTACAGTGTACTGGATGTTACCTTGGCCTGACTTGGTCCCTGAGCAGCATCCTCTAGGGGTGGGATCCATCCCAGACCCAGACCAGCCCCGTCATCTTCAGCAACTCACACTCCTGTCGCCTCGGTGTCCCCAAATAAGGATTGCCAAAAAGGAAGCTGCCAAAAAAGAAAGATGATCCTAGTCATCCTGCTATTAATATCATCATGAAGCAGTTAGCATGGCACTTCCTGTGAGCAGGCCCCGTCCTAGCCCTCACCCCAGCCCCAGGAGGCAGGTACCACTCTTATTATTATTCTCATTTTACAGATGAGGAAACTGAGTCAGAGAGGGATCTGGGGGCTTGCCGCTCAGTGAAGGAAGTGGTCACTCCTGTTTAGGAATGCTCGGCTCCTCCCTGAAGCAAAGTTCTGAGAGAGTCGCACCGAGCACCCTGTGTAGCCACTCTATAGTCTTCCCAGATGCAAATGTCCTGGGGCAGCAGCCTCAGGAGTGGTCACTGTGCTGGCTGGAAGTCAGATGCCCCGAATTCAGTGCCTCGCTGGGTGACCTCAGGTGTCACCCGGCTCTGTTAGCCTTGGTGTGGGCACCTTGACGTGACAACAGAGGTGTCAAGGTCAGAGATGAGGCCGATGCAGGTGCACGCAGAGGGGCCTCTCTTCCCCAGTGAGTCACCATCTCACTCCATGGACTCTAAAAGGAGAATCCAGCCCCAGGCTACGTGTCCGGGTGGCCACTTCCTGCAGAGATGGATGACAGGCGGTTTCAGCGCCAGGCTCCACTGGGGCCGCTTGTCTGAGGGACAAAGGGGTCCTCTTAAACCCCGGGCTGGAAATAGAAAAGAATCCCTGCCATTGAGTGGCTGCCCACTCGCCCTGGGTAATCACCTCCCTCACCACCAAGGGTGAGCCTGCTCCCTTCCCACTGTGCATCCGGCTTGGGCAGCCCGGTTGGGGAGGACAGTGCCTTTTGTGCTAGTGGCTCTCCCCTTCGGGGCTCCGTCGCTCTTTCCGCAGGCATGCTGGTCAGCCTGTGCAGGAAGGAGGAGCCCGCAGCATCCCCCTTTGGTTAGAGGACGCGAGCCGTCTCTCCAGCCTCTCTGAAGGCAGCTAACCTCCCGAGAACTTCCCCAGAGGGTGCACACCCTCATGGCCAGGTCACCCAGCTGTGCTCTGGACAGAAGACCGAATGCCACCGTGTCTTCCTTCCCAGGGAGGCTCCACATCAGACTTCCATCTGCCGTCCTTCACGGGGACGCCTGCCCATGCCCTGGCCAACCAACCCCCCACCCCCACCCCCGACTGAGCTGTTTAGAAAGCAGAGTAATCCTTGACAGTCTGAGCCAGGTCTGATGGGAAATGCAGTGGCTTGCTTTCTGAAGGGACACATGGAAAAAGGCACACGCAGTGCTCTAGGACTGGGCTCTCTACCCCCTGGCCCCTGGCTTTAACCCCCTGATGTCGAAGGAAATTGAGTCTGACACAGATGTTGTCTTTTTCCTGCAGACCCTAGAAACAATGGACACAGGGAAGCCATTCCTTCACGCGTTTTTCATCGACCTGGAGGGCTGTATTAAGACCCTCAGATACTTCGCAGGGTGGGCTGACAAAATACAGGGCAGGACCATCCCCACAGGTGAGCCAACGCAGGACTTGCAACCTCATCGGGGTGGGGGGCAGCTTTCGGGGGCTCTGTCTTCTCGTTGCTCCAGGTGGCCTCTCCAGAGCACCCTTGCGCCCCCTCCCCAGGGCCCCCTTCCCTGTCGCAAAAGGAAGTGGCCCTGTGCTGATTTCTCCTAAGGAACTTTGCTTTTAACATTGAGTTAAAGATCTCTTCTTTGTGGACTAGATAAGACTTGGAGCTGACACTTTTGTGGGCTTCTGGGTTTCTTTCTTGTCTTTTTGTGACATAAAACCCTCAACCGAGATTAATCCTACTGTCTTCTCCGCGTCACCTCTCTTCCAGATGACAACGTGGTGTGCTTCACCAGGCATGAGCCCATAGGTGTGTGTGGGGCCATCACTCCTGTAAGTATGGTGACTTTTCTAGATAAATCCGTGTAGATCCTGCCCCGCTCCCCTGTGGCCTCTAGAACCAGTTTCCGGTGTGTTTTGATTCGATCACACCGGCATTAACAGAGCATTTGCTCTGTGGCCTGGGGCTGGGTGCTTCAGAGTTACCGGGATGGCTTAGCTCCCGTGCCTGCTCTCAGGGGGCTGACTCCTGGAGCACAACAGAAGGCACCATGGATTCCAGCCAGAGGGCTCAGGAATGCCCAGTTTCTCTAGGGCAGGGGTCTTTTAAGAGGGCCTTAAAGGATGAGGAAAGATCCTTCAATAGGAAAATGGGTCTTCTAAGCAGTAGGAATGGCCCCAGTGAGGGTGTCAAGGTGCCTGGGCTAACCGGTGTGGGGGGGGGGGCGCAATAGCAGGACACCTGGTGAGGCCACACTTAGATGGGGACAAAGTGAGGAAAAGGAGGAGTGCATGTCCGGTGGTCCAGACTGGGCACCCAGTGGGCCGTGGCAGCCTGGACTTTATTCACTGGGCAGTGGGGAGCCCGGCAGGTGCCGGGGAATGCGTTGATGCTGCCCATCTGTTGGAGAAAGCCCTGGGCCACTGCAACACCGGGGTGGGAGGCTGGGCAGACAGGCGGCAGCGTGGGGAGAGGATTGGAAGTGCGCTCCGTGGAGACAAGGAAGATGTGTCCCTTCCACCAGCCGTTGAGAGCCCGCTGTGTGGCAGGCACGGCGCCAGGGTCCCAGGTACGGAAGACATGCCCAGCCTTTGCCCCTGAGGAACTTGCAGGTCAGTTAAAAGGCTGAGGAAGGAAGCCCCGCAAAGAAAAATGCTAAGACAGGAACTGTTTGAAGACCAAGCAGAAGCATGGATTTGAAAGCTCCTAAGGAGGTCGAGTTGGTGGAGTTTAGTGTCTAATCAGAGGTTGGGGGTGAGTCCTGGCTGGAACTGGGTGGACAGTGTTGCTGGGGGGTTTGCGGAAGACTGGGAGAGAAGTGGGTTAGGGTGGAGTGCTGTGAAACATGGAGGTCATTCTGGGCAGATGTCATAGAGGGGCCAGTGGACAAGCCAAGCAAAGGGTCCCATCAGGCATTTGCATATTTGGGTGGGGGGCTCGAGAGAGGCGAGGGCTGGAGCTACCCACGGGCAGTGGTCAGGACAGAGGTGTTTCTGCCCATCAAGTTGAGAGGGGGGTCATCCAGAGAGGGGTGGAATGAGAGAAGAAGAGGCCCTGGGGCCAAATCCCATACACTATCAGGGGATCCCACTGAGAAGTCGGAGCAGCTAGGATCAGGGGCATCCCAGGAATGGAATACATTTCCAGAAAAAGACTATGGTCAATAGGGTCCTCTCTTTCATAGGAACTAAAAAAGACAGAAACACAGCTGTTAGATCTGCTCACCAACAGTGGGGTGGGGGGCTTGGGGTGCAGTGGAAACCCCTTTGCTGGGGCTTACAGAAGGGGATCTAGGCATATGGGCACCACACTTCCAAGAAGCTTCAAGGAAAGTGGCAGAAGCCAAGGCAAGGTGCCGATTTGCTTGTCAGAGGGAGAGATGATGGTATTTGTGTGCTAAGGAGTGGGGGTCCAGGAAGAAGAGGGGACCCCAATCATTAGGGGGCACCCCAAAACAATGCCTGCCATCATTTAGCCAAGCATATTGGCCTTTGGGAACTGGGATCTTAGGTTTGTTGTCTAGTGGTAGGAATTCCAGGCAGAGCTGAGAGAGAAATCACAGTGGCCAGACCACGAGGTGGCCATCTTTGGCCAGCCCCATGGGTGTAGCTTTGCAGAGAGCTCTTCTGTTTGGCGTCCTTGGAACATAAGGAGCCAAAGGGACTCCTTTGGGATGGGGGTGGTTGAAGGACAGCTAGAATCAAGCTACCTGCTCTCTTGGAGACGCTTGGTTTCATTTTGCCTCATCAGAGATGATACTCGGAGGGGCAGGGTAGTAGAAGACACAAGGCTGGCTATGCACCCCGGCCTTTACCTGCTAGTTTGTGACCTTGGGCAAGTGACCTCTCCCTTCTGTGCCTCATCTGTAAATGGAGGTGATAACAGGACTATCTCATATGGGTTGGTAGGGATCGAATGAGTTAAGTTTTTGTGAAGTGGCTGGAACAGCCCCTGGAACGGAGTGAACGCTCAGTGGCTCTTCCCTCTTGTTAGGCTCCTTGTCACAGGTATCCTTGCCACTGTAGTTGAAAGATGACAAGAAACGCCATTTCCCAACATGAGTTTCGCCGAACGGCAATTCAGTGGGGGCTTAGGATGTATTCTGAAGATCCTGTGACATCTGAATTTAGGAGAGGCGGGCCTTATTCCTGCAGTATTTTTCAGATCCTTTTACATGTTGATGGCATTATAAACCTCCAAGAGAAGGTAGGGCGCCTACAGCAGAATCCTCTTTGCAAAGACTACTTATTAACATCTCCCAGAATGCAGTTCATTAAGCACAGGGCAGGAATGCAGGTCTGAACTTTGCACACTCCTATATTACCTCTGACGCCCCAAATCCAGACCATGCAAAGCAAATATCCTCTTTGGAGACATTGCTGGGCCTCTGGGACAGGGTGGCGGGGTGGATCGGGGCCCCCCAAGCTCCTCCATGTTCTGTCCCTAGTGGAACTTCCCTCTGCTGATGCTGGTGTGGAAACTGGCGCCCGCTCTCTGCTGTGGGAACACCGTTGTCATGAAGCCGGCCGAGCAGACCCCCCTCACTGCCCTTTATCTGGGCTCTCTGATCAAAGAGGTAAGGCATCCGAAAAAGAAAGAAAATATTATGCGTCGTTGATAACATCCCCACTCCTAGGAACCAGGCCACCGTCACCAGATAAAGCTGCCCTGTCGAGCTGAGCCGTGCGTGACAGGGCCAGCCTGCTCACAGCTGAGTGGGAAGGGAATGGCTTCCTGTGTTTCACTTGGCAAGTGCGCTCTCTTTCTCCGGCTTGTGGTCACTGAGCTAGAAGAACCTCCATTCCTCCCACTGATCCTAATGAGAAGACTTTAACTCTTATTATGGGTTCAAACCCATGGTTTAGGAGCAAATGTTTTGTCTGGAGAATTTGCAGGAAGGTCACTTGAGAGGGAGCCAAGTATTTGGAGGTTCTCCGGGCCTTGCATTTGTGGTGTAGGAAGTGGCCCGTTGTTCTCTTGGAGGGGACATCTTGCAAACTCCCACTGAGGGGGCTGCAGCAAGCCGGGCTCAATTACCCGAGCCTCCTCACCAGTGTCCCGCACTCGGGCCATTGCCCTATCCCCCCGCCCCCACCGCCAGCAGCCACCGTGCTGGGAAACCAGTGGCCCAAAGAAACACTGCCTTCCAGACACACCTGGCAACATGCTTCAGCCCTGCCGAGCCCAGGTTGTGTGTTGCAAAGAGGTTAAAAAAGAAACAGGAAGGAAAAAGGGATGGGAGGAAAGATCCATTCGTGTCACTTCTCAGGGGGGCTAATATGATCGGGAAGCAGGACCCTTACTGCTTAGAAGTTAGGCTGAAGCTGCCAGGAATTGGCCCGTTTCCCAGTTTTCTTTTGACTGGGGAGGTAGGACATGATTACCTCATATTAATGAGACTGACAGATTCTAAAATCACAACCATGAACGCACAGCACCGAGGAAACCTAAAGACTCGAACGCTGCGTCCTAAAATCTTGCCTTTCTAAAATAATCTGTTTTAATCGCATGAGATGGTAAATTTATTAATTGTTCACTAAATAGCATCCCCCCACCGCCTTCATTTGTGGTGTTCTTGGTGAATAAAGAGGCCTCAGGATATGCCAGCTCTGGGCACGGCCCAGGCTCAACAAGGTGGAGCTTTGAGGGAGCGATACCGCGTTGCCATTTGGAACATTGATGGGACAGGTTTAAAAAATGGGAGCTAAAGCTCAGGGAGAGGATATTTTGCAGGGGCCTCTGAGCCTTGGAGGATGTAACCAAGGTATCTCTCTTCTCCCTGAGAATACATATGTGTAGATAGATCCACCCATACTCATGCACATGCACACACATGCACACGCACACGCATGCACAGAATGGAGCTGGGCTGTGAAGGTTCACCGCCATTTTGCTCAGAGGCTTTGGGTTATGAGGTGCTGCCTGGAAGGAAGGGTGTATGTATGCCTCACCCTGGCCCAGCCTGTACACTGGGCCCTGGTTTCCCAATGACCCTAGCCCTGGCTTCCCAATGAGGGGGACATCCTACAGCCCTGGCTCTGTCGGCCAGAGCATGGTCTATGGTAGACATCTGTGTGATCCATTCTCCTCCTCTGAATGCCACCTCGATTTCCATCCAGGTCGGATTCCCTCCAGGAGTGGTCAACATCGTGCCAGGATTTGGGCCCACGGTGGGAGCAGCAATTTCTTCTCACCCTCAGATCAGCAAGATTGCCTTTACGGGGTCCACAGAGGTAACCCTCCTCACGGCTGTCAGCCAACGTGGCAGCCACTGTATGATCCAAGACCTGGGAACTTTTCCTTTGAGCAGCTAAACTATGATTTATTTATCCTAAGTATGGCCACGCTTCAGTGCATAACAATCAGTAAAAAAAAAAGGAAATAAATAAAGTCACTGGTCCAGTTTCCAAACTAAATAAATATCTAACAGAAGTCAGAAGCCTTAGAAGAAAAGATTGGTAGATAAGATAAAATAAAAATGTAAAACATCCATAGAACAAACAACATCATAATCGAAGTTAAAGGATACATAGCAAGCTGGGAGAAAAACAGAATTTATGCAGCTCCCCAAGGCTTAAAATCCATAATATCCCAAAATTCAAGGAAAAGGGAAAAAAGAAAAAAAGCAAAAACAAAAGCAAGGACACGGAATGGTGGGACAGTGGGTAATTAAGAGAAGAGAAACACCCAATGTCCAGTAAGCCTGACCTAACTCATTGACCAATGAGTTCTTTTGTCCGCCAGATTGGTAAAACTTGATATCTGGTATAATGGAAGCTGTGGGAAACCAACGGGCCACTCACCCACAGCAGTCCCAAGGTGCAGGGCCATATTGTATTATTGATCCCAAATTTGAAAGTGTCAAACTTCTGATTCAGAAATTCCATCTCAAAGCAACTAGTCAGAGAGAGGTTCTCATGAGCCCACCAGGACCCGTCTTCCAGTATACTGTATGCATTTTATACGGGGTGTTACAGCCATCACAATAAGGAAAACTGCCCGCTGTCTGTGGTTGAAGCACACACACACAAAAAAGGAAGCTGCGGGAAAGTAGCTACAGAATGATCCCACGGGGAAAAGTGTGCGTGGAGAGAAATAGAAATGGTCTGTAAGGATGCCCAAGAAATTCGTCCCGTGACCACCTCTGTGCAGGTCCTGGGGCACAGGGGGAAGGGAGAGGAACACTTTCCCCCTCTGCCCTGACACACAGCTCTGTGTGGAATTATTTCTAATCTTATTCTGTGCTTGAGAAAGAATTGAATAAATGCTTCCCAAGCAGCAAGTGTCCCCATCTCCCCACAAATTTAGTCCCTCCAGGAGCCCGAGCTGCCTTCTCCCCCAACAGCTGACTCATCCCGTTTCTGCAGAGACTCCTGAATCCCCTTCTCTAGGTGTCCGTAGGGCTGCCCATGGGTCCAGTGGGGTGGTGCTCTCACTGGGCAGCCAACCTCAGGGACAAGAAGGTGGCCTCTGTGGTCCCAGGGATTGCTCAGCCAACAGGCATCTCCAGAAGGGGATGGGGTGCTTTCCCACCCTAGGTACCCCTGCTGCGTCTAGCCCTGAGAGCACACCTCAGCCCCACAAGGAATCGCCAGCCCGTGGCAGACTGGTGTTGCTTCTGTTGCTCTCTGGAGACAGTCCCGGTCACGGTGGAACTATTCCAAATGTCATTCAGTCCATCACCTGGGAGCTGGCCAATTGTTAAAATGCGCTCGCACCTTAGTTTTGGGGAAACAGCCTCAGCCCGAGAAGAGCCCAGCCCTGCCTCTGGCTAGATGTCTGCTCTAAGCATCTGTGTGCACGTTGGTCTCTTGAGAGTCTCTCCCCAGCTCTGAGTCTGTGGGGCCCGCTGTGTGATGGGCCAGGCCTCGCTTCTGGCAGTGCGTGGAATGATAGGAGAGACCCTCCAGGTACGCAAAGGAGGTTGGTGAGGGGTCCTGTTCCCGCACCGTGTACCGGTCCCCTCCCTTCGCCCTGGGGAAGCCTCGGTCTTGAGTCTGTTACGGGAGAATTGGCTCCTTCTCCTCCTGAGGGTCAGCTCCCCTATTACCATAACTTTTGGAGGTTCTCTCAGACTATACCAAAGAGCCACGCGAAACCACGTCCCCCAAGCCACCCCTGGGTCCCCTCGAGCCCTTTACCAGACTAGCTGGGCCAGCCTGCCTCCAGGAGAGACAGGCACCAGGACCAGTGAGGAGCAGGCTCTGCCACCAGCCAGCTGTGTGGCTATGGGCACATTGCTGGGCCTTCCAGGGCTCGCACTCCGCCCCTGTAAGTGGAGCAGCTCGGACCAAGGATTCCAGTGATGTCAAGGTCCGATCCATGAGGAGACGCAGGAGAGGCCAGGGGGTGGGGAGGCAGCCTTAGAGGCCTAAGGCACCTAGGCAGAGAGGCAGGGGGGCCCTCAGCTTGTCCAAAACGTCCCGGCCAGGTCTGGCCCCACCTGAGGTTTCATCTGGTCTTTTTTTTATCCTGAAGGTTGGAAAGTTGGTTAAAGAAGCTGCCTCTCGGAGCAATCTGAAGAGGGTGACACTGGAGCTTGGGGGGAAGAACCCCTGTATCGTGTGTGCTGATGCTGACCGTGAGTCTCTCCCCTTCTGGGCATCGCTGGGGCTTAGACAGTCCATAAGTCTCTCCCTGCTGCCTTGCACAAGCTCAGAACCAACTGAGACACACACACACACACACACACACACACACACACACACACACACAAAATGGCGATGATTCTCCCACCTTGGATTGTCCGGCCGTAAGTAGGCAGATGGAGATCAAGACACCAGCCTTATTGCTCATAGAAAGCTGCCTTGGAGAAAAAACGTGTCCTGTGTGGGGGCCGAGAGGCTGCCTGTCTCTGCCTTTCAAGATTAAGTTTGCGGTCCCCGTCCCTGGGGCCATGAGGAGCAGATCCAGACCTTCCCCAGAGTCCCCTGTGCAGGGAGACGGCCAGGAGAGGGAGGAACAGGGCAAGTGCTCCCCACTCACAAGCATTAATCATTCCCCCCTCCCAGTCAGTATTTCCTATGGTGCTTTTTGCGTCTCTGAAACTCGAGATGTCCCTTCCTTCCTGACAAATGAGAGCACAGTGGCAGCGGACCCTTCAACATACCCCCCTAATCTGGGTCCTGTCTCTCTCTCCACCACCTCTTCCCTGGGCAAGCAACCCCCGCCCAGTGGCTTGGGGGCGCTTGTGTCTTGTTAGAGCTTCATGAAACTGTATGCTATTCTTGTATGTATGCTATGTCCAGAAGAAGGAAGAAGGGGCCACATCGGGCATTCATTCACCTGCGGACAGGGTCAGCCGCCAAGGTACTTCCCAGGTACCTTGAAGCACCTTCTAGAACAGCCTCCCCACCTGTCCCCTGGGGCCAGAAATCCCTTTCATGGAGAACAAAGCTTTCCATTCCACACTCAGATAAGGCGGGCGCTGCAAATATCCCTGAGAAAAACAACCCTGGCACAATTTCTTTCTAAGGTGTAAAGGACTGATATCACTTCCTGTCTCTGAAGCTGGCTTTCCACAGGAGAGTGAGTGGCCTGGGTGAGGAAGTAAGCTTCAGGGAAGGAGAAGGAAGGTGGGCAGGAAGACGGACTGCTCCTTTGTCGCCTGGGCTGGTGCTCCCTTGTAGAAGCATCATTGGTGTCACTACTGGTCTCTGGAACCACATAGAGCAGTTCTGGGCATTGCCACATTTGGGGTCTTCAACTCCAGTCCTAAAGAGCCTGCACCCCTCTTTCCCGTTCTTGTGCCACCATATCTGGGCGACCGGTCTCCACCTCAGCTCATCCTCTCTCCCCACCAGTGAAGAAAACTGCAGCTAAAACCCAAAACTCCCTCCTGTTTGGGGGTTGGTTTTTTAAAAGGCTCACAAACGCCCTGCGGAGCCATGTCCTGCCTCTCCTCCGGGCAGTGCCAATCCACAGAATCCAATTCTGACAAAACTGGCATCCACGCATAATGTCAGTGATAACGTGCCCCCATCCCCCGACCCACCGACTGCAGCCACCACCCCTGGCTCCCATCAGGGCACAGGAGACAAATTAGTTCTTTTGGAGAAGGGGCCATTTTAAGTTGGCACAGAGAAGGGGACAGGTGCAGGGCGGGCAAGATCCTTTGATGCTATCGGCTACTACAGGGACTTTCTATGGAAGACCCGGCTCGAAAGCAATGTCTCAGTCCTCAAAGCGGAGGGCAGCGTTCCTCCGAGGTGCTCAAGAGCGGTGCTGGGTGTCTGGATCGCCTGCCCGTGCCCCGCAGGGATGCTTTTTGCCCCGTGCAAAGGAAAGCTGCATTTCTTAAGCTGCCGTGTGCGTGTAGGAGGGCGGCAGGGGTGCAGGCAAACCAGCTCACCGTGGAGCGCTAGGAACCACGCCCACTGAGCATTCTTCACTGCGAAGCACGGCCCCGAAGCTTTTCCTTACTAAGCACCCTTCTAGTTTTAACTCGATGCCCGCTGTCTAGTTCAGATCCAGACCTCCTGGGGCAGAATCAGTGCTTTCTTTTTAACCCGTATATATACGTCCTACGTGGAGTTAATGTTACTTAATAAGACTTAATAAGCAAAAGAAGCTGACTTAATAGGACTTGATAGTGAAGGAAACTCAAGGTGGAATAGCTCTCACCAGTTGGCCTCATCAGGGCTTACGGAAGGTTTATTCTATAGAACGTGGGTCCTCCAGAAAAGGGAGAGGGGAGGGCTCCAGGAACAGGTGAACCAGGGAATGCAACTCTCTGTGCTCCTCAGCAGAGTAAAGAAGTCCTGCACTGGGGCGGGGGGGGGGGACTGATTTCACCCCACGCTCCTTTTGCCCATCCTCTCTGTTGGGAAATGCCGGGAATAAAATTAACTTCTGAAACGTGGCCATTCCGGGGCCTGTTTGCTGGTGCGGGCATTTAGAGTCGCGGCCGTCAGCAGGCCTGCCCTAACGACTTCATGGCTTCCTCTTGCCTCCGCCTCCCCCCTCCCTTCAGTGGACTTGGCCGTGGAGTGCGCCCATCAGGGAGTGTTCTTCAACCAAGGTCAGTGCTGCACGGCCGCCTCCAGGGTGTTCGTGGAGGAGCAGATCTACGCAGAGTTTGTCAGGCGGAGCGTGGAGTACGCCAAGAAGCGTCCCATCGGAGACCCCTTCGACGTCAGAACGGAACAGGGGCCGCAGGTAACCCACTGATGTGTCAGAACCCGCAGGGGGCTGAACCAGGCTCTGGCCCTGGCCCCTTACAGCCCTAGTGCTTTTCGATCGATTTCAGGGTCCCTCTCAAAGCAGAAGGGAGGCTGCCTCGCCTTGCCCCTTGCTTTGGTTTAGACACCAGCAACAGTACAGGTCCCATCGGGTCTCGGTGGGGTTATAAAGCGGGAGTGGACACAGAGGCTTTGCTCTTTGTGGCTGATAATGCCAAGCTCAGGGCCTCGGCAGGAGGGAGGCATTCCCAGTTCCTAAGGCCCTATGCCTGCACCCTCCAGCCAAGAGGACCGTCCAGTCTCTGAGCCACCAGGATCCCCAGAGGAGAGACTCAGGCAGAGGCTGTCTTACCTGACCAGTTTCCTTGCAGAAGAGGGCTTGTAACCTTGGCCAAAAGGCAGCGAAATACAGGCAGAGGCTAAGTACCTCGAGCCCACAGTCTCAGCCTCCAGGCCCTCCCTGGAGCTCACGTGCGCTATAGGACAAGGTGACCGTCAGAAACCAAAGAATCCCAGTGGAGAGGGAGTGCCGAGGGCTCAGGGAACAGGGCTGCATCTCTGGACAGGAGGAACACATCTCCAGAGGCCTGGTTTTCGAAACTAACCACGGGATGATGAAAATGATCATAACCAAGAGGTTTAATAACCTCTTTAAAAGGGCATATCCTGTATCACTTTCTTACTAATTATGCAGTGCAGCAGATGGATAAATATTTAAAAGAGGGCAGCCTGACCATCCCATGCATTATTGAAATGGAGCTCGACAGCAACCCACTTTGCTTGGAGCCGAAGTCCTGCCCCAGCCACAAAGTTGCAAATCACGTGTCCAGACTCACCTACTTGTGTCCATCCCGGGAGCTCGCTGCTTTCCCGTGGCACTGGCACCACATGTTTCCATGGGAAGCCACGCAAGTTTGGCTCTGTGACTTTGTGAAAGGCCCAAGCTCCTGCCAAACCTCACTTTCCTTGTCTAGAAAATGGGAGTATTTTAATGGATGAATATTATGAATATTTCAAGGCACCTAATAAGTCTTTATTTTTTAAAGGCGGGGGAGGGGGGAGCATTCAATGACAGGCTCCCTGATCCAGGTGGCCAAAAATGTGCATGACTTCAGGCCATGTCGATCAGGTCTTGCTTGACCATCCCATGGGGATGTCCTGGCTGGGGAAGGGGGAGGACCACGTGGAAAAGGTGCATTTCTGGCCACCGTGCCCATCCTTGCCTTGCCCCGGCCCACATGCACTGTGGCTCCAATGCCACGTGACCCTGGTGGAGAGAAGCATCCCATCTTGTGGCCAAAACTCCCCACCCTGCCAGACCTCAACTCCAAACCCAGTGGCCAGTGACACGAAGTTGTCTAGTGGCCTTGGTTGGATTTCCGGTCTGAATGCAAACATGGCCACAAGCCATTATCAAATCCACCGTGATTGTAAAGCTAATCCAGACTCCGTGGGAAATATGCGAGCTGATCCCATACTAAGGAAACCTTTCACCCCATCATTATTCATAAGTTTCTTTCCAAGGCTCCAGGCTTGACTTTTGAAGCCAGATACAGAAATCTCTTCCAAGAGAGCAGATCCAAGCAGAATGGGTGTTGATTTCATCGGTGCTTTTGATGCTGCAGCTAAAAGTCCTTTTGAAAGCTCACTTAAGCCGCCTAACCTCAGCATATTATTTTAGGACGCTGTTGGATTTTTTTCTCCCAAAGTGCTTTTTCATCTACGGTAATAAGATTTTTACTCAGAGAGGATTTACAGCTGTCTAAATAGCCCTGTCTGTCTCCTGCCTATAAAACAGCTCACTGACCTAGATCAGTGTCCACTGCAGGCAGTCGCCAGCCGAACGCTCCAGAATCTTTCAGGTTTATTTGGCAACTGAGCAACGAGGCGCATAAACGTTGCGCAAGCCACCTGGTGGGGGCAGGATCCGATGCCCTCTTCAGCAGAGCCAAGTGCAGCTTCCGACCTGTCCTTTGGGGTCTGTCTGACTCTGTCCCTGGTGGTGCGCCCAGCCTCATCCTTCACTTCTGGAAGGCTCTCCTTCCAGCACTGGAAGGCACCAGTGGACATTTCTTAGGGTATTATTAGATTGAGACAATGTGTTCACATGGACTCATCAGGAAGAGTGGAGTCTGGATATGCAGGCTCTCCACGGGGACCCAGCACTGCCCCCAGGACACACAGGTAGAAAATGGTCACAGCCACTCAGGACCTGTATTTGGTGAAGCCCTACAAGCCCTCTTGGCCTCCGGGGAGGAGGAAAGGGCAGTCCTGGAACTTTTAACCCAAGACTTGGTTCACCCAGAGAGAAGTTGAGAGAACCTTGAGATATTACTAGAATCAGTGGAGTTGTTTGAATCACTTTTTTAGGTGGGGGTACATTCACAGGGGTTAAAACCCAGAACACATAGAAAGGTCAGTCGAGAAAAGGCTTTCTGCCATCCTCCCCGCTCCATTCATAAGCCTAGTTCTTAATCTCCCCTCCATGGGTATCCATGGTCATAGTTTCTCACGTATCCCTCCAGAACTTCTTTATGGATATATAATCAAATATGAATATGTATTCTCATTTCCCCTATTTTTACCCAAAAGATAACTAACTGTGATAGCTATCCTGTTTTACACCTTGGTTTTTGTGCGCTCGTAAGAAACTTGGAAGAGCTTTCCACACTACGGGTCATGAGAACCTGCCTCATTCTTTTTCATATGTAAATAGAGTTCAGCTGTACGAATTCACCAGAATTCAGATAACATGTTCTGATAAAGACGTGGGTGTGTGCGGTTATGCACAATGTCACAGAGTACATCATTTTGCACACGCACAAGGAAATCCGTGGGACACAGTCCTCAAGTGGGATTGCAGAGTGGGAGCCCATTTGTAATGTCTCTAAGTGTTGCCAAATTACCTTCCAAGTACCTTCCTTCCAAGAACCAACCTATGTTCCTACCAGCTTCGTATGGGCTTGTCTGTTTCTCCAGCCGTACTGACAGAGCATGGATTTTGCCCATCTGATGCCCATCTGATCACTTGGTTTTAATATGCATGTGTGTCTTATGATGACTAAGGCAGAACATCTTATCACGTTTAAAAGCCATGGGTAGTATCTTGTCTATCAACTGCTCATGTGCTCTGCCTATTTTTCTCTTGTATCACTGGTCCTTTTTCTTACACTTCCAAGAACTCTTGAAACCTGAGGGAGATTAGCTCCCTTTCTATGATATGACTCGTCAGGTGTTCCCCAGTTTGTGCTTTTGCCTTTGACTTTGTTAACACGATGGCTTTGCCTTTTTCTTTACAACATACTCAAGTTTATCCATCTTTTCTTTTTGGTTTCTGGATTTCACGTCATAAAAAGACCATCAGCACCCCATGTTTAGAGAGGCTTTTTCCCACATGAGAGAATTTGAAAACTTCCATTTTTCACGGTTAAAGTTTTGATCTGTTTGGAATTTATGCTGGTACAAGCTGTGAGGTATGGATCCAACTTGGAATTTCAACACTGGATCCACACATCAGGAGATGACTGGTCCGGTGACTTGTACGGTTTGTGCCCACTGGTTCTGAGAAAGCTAGCCTGCCCCTCAGGAACAGACAGGCATCCAAATATACACCATTGGGTTTGCTTGTTTTTTTGTTTTTGTTTTTTTTAATTTTATTTAAAGTTATTTTAATGAAACCAGTTTTTCTATCTAAAAAGCTCAACTAGAGCAAACCTATCAAAACTCTGTCTCTCTCAGCCAAAGGGAGGGGACTAGCAACAGGGTCATGGTCAAGAACAGGGCACTTATGGATTCCGAAAGAAGGGCCACTGGGGATGGGGAGAGCACTTCTTCCCTTGAGCACAGTATCCCCCAAAGGGTGCCCTTTGACATTTGGTTGAGTGCCTTGTCTATAAGCAGAGAATTAGGCAGGGGGTACAGGGTGCACTCTGGCTCAGGAGATCCCTAGACAAGGTGGCAGAAGGCAGAGGCTTCCTGATGATCTGGCTCCTCACCAACAAGGAAAGTTCATCCATCTCACCTTCAAGCTCATGCCACTCTATTTCCAGGGCGGCTGGGTAAGATGGTCAGCTTTCCTTCTCCCTTCTCCTCCGCACCATGGATGGACAATTCCAGTAACTAGCACCCTCATCCATCGTGCCCTATGAGAAGGGAGCAGGGTTTCCAGATAACCTTCGTGACACTCAGTAGATTGGAATTCAAATAAGCAAAGAAGATTTTTTTAGCATAAGCATATCCCAAATAAGGAAAGACTTTAGCATAAGCATATCCCAAACATTATGCTTATGCTAAAAAAGTCTTTCATTGTCTTTCAAAAATGCCAATTTAACTAGGTGCCCTGTGGTTTTGTTTGCTAAACCTGGCAACCCTGGAAGGATGCAAAGAGTTGGGAGAGCAAAGTGACCACTTCAGATCTTGTTTCATTCATGGATTTGCTTAACAGCATGGAAGAGGGCAGTGGTATGAACAGACCGTACACCCGGGGAGGATGAAGAGAGCCTATCTCCCCATCTCTCCCCTGCTCCAAAGAGCCTAGACTTGTGCATCGGAGGAATATTTGCATGCAAGGCACATCTGTCCCATGAATTATGACTTGGCAAGACCACTTGGGGGCGGGACAGCTGATCATGGGAAAGCCCACTGGACCCATCAGATGGCAGCTACCATCCAAGCTATACTTCTCCTTGTGTTTTGCAGATTGACCAAAAGCAGTTCGACAAAATCCTCGATCTGATCGAGAGTGGGAAGAAGGAGGGAGCCAAGCTGGAATGTGGGGGTTCAGCCATGGAAGACAGGGGGCTCTTCATCAAACCCACTGTCTTCTCAGAAGTTACTGACACCATGCGCATTGCCAAAGAGGAGGTACTGGGGGCTGCAGGAAAAGCTTCATCCCAAGGGGACTCTTGTGGGGCACGGGGGGTGAAAGGAGTGGGTCTTACACACAGAAGTCTTCTCTAGGGCTCAGGGACCCCAGAAGTCTTTGTGAGGGGAGTGTTTTCCTTTCTCCTACGGCCTTCTTCCTCTCCTTTGGGGTCCTGGGAAAAGCCATCTTGTCTACCTGCCTTTGGGAACCCCAAGCACTGTATAGTAGAGTTTGTCCTAAACCCCCCATTTTCCATGCATCTCTGAGGAGCGACACGCCCTCTTCTGTCTTCTAACACATCCTTGGGGTGGCCCATCATGGAGGCTTCTTGCCACCGGTGGGCTATACCAGTGGATTCACGGCCCAAAGCTGCCTTCATGGCCCCTAGACTGAACTGAAATGACCGGTGTGTTCATTCAAAGAACATATCATGGCTGGAATTCTCTTTGAAGTTTTCCATCAGGCACATCCTTGAAAATGGTGGAAACTGAGGAGACCCCCATAGGAGTGGGATTCTAACTTTGTCTTTCAATCTCACCATTAATCCGGATGGACACTTGTTCCCACCTAGGGTCCCGCGTGGCTGGACCCTGGGCTGTGGTCTTCTGGGACTCGAGAGAAAGTGAATCACTGCTGAGTACTTCCTGTGTGGGTATTTTATAGACTTTCCCCTAGAGACTTTTATGGGGTTTTTATTTTTATTTTACACAGCAAGGAACAGTGTCTCCCTCCCTCCCTCCTCTGGGAGTTCTTAGGGAGACATTTTATGGCGTCCTCGTTGATGGAAAACGTCCCACCAAGAGGTCGGGGCACACGGTCCTACAGCTGTGCCCCCCAAACACCCTCAGCAATAACTTTCCAAGGAAAACTCGCGAAGTTTTGTCTTGTGTGCACGTCAGAGGGCTGGGGCTTCTCAGAAGCCCTGATGACACTAAGAGAGAGAAGCCTGAAACATGCTTTCAGTTGGTATTTTAAGTTTGGTTTAATGGTAATCCTTCCCTTCGGATGTCAACCGTCAAGTTGCTCAAAAGATCTCTGGAGGTTCTTTTGTCCCCAGCCCTCATTCCTCGTGCGTGTGAGCACTCTGGGTAAAACGAAGTCAGTGCTGGCTCAGAGCGGATGCCCTTCCTTCGGACGCACCTCTCACTGACCTTCTTGCAATTCTTCGTAGATTTTTGGACCGGTGCAGCCAATACTAAAGTTCAAAAATATCGAAGAAGTGATAAAAAGGGCAAATAGCCTTGAATATGGACTCACGGCAGCCGTGTTCACAAAAAACCTCGACAAAGCCCTGAAGCTGGCTTCTGCCTTGGAGTCTGGAACTGTCTGGTGAGTAGCAGATGTGTGTGTCTCAGCTCTCCTGAGTTGCTGACTTGCTAGCTTCACGGCCCTTCTACGGACAGACAGCTTCCAGTCACATCATCTGTGCCAAGGGCTGTCTTAGAGCTGTGCTCCGTCCTCATGACCACCGCTGAGATAAGCACCATCATTGTCTCTGTTTTACAGGGGAGGACATGGGACACAGAGAGACTGGGTGATTGGCTTAGGGTCACACGGGTAGCACGTGGCAGAGCAGAGTCCGGAGCCAGCCGGCCAGCTCCGGTACCCCTGCTCCTGACCACCGAGTTGTGCTGCCCCTTGGACTCCACTCCCTCCACCTTTATTTTTTATTCTGACTCTAAAAGCAGTGCATGGTCTTGTTCAAAGGGAGGACCCAAGTCCCCGCTTCACCGGTCATCCTGCAGATGACATTATCCTCCCTGGAAAGATGATAATGCTGATAAATATAAATCGGGGCTCAGAGAGGCTGAGTAGCAAGCCCAGAATCCCTAGGGCCAAGAAGCGGGAGAGCTTTGAGGTCAGGTCTGGCGCATTCCAAAGCTAAATCTTACTCCCCCGTGCCACAGTTTCCCTCGTCTTTCTTCTCACCCCGACATTCCCTCCTATCCCAGTGAAAAGCTCTATGGCTAGGAATATTCAAATTTTAGCTTCTGGTGGGGAAGAATAAGAAAGCAGAAGTTGAAGATGCGCTGTTTCCATTATTAAAACTTTGACGAGAAGTCATGCTCTAGGCAACCGTCTGCTTCAAGCCCCTGAGAGCCGGGACACCCATGACCCGGTGGGTCTTCCCCAGGTAATCGTGAGCATCTTTCGTTCTTCCTCTAGGATCAACTGTTATAATGCCATCTACGCACAAGCACCATTTGGTGGCTTTAAAATGTCAGGAAATGGCAGAGAACTGTAAGTATTTGTTCACCGCATGCCTGCCGGCAGGTGAATAAAACACACGCTACATTCACAGGGTGGGCAGGGCGGGGGGTGGGAGCATTCACACCAGTCCACTGACCTTGCCCCGTGCCCCTGTGTGTCCGGCCAGATCAGCCATGCCAGGAAGGCGGGTGGCCCTTTCCCTCTGGGGCTGCGATGGATCCCTCTCACCCCGTCTCCCTCCCGCCTTCCCACTTCTGCCGCCCTCCACCTCCGTCCTCACGCCGCGCTCCTTCCGGCCCCAGGACCGACTTCTAGCCTCAGCTTCCATGCCCTCCCCAGCAGTTACCACACATGGGGATGTTCAGTAGACACTTGGCATAGGCTCCCCACATGAGGACAGGGGCGGAACTGGAAAAGTGCACTTTTTGCCAGACTCACACAAACCCCAGCCCTCAGCAAGGAAAACGGGCTCTCTCCCAGGTCGGACTCTGGCCCTGTCCGCCCCACTAGCAGAGGCTCCGTGGACAGACTCGGGGCTACTATGACTCCTTCTTGGTGCCTCTCTGGGAGACATACTGCCATGTCCTCCGTGTCCCCATCACATCCACCGCATACTCCTGGAGGGTTGCTTTCTATCTTGCCCACTGGGAAGATGAACTCCATAGGCATAGACTCGGACAGGCCTTCTTGTGTCTGGCCCAAGATAAAAGGTCCAGGCACAGAGCTGGACAGAGCGTTCCGGGAGTGGACACACTGTAGTTTCCAGCTGGACGAGGCCTTCTCTCCCACGTCCTTCTTGGTGGTGCTTGGCATTTTATTAGCCTTTGTGGACAAACAGCTTGTGGGATCCATCTTCCCAGGAGGACCATCTGTGACAACATGCAGGCTGCTCCTGGAACATCTCAGAGGGCCCCGAGCTCTTACTCTTAGTTAAACAGTTTGTGTTATTTATATACAAATGCATTACCTCGTACTTGTTTGTATGTCATCCAGTGGGAGCACTCAGATGCTTCCCCTCGGCTTGGGCAGCTCCCCTTCCAGATTCTTCATAAAGATGTTATGAGAGAATGGGGCTGGCTTCCCTCCCCGAACAAATGCTTTTGACCCATCTCCACGGAACTGGGGTCCCTTCCCCCATCTTGGTCTTTCTTTCTAATCCATTCCTGAGTCATGGCAAATATGCCAGAAGCATCTGAACATCTGAGTAAAATATGTCCATTGGTGTCCCTCTAATTCCTATGACTCGTTTCCCCTTCAGGGAACCTCAGTAAATTCTCAGCCATGAAAACCCTTTGCAGAAATCATGTTTCATCCCCAGATGGCTTGTTTGTGTTCTGTTCTAGGAGCCTCTGCTTCATTTTCTTTTTACATCCTCCTGCTTGAGAGAGACATGAGGCCTGGGCTGGGGTCACCTGGGTCCCTGTCAGAGCCCCCCCACAGCTGTAGTACTCATGACCACTGGCACGTGCTGGGCATAGACCTTCCCAGGCTCTGTATGAGCACTTTGCATGTGTCCATTCATGCCACACTCACGACAGTCCACGAGATGGTGTCTTACTTTGTTCTGCTTGCTATACCAGAATACCACAGACAGGGTGGCTTAAACAAGAGACCCTCGTTCCTCACAATTCTGGAGGCTGGAAGCCCAAGATCGAGGTGCCAACAGATGTGGGGTCTGGCAAGGGCTCCCCTCCTAGTTCATAGAAGGCCGTTCTCACCATGTCCTCGCATGGTGGAGGGGGTGAGGGAGCTCTCGGGTGGGTCTCCTTTATAAGGACACTTACCGTTTCCATCAGGGCTTCCAACTCTCCTAACCTAACCACTTCCCAAAGGCCTCGCCTCTTAATACCTTCCCATTGAGAGTTCTAGGGCTTCAGTGCATGAATTTTTGGTGGACACAAACATTTGGTCCATTGTAGATGGCTACTACCACTAACCACCCTTGTTTCTGGGTGAGGAAACCCAGGGATGCTGGGGAGGTTCCATGCCTTTCCCGGGTCATACTGCCAGTAAGGGACAGAGGTGCGGTTGAACCCTTGGACCCACCACACCACAACGCCTTGCCCAACGGGGGTGTCACCTCTGTAAGCCACGTGGACTGAAGCCAGCCAGGGCATACATAGTCATTTGTCTCTTCTGATCAGCTGCCTTCAACCAGGCAGGTCATGACCGCTGGGGGGGACCCAAAACCCCACACGATCCTCCTCTCAGAGGCCAGGCGTGGCCTCCCGCTGCAGCAAGAATTTTGGGCCCCGCACAGACGGCCTTGGACGTCCAAGCTGCAGGAAGGGTGCTTGGGGCCCACCTGACTTCCAGTGTGCGCTGACTCAGACGGCCTATGGCTTATTGTTTTCCTCACCTGTGCCATTTCTGTCTCCCTTCCCCCCTGCCCTGATCGCCCTTCCAGGGCCTCAGCAACCCCACCTGGCGCAGAGCACAGCCTGGGTCTCATCCCCACAGCCGGGACTTTTTTCAATGTGGTGGTTTTTTGTTTTGTTTTGTTTTGTTTTTTACCTTTGGCATATATTTTCCCAAGGCTTTTGATAAAGCACTTTAACATAATTCACAAGGAGCCTGGAAACTGACTTGAAAACCAATTTCTGTTTTCACTGGTCTCTGATTAATGTCTTCATGTCGCATCCAGTTCTCCTTTTGTATGCTGGAGCACGGTGCGGGGGATTCCGTGGTTTTCCCCAGCCCCGGCCGCCTGGACCGGGCGGGCTCTGTGCCGCCCACCCACAGGCCCCTCCGGCAATCTGTTCCTGTGCACGTCTTGGGGAGAAGCTTCTAAGTTCTCTTCCTCCTGGACACTTTCCTTGCTGGTTTTGCAGTAACAACAACAACAAACAACAACAAAAATCCACACAATCCACACAAGATGTATGGAAAGTGAGGCCTCCCTCCACGGATCCTCAGTCCGTTTGTTAGAAATAACCACTGTTCCATCACCCATTTTGTTTCATTTGTTCACTTAGCCAATACTTAATGACCACCTTTAGGGCTCGTGCTGGGTTCTGAGCCCAGAACAGTGATCGCCCCTCCCCCCTCCAACATTCTGGTGAGGTCGAATAGGAGAAGGGCTGGGCTCATGGATGGCCTTGAGCACCAAGACCGTCATGACTGGGCAAGAAACCCATTAGGAGATACCACAGTGGATCGAGTAAGAGCAGCAAGAACTTGAACTTTGGCAGTGATTGCAAGAATAGGAAGAATAAAGTGATTGGTGTACTTCATCTTACAGAAATGGTTTAAGACTGGACTGTATTAGTTAATGGGCTAATTCGCCGAACATGCTTTCATCATTTGGTTTACTTTTCTTTAGGAAGTTGTTAAATCATTAACTACTTTGAATTTTTAACAACGCAACACTAGATGCTCACTTTTAGAATTACTGTGCATTTTCTTTGCATACAATGGATGTACGTATGTGCATCCTTTTCTGTTTCAAATGAAATGGGAGCAAACTACTTTTTGGTCTTGAGAATGGGCTTTGGATATGCCTCCATTCTTTTTATTAAGGGTCTCCCGGGACGGACTTTTGTGTTATTTCCAAGGGCTTTTGCTATTACAAACCATGGTTCTTCCTTGGGCATAAATCTTTATGCACTAGTGGGAGATTGTTTTCAGAATAAAGTCCTAAAATTGGGTAATCTGCCGCATGAAAAATGAGCTCCCACTTTTTTGGTTTGCAAGTCTTTTATTGTGAGGGTGTTGAGCATATTTTTCACACTTACTAGTAATCTGTATTCGTTTTTCTGTGAACTGACTATTCATTCCCTTTGTTGATTTTTTCCATTTGATTGTGGGGTTTTTTAATTGGTTTTTAAGAGCTCTTTGTATATGAAGGAATATGGCACTGTTTCTCACACAGTGTGGTGAATGTAATTTTTTTCTAGTTTGTCATTTGTTTGGGGGGGTTTGAAATGGATTTTCTGCTTTACAGAAGTTGAATTCACCATTCTGCATATGGCTTTTATATTTTGTGTTACGTTTAGAAAAGATTACAAAATACTTCGCTCATTCTCATGGGTTCTTGAACTATTTGTTTTAGGAAACTACCAAAAAAAATCTCAATGATGTATTAATTAAGAAATAATAATATTACTTTCTACCCTTTATTTTTTACCTGTACATACAGCTCTATAATAAATCATCTCCAACCATTATAACGACAAGGAGGCGATGGTATGCCCATTTTAAAGATCATGAGTTGGAGGCTTAGGGAAGGCCAAGGACCTGCCTACATAGGTCTAAGCCAGTGGTTCTCCAATTTGAGCTGTATCAGAATCCTCTGGCTTGTTAAAACACAGATTTCTGGGCCCCACTGCAATAGGTGTATTAGTTTTTTATAAAACAACATAAATGTATTACCTAATACAGTTCTGTAGGCTAAAAATCTGACGGTCTCACTAAGTTGAAATCAAGGTGTGTGCAGCGCTACATTCCTTTCTGGAGACTCCAGGGAGGAAATAATGTTTCCTTGCCTTTTCCAGCTTCTAGAGGCTTCCCACATTCCTTGGCTGGTGGTCCCTTCCTCTATGCTCAAAGGCAACACTGTTGCAGCTCTCCGAACCTGCTTCTGGGGTCTAATTTCCTTCTGACTCCCTTCTTCTGCCTCCCTTTTACCCTCTTAAGGATCCTTGTGATACTTCAGGCCCACCCAGATAATCCAGAATAACCTCCGTATTTTAAAGCCAGTTAATTGGCAACTTTAATCCCATCTGCAACCTTAATCCCCCTTTGCCCTGTAACCTAACACCGGTTCGGAGGATTGACACGGGGGCATTATTCTATCAACCCCAGTACCTCAGGGGCAGGGTAGGGGGCCTGAGAATCTGCATTTTGTGCAAGGTCTGAGATGTCACTGAGGCTTTGAGACCACACTTGAGAACCACAGATCGAAGGGGTGACATGGGACTCTACAGACCCTCCAGCGGCCACCTCAATTTCTACCTCTTTTCCCCAACAAGAACACATTTTTATTTACTTAACAGCAGAGCACGTGTTGTAGAGGCATTTATTTATTTATTTATTTATTTATTTATTTATTTATTTATTTCACGATGTGGAGGCATTTAAACATACCCAAAGCCGTATCTCAGTTCTGGGAAGTGGAGCTGCCCTGAAGGATGGCCCATGACACCTGAGAAGGGTCACCGGGCTCTGCAAGACATAAAGAAGGGACAGATACCAAAGAGGCAAACTTAAAGGTTGTGGTCCCCCACTTGTGTCCAGTATGTGCTAATGTCTGCCCCCCGTCGCTGCTCTGGGCTGGCCTTACTCCTTTTACAACTGGTTGCCAGCTGTGGGCTCTGAGGTCGACTCCAGGCCCTCCGTGTCCCTGTTCCTTGTGGATCCTCTGGCCACATCCCCCGCACCCCTCCTCGTTCACCCACGTGGGCCCTCTTCTCGCTCTGTACTCCCCACCCAGGGAATCCACCTCTTTTTCTCGCCCCCTATCCTTTTCATTCGTTAAAGGCAAACACTTAGTCCTTCTGAATATCTCCAAAGCATCACACATCAAAAAACCTGATATTTAAACTGAAGTCATACATCCAGTTACTTAAACGCACTAAAGGTGTGACGCTCCTGGCTATTTCCCTATTAAGTCATCACAGTCTGACTGTGGGCACAGACTCCACACTGCCCAACAGAGTAACTGACCCATCAAGCGTTAGACCACAGTTGGCAATGAAAGGCGAGGTGACATGCCCGTTTTACGTTCTCCTCTTTCCTGTGATCGCAGTGGTGAATATGCGCTGGCTGAATACACAGAAGTGAAAACTGTCACCATCAAACTCAATGACAAGAGCTCCTGAAGGAAAGGCGGGCTCCTTCCTCAAACCTTTGACAGCTGAATGTGGCAGATGGAACTTTTGCCGAAGAAAACCTGCATTTCCCGCCTTCCCGGGTTACTCTGCTCTGGAGACTTTAAATCTACTGGATTTGAACGATTTCAGTTTTCCTCTCACACTCCTGTTTCATTGACCAATATGTTGTGTATGTGGCATTGCAGTCCTGCCTGGGGATGGAGCTAGTGGTCATTTCCGTTTTTCCCTTTCAACCAGGTCCCCCAGCGACAGTGAAGAGGCTCAGGGCGAGGCCAACAGGAAGTGGTATTTGAAGTCTCCAGCGGTCACTTAAAAATGTTTTGCCGACTCTGACTCCAATAAGAACTTGGAAAAACGCCCGGCTTGTTCTGCAAACAGGGCCCTGCACCTGTGGCCTCCTCGGGGTTACCTGCCCACAGAACAAGCCCCTCCCACCAGTTAGTGGGAAAGAAACAGGACTAAATTCAAAACCAAACAAAAACAGGATTGTGAGGACCCAGTGTGGGGAGCTTTGGGGAAGCAAGTACCGTGGAAAGGTACTGAAGGACTTGGGTGTGAAAGGGCGTGGGTCTTCAAGGACTGCCTCTTGACATTGACCATGGGACTCAGCTTAAAGCCCAAACTCCTTTTGGAGTATGACCTAATCAGTGCCCAGCATGCTTCTCTAAAACTATGTCACGGTCTACCCTAACCAAGGCACTTTCTTAGGCAGAGAACATCCCTAGTGTTACCATCACTGCTGAGGACTCAGTACTCTGACATGACGACAGCATGGCAACCGCATTTTACAAATCAGAGCCATAATTCGCTTTTACAAATTATGAATTTCTACCACTTGCATTAATGGTTTATGATCAGCCTGTGTAGCTCTCTTTGTCTCCAGTTTGGTTATCTATTTTAGATTAGCAAAACATACACAACTGGAAAGGCTATTGTTTTAATACAGCCTGGTTTTTTTAAAGTCCTATTTTGATGTTAATGATTAATTAACAAATAACACCCAGACTCCCTGGAAGAACTGGGTCTCCTACTAAAGTGGCCTGAGTACTGCACTAACATGTTGTGAATTTTTCTTTTCCTCTTTATATGTGCAAATGCTGTGCAATCCCAAGTTTTAAAGTGTTCCCCTGATCGCTTTTAAAAACAAAACCAAACATAATTGCATTATTTGGATACTTTCACTGTTATTAACTAGTTACTTTTCTGATGGTGCTTATATTTGGGAATTAAATTATGTTTATAGAATTAAATTGGGGGAGGGCAATAATAAAAGAAACATCAAAACCAGTGTATGGATGAAAGAAAGTCCCATATGGAATGGGGTTGTCATTCTTATCAGAAATAGGCAATATGCAATTCACCTTCTCTACATCAGTTAACACTTATCACTTAAACTGTCAGCAACTTGCTAAGTCAGGAGTTGACTTCATACACTGAATTTTCAGGATTTTATCTCAAGCAACTATAGACACTAACCTAGTAATACATTAGAGGGTTCTTATTCTCTCATTGTACAATAATGCCTTTAATATGAAATGCTACATTATTTATAATTGGTATAGTTAATGTATCTTTTTATAGTTGTAAGTAAAAACAGAGGTGGTATATCTAACCTTCTGTAATATACTGTATTTAGAAATGGAAATCTATATAGTATTAGATTTCACTTCTTTTAAGGTTTATTCCTGTGGTATGGTTTCAAAAAACAATCTATTGGCCTCGGAATTCTGACCCCAACTACAGATTGTGTCTGACAATACAACAATGATAAAATAAAATCGGATATTTGACAAACATTCCGTTTTTTCATTTAACAACAAAACTCATTTTAATTCTGTGGCTGACCTTTCTCTTTCTCAGAGCTTATGTACAAAATGGCTTGTAAAAAAGCAGTATTGATAGCTTAGGATTCAAATTCAGCTTTAGTCTGAGCGTGAAACACACTGGCATGGGTTTGTGGATTGAGCAGGCAGGGAGCTCGGCCTCAGAGGCTCGGCATCTTAGTTGGTGAAGGGTAAGCTGTCACCTAAGCTGCCCGAGTGTCCTTTTACTAGTGAGTGGGTGAGTCCGGAAGATGGTGGGGAGGACTGCCCAGGGGTTTAGGGAGAATATTGCATCCTGCTATCGTGTGCACACGTTTCCATTTTTGTCACAGGGATCTGGGTGTTTGGGTTTAGCCTACCTTAAGTTTCTAAGAAGCCTCAATCACCAAGCCATGAGCTGATGCTGAGGTTGGATCAAGAACATCCCTTGTACTTGGTTAGGTCCATCAAGTTACACCTGTGTATTTGATGTTACTCATCCTTGATCACTCTATGGGGCAGCAAGGTGCCACCTTTTAAGAGAACACGTAAAGGAGGCTTGGATCAGATCTCTCTTAATGTATGCACTTACGTATGTATTTATTTAGAAAACTTTAATTTCTCAATCTAAATGTTTGCAGAACATTCTAGGAAAATGGCCTTTTCCTTCAATTGGTTTACTCTCTGAAGGGAACCATTCCGGGGACACAGACTGGCTGTCATGTATGGGCATGTGCACGCGCGCACCTGTGTGCTTGTGGTGGGGGGGGCACAGGAGGTGGGCACATTCTCTAAAAGTGGACCCTTGTGAATGCCTTAGCTTCTCCCGATAATGGACAAAGAATTTTTACTGTCCTTGCTCCTACATGCATCTGACTTGAGCTTAAACGTGGATGATAAGGGATTTTTTTTATAAAGTGTCAGGGAAGAATGTCTGAGGAAACTAAGTTTACAGCTGAAGGAATGACTAGAAGGCAGTGGGGGTAGGGTGGGAGGGTAGCAATCAGCCCCTAGGCCTTCAGAAGGCAGAAATGTTAGGTTGAGGAGGTAGCTTCCAGTTGATTCCACCTTAGAAGGGGTCATTCCAACGTGAGATGATGAGAACCTGGGTATGCAGAGCAAAAGCTAGAGGACCACGGGTGCGGGAGGCGGGGAGGGGGGCGGGGGGGGGGCAAGAAGCAGCAGGAAGAGATCTTAACTGACCTGTAATAACTTTCCCATGCAAACCTGTGATTAACTAATGCCTAATGAATAGAGTTAAATGCTGGGATGCAACCAGCTCAAAACAGTCCACTCGGCTGTTTTTTTACATTGGAGACATTCCCTAGCCTATTCCCAAACTCATGTAAAAAGGAAGCTGAGTTGCCCCAGCCTCATCAGCCACAGGAGCTCCGGTGTCCGCCCGAGCAGTGGGCATGCTGTTCCTCACGGTGCCGCTAGATGGCGCGGCCGCGCGCCCTGGAGGCGCCCCGCCGCGATTGCCAGGCTCACTCAGCACTGCGACGCCACGCCCTGCAAATTATTAGGGACTTTTCGGTAGCAATCACACTGCTGCTTTTTGAGTACTGGAATTCGGGCCGAAGTATTGAGGACAGGATTGCAAAACCGCACCCACCCTTTTGCAAGGGCGTTCCGTGGCAGGAGAGCTGGAGGCCTCTTGGGAGCAAAGCAAAGCCGCCCGGTGGTGCCCTTGCCAAGGGGCCACTGCTCAGAGCGCCCGCGAGGTCGTGCGGGGGTCGTGCGGGGGCCCTGCGTCTGCCCGGCCTTTGTGAAATGGCAGTGAGGGTGGTGGGCATTTGTCTCCGTCTTGCGCTAAATCCTGGGAAGGTTCCAGTCCCAACATTACATGAGAAGAGTCTAGTGCGCGGGTCCTGCCAGGCTGCAGAACCATCTGCTTTTTTCTGAGCAGGCTTCCCTTTCTGGGGTTGGCACGTGGAGCCAAATCTGATGGCTGCCCGCAGCATGGACGTGCGTCTCTATGATCTGCCTTCGGATAATGGCCTCAGTGGTGTGATGAACATACTTATATTAAGTCGAAACATAACCAATTGCCAACATTCCGCCCTGGGTTATCTACTCCCCCGCCCAAAACACCCTACACAATTTAAAATGATTCACCAAATAGTGACATCTCTATACATACATCCATAATTAAATAACTTCATGTGACGGGAGGGGCACAGTTCGCAAAATACGAAACCTTTAAAAATATGTTTCTATACTGCCCTATACGGAATCGTACATAAACGAATATTCCCTGATTTTTAAATATTTACTGTGAGTCTACGCCTAATACGAGTCAGAGGTTAATCGTTGGATTTGGCCCGCCGAGCAGAGCCGAGGGGCAGTGAAAGCTGGGCTGAGCTGCGAACCGACCAATCTTGTCGCCGCGCCTGCCCCGCGAGGACAGAGCAGGGTACCCAAACCTGGAGGAGAACTCGCGCTACAAGGGCTCACGGGCCCCGGCTTCCCCGAGGCGGGAGCGGTGCATCTGGGCACCTCCGGCTTTCGGCTAGGGAAACTGAGGAGGGCCACCACAGAGATCCCCGCCCCCCTCCCCGTGCCCGTCGCGGGCCGGAGCAGCTGCGGCCGATCCTCTCCCTGCGCGCTCTCCGCGCCGCCCGCCCGCGGGCCGCAGGATTGAGGAAGTGCGTCTGGGCCCGGCCCGGCCCCGGCGCGCGCGGCCGGAGGCGCAGGGGGCGGAGGGCAGGGGGACGGCCAGGCCCCGGCCCGCTGGTGTCCGCCGCGCCCGGCCCCGCGCGCCCAGCCCCGCGTCCCAGGCGCCCCGGGCCCTGCCCCGCCGCCGCCGCCCCCGCCGCCGCAGGTAAGCGCCCGTCCGGCCCGCGCCCCGCCCGGGGGCCTGGCTGCCTCCTGCGCCGGGTCTCGGGGAGCCCCGGGCCCCCCGCAGCCCAGGCCCGCTCTCGGGGCGGCCGCGTGTTCCCCCGAGGTGGCCCTTGCCTGGTGGGGTGGCGGGGGCTGGGAGCACCGAGGGCGCGGGCGGTCCCCGTCTCGCGGCCCCGCGGCCTCCGGGGCCCGCCGAGTGGGGGAGGGTGCGGGGCCCCAGAGGGCCACCCCGAAACCCCGCGCGGGCCGGGACCGGGACCGGGGGAGCAGGGGCAAAAAACAAAAGTCGGGAAGATACGCCAGGGCGTCTACAGGTTTCCTTCAGCCCGGCGCGGGCCGAGTGTGAGCGCGCCAGTGTGCGGGTGAGTGTGAGTGCGTGTGTGCCGGGGGGGGGCACTGCCCGGGATCTCTGGCCACCGCGGGGGGGGGGGGGGCCGCCGGGGGGGGGCCCACCCCCCCCTCCCCCCCCCCCCCCCCCGCAAAGCCCGGGCCGGGCTTCTGCCCACCGGACGCGGCTCTGGCCAGGTCCCGGTAAAACCCGCCATCTCTGCCACCTTGCCTGGCAGGGGTGCAGAGATGAGTGAGGTCCGGGACGGGGCAAGGAGGGGAGCCTGGGAAGGCTGGAGGCCAGAGGGAGATGGGGGGGGGAGAATTTGGGGACCTCTGGCCAGCCCAGCCTGTCCCCGCACACTTGGAGGCCAGGAAGTTTTTTCCCCAAACACATCAGCAGGGGTCAGAGAGGTAGAGAAAACAGGAGCCTGCGGTTAAGTTTTTAGGGAGGCTCTCACTGAATACCCTCTTTTTATAGTTTGCAAGCCACTCGGCATTGTGACAAAGTACCCAGACATTAAAGGGACAACGAGAATGGGCATGGGTTTGGAATACATTAACATTAAATGCCTCTTGTCATTTGACTACTTATTTTTGCTTCTGTCCCTGAAGAATAAAAAAATTAAGTTAAAAACATACAAACCTCACACCTGACTTGTCCCTAAAGGAGGTTTTGGGGTCAGCCGAACATTCCTTCCCCCAAGCTTCCACATCTCAGGGAATAGGCCCATAGTCAGCTCAGTTGCTGGGAATTTTCCTGTATCTCATACCCCCATTCCTTGAACTCAATCTGTTGGCAAGTTCTGTTGGGCTTACCTGTGTGGGTCCAACCCTTCTTTCTCTCAGTCTCCATCGTAGTCCAGGGTACCAGCATCCATTTCCGGTATGATTACAGTCCTTCCCTCTCCACTCTCCAGTTCTTTATTTGACAGCCAGAGTGATTTTTTTTTAATAGGTGAATCAGAATGTGTCAGCCCTCTGCTTAGAACTCTGCAATAATTTCTCCTTGTGATTGGCATGAAATCCAGGACACCTCCTTTCCCTCGGTTGATATGGGGTCTGGCATCATCAACCAGCTGGCCAGTGCTCCTGCCACCACCACCCCCCCCACCGGCCACCCTGGCCCATCTTGCTCTCCAGCATGTGGTCTCTGCAGTGTTGACCCCTGATTCTTCACATGGCCTGACACCCCCCCACTAAGCCCAGCCTCTTTCTCACATCCCTCGCTCACGGTCCTTCTGGAGTCTCCAATGGTATTATGGTCCTTCTTCATTGGTTTGCTCTCTCCTTTAATTGCCTGGCAGTCTCTACTGGAGCTCCAGGGTCCAGAGACCGTTCCTAGGCACCAGCATTGCTCACCGCTGCATCTTCAGTCCCAGAACTAAGAGGTGCCTAGTACACACTGGCACAGGGATAGAATGGCTAATGGACAGTCGTAACTTGTTTCTGGTTTCAAACTCGCGAAGGGCTTCTGTTCCCAAACCCTTGGGTGTTCATCTGGGACTGAGACATTTCTCTTGTCTGCAGCTCCTCGATATTTTGATGTCTATGAATCCATTAAACACATTTTGTAGACAAGCCAGTAACTGATCAGGGGAGGCTAGTAGTGCCAAAGGGATATGGAGAACTGTGGACCAACCATCTCTACCATGCTTTTCATTCAAAAAATTACTGGATAAGATGAGCATTGCTAACATGCTTCATTTGCAAGGGTCTTCTAGCCCTTTGGTACTGGCAATCCTTTCCCAGCCTCTTGAAAAGAGAGGTGAGTAGGTCCTGGGTCTCCTATATTTCTCCTCTGTCAGAAACTTTGTAGCAAGCACTTACTTAACTGTGCCTTCCCCACCAGCTGTAAGTTTCATGAACTTGTGGAGTTCAGTCCTCATAGAAGCGGTGGAGTAGAAACATTTGCCCAGTGAATGTCAGGTTCCCCTTTTCTTTATTTTTCATTAAGTATTCAGGTTTATTCATTAATGCAAATATACAGAGTTGGCAAACGAAAAATGGGTGAGGTTTTAAAAGGTATTAAAATAATCACAACAGAAAACCTCTTGAAGCCCTCTTAAGGATGTATACACCGTAATGAAAACAAGACGTGTAACTTGCAACCAGGATTTGTTGCATGGGTCTGGACCCAAAAGAAGAGTGAGGAAGCAAAGATCCGTTGGAGGGCAAAGATTAAGCAAAAGTTGAGTCACCTCATTTTAAAACCTTAGAGTCTCAGCCAACATACAAATTACAATTGAAAAACTGCACCAGTCGTAAAAGCCTCCATCGGTAAAGAGATTTTCAAAAGGAAACTGAAAATGAAAAGGGGAACAAAAGTGCTGGGCAAGGGTTGGCCTAAAATATTTTAAAGATTTTTTTTTTTAACTTAAAAGCATTCTATGGTAAGACACTTCTGTTTTCAGAAGAAACATCTACTAGCATTTGGATTTTTTTAAGGTGTTGTTAGGTAGATGTGGTAGCTGATTTTAGGAGGTGTTTGAAAGCAGATGGCCACCGTGCTCCTTGGTTTCTGAATGTTACTGTAGGATTTGGAGCCTTTAGTTTAAAACAGAGATGGTTTTGCTGCTTTTCCATGTTCTTGTTTCAAGTTGGTTTTCCTAACCAGATTTTACAATTTAGAGAGCTTTGATGGTCTCCTAAATTTTGTCCAGATTGATCATTCCTCCTTGGATTGTTCAGGCTCCCATACTCCAAACACAGGTTTTCCTATGTATGGTTTGCTGAAACCTCTCACTCTTTAGTTCAGAAAGGTGGGGGATCGTAATGGACATGGCCTCTGGGGGAGGGGTTTCCTAGCTCCTTGACCTTCCCCTGCCTGTGGGAGTACAGCCTACCTGGGCCTGATTTCCAGGATCTAAGATGAGAAAGTTCCAGTGCTCTCCCAGCCTTATTCTGTAACTTGCTCAGCGCCCACACTGTTCAGGGCACCTTCTAGAACCTGCTCAGTGGGGAGACAGTGTGTCTGCCCTCCAGCGTTGATACTCTGAGCTTGTTAATCAGACAGTCTCCCAGGCCTCCCGCTGGTACTGTAGGTGAGAACCACCTCTGGCCCTATTATAGAAAGTGACCGGAAATTTTACCTTATTTCAAATCACACGGCAGCCCTGCGAGGTCGCCTGGGTGAGAGGGTGCATGTCTATTTTTAACAGATGGGAAAACTGAGACACTCGTAAGTTTCGGCTTGAAGTCACACTGTGCTGACATGTGACAGAGACAGGCCAAGCCTTTGATGGCCAGATTGTCCTTTCTTCCTTTCCGTATTGTCTTGGGCATGATTTACATGACCTTGATTTTTTTTTTACTACGGTGTATCACTCTCCATTTCAGTTAATCTGTCTCAGAGGATAGTTGCTAATGACCCTGTACTTAGTATAGTACAGACCCTCCGTAAACACTAATAGAAACAGACGCATTTCACATAGTAACCCCCTCCCATTGTGATCCCGTGCCAGGCCTGAGCTGGACCTGGGTCTTGTCCTCAAGGCAGTTCTGGAAATTTAATCATCATAGCAGGATGGGCACCTGTGTTGGGGGGCACCTGTGTTGGGGACCCCCTGCCGCAGGCTCTTTGGGAGCCTGGCATAAGAGAGCAACACCTTGGTTCAGCAGTTATCACAGCCTTGTTTGTTTGGGGAGATAAATCTTAATCAAACTCAGAGTTTCTCCAGATAATGGGAACTGTTCGGGCCAGATAATTCTCTGTTGTGGGTGGCTGCTCTGTGTATTACAGGATGTTCAGTAATGAACCTGACCTCTGCCCGCTAGATACCTGTAGCACCCCAAACCCCAAGTTGTGACAATCAGAAATGCCTTGAGCCATGGCCAGATGTACCCAGGCAGGCAGAATGTGTGAGGCTCCTTCCTGTCATCCCCCAGGGCTCAGACGGACTTGTCTTCATAACCAGTACCAACGCCTTCCAGACCCCTTCTCTTCGGGATGGTTGCCTGCTCGCTTCTTTGCGATTACAGTCTTGCCTCTGGGTTTCTGGAAGACTTTGTCCTGGACAAAGGGAAGGCCTTGTATTGTGATCAGCTATTAGGTGTGTGCCCCACCCTAGCTTTGAGTGTGAGCCTCTGAAAGCAGAAACCCCATTTAGTTGTATTGGTGTCGCTGGGCAACTGACAACGTTTATGTATCGATTGAATAATGAACCCTTTACCAGTGGGTGTCTGCAATTGTTGGGGTTGCTTCGAGACTGGTCTTTTGTTTTTGTTGGGGGGGGGAGCATGCACAAGGATGAGGGGCAGAGGGAGAGGAAAAGAGAATTTTAAGCAGGCTCCATACCCACTGCAGAGCCCAGTGTGGGGCTCGATCTCACAACCCTGGGGTCATGACCTGAGCCAGAGTTAAGAGTCGGACGCTTAACTGACTGAGCTACCCAGGCGCCCCTCGAGACTGTTTTTTAAGTAGACATGAGCCATGGGGTGCAAGGTGAGGTGGGGGGAGCTCTGTCCTTTCACGGCCCCCACCAGACTGGGCGTGGCTAGACAGATGCAATGTGAGGAGGAATGTTGCCAAGGAGAAGAATACCAAGGTGCAATATATAAATAGTAAATGTATGCAAGGGTACAGGAAGGGACTTGGCAATTAAGAAAACACTTTCTGATTTTATGATGTTTTTCACCAGCAGAATGAGACAGCTTCCTGCTCGGCCATGACTGTGTGTCTGCCCCTTAGTCCATCCTCCGAACAGCAGTGGTGGCGGTGACCCTGGCCAGGACTGACTTGGAGAGCAGTCACCCAAGAGTTGATGGCTGGCATGTCTCGGCGACTGCCCAGCATGTACTGGTGTGTGGGGCCAGAGGGCTCAGCTGTGTGTCCAGAACGTGCCATGGAGACCCATAACGGTAAGAGCGGGGCCATCCTGGCACGTGGGGCATCACCTGCTGTTCGCGTCCTGTGGGGTGTCCAGAACAAAGGGTTTTTGACGGAAGGTTAAAAATGCCAATTACTTGGTGAAAGTCTCATTATAAAGTATAACTTGGGATTCTCACTTAAATTCTAAACATCAAGGGGCTGGGGGACAAAATTTATTATGGAGGCAAAGATCTTAAGAATCAGGGCATTACTTCATGTTGGTTAAAAAGGTTTTTTAATGGGGATTTGGTTTTGTTCTTGTTTTTTTTAAGATTTTATTTATTTATTTGAGAGAGAGAATGAGATAGAGAGAGCATGGGGGGGAGGGGCAGAGGGAGAAGCAGACCCCCCTGCTGAGCAGGGAGCCCGATGTGGGACTCGATCCCAGGACTCCAGGACCGTAACCTGAGCCGAAGGCAGTCGCTTAACCAACTGAGCCACCCAGGCGCCCGGTTTTGTTTTCACATGATAAAAACAATACATGTCTGTTAAAGAAAAAGTGAAAAAAGGAAAAAGAAAAAGAGAGAGAAGTAGGGGAAAAGAAATCGCCAGGAGTCCCATTGGCCTAAACTTTGCCAGTCACCTAGCTTGTATGATCATCTTAGGTGGGAACACTTATAAAGTGATCGACCTCGTCCTCACTCCCCTGTTGGATGTGTGGGAATGTTCAGGTTGCTTCTAGTTGCTGACTCTTACCAAAAACATCCCATTCCCATCTTTTTATGCATGGTTTTGAGACTGTTTCCATAAAATATATTTATAGAAGTGGGATTATTAGGTTTGAACACTTTTAAGCCTCTTTCTATGTATTGCCAGATTTCCGCTAGAGTTGTACCACTTTTAACACAAGTTAAGATGGCATTGACACTGTTGTTAATGATAAATATTTGTTAAGCCCTGAGTGCATACCAGGCACTGGATTCAGTGCTTTAGGAAATCATCTCATTTAATCCTCACAACGACCTAGAAAATGGTCATTTATCCCCACTTTATCGCTGAGGAACTTGAGAGTAAAAGATGCGTAGAAACTCGGTGAAGGTCAGCAATTTGTAAAAGGCAGAACTGCTATTTGAACCGTGTCTTCACTCTAGAATTCTCGCCCATAGAGTCTAGGCCATCGTGTGGGGTTTGAGAGGGCCCGTATGTTGTGTTTGAGAGGGCCAGGGTGTTTGTACCCTCCATGAAGTTAGCGATGCAGCATTGCACCTGGCTCAGCAGACACTTTGTTCAGGAACTTGCGTGTCTCCCTCCGTTGAAAATGCCCCAAAGCTAATTAGGGTGATGTTTCTGGAAGATTGCTTTGCACATAAATCAAATTATGAAATGGGAAAAGAGTTTGTTTCTCGGCATTGCCCAGCACTAAATGTTCTCAGAACGTTCAACTTGCATCTTTTGAAAAGTTATTTCTCTCTTAACAGACATATGTCTTTTTTCTGTTACTCATTAGAAAGGCCTTGCCTTATTAGCCTGAGATGAAGGTGACCTGTGGTAGAACATGTTATCCGGCTTTTGAGTAGTGCCTCTACTTTCCAGTCCTTTCCAGCTCCGTTATTCCACCTGTCTCTCCTCTTAGCAATCCTGAGGAATGAGGGTAGGATGGTGATGTTGGGGCTTACTGGGTGGGTGCCTGTGTCAGCTGAAAAAGCCCCAGAGGATCTGCCCTGTCCCCTTCCTCGTCAAGAGTTGGTGATCTAAATGAGTAGGTCTCTACCCTGGCCCCCAGAAACAATGGGAGTGTCTATACTACCAATGCCAGGCACCCCCTAAGCTCACTGGAGCAGCGTTTTGGGGGAAGGGCAGGCATGGGCATTTTTAAAAACTTTTCCACCCCCTTCCCATGATTCTAATGTGCAGCTGGGGCTGAGAATCAACTGGTCTAAAATGTTTGGGTCCCTTAGAACAAAACTTCTCAGATTGCAATATATACTCAAGTCCCCTGGGGATCTTGGTGAAATGCAGATTCTCACTGTGTAGGTCCAGGGACACCGAGATTCTGTGTTTCTGATAGGCTCCCAGGTCATGCTGACGTTCTGGTCTACCTACAGAGTTGCAAGGCCGAGATGATGGCTTTCTGAGGGGCCCAGGGATCCCCATTGAGTCTTACAGATCCTTGGGACCTGGGCCAATGGACAATGAACAGACCTGTCACCTCTGCCTCCAGGTTAAGGAACCACTGCTGACTGCGTGTTAGCTAGAGTGATGAGCGTGACTGTCAATGACATTCTCCCCCCGCCAGCAGCAGAGCTGCAAGTGGAGAAAGCAGAAACACACCAGGTCTCTTAAGGCCGAGGCCCAGAATGGCGTGCTGTTGCCCTTGGCCAAAGCAAGTCACATGGGGGCCCCCCAAATGAAGCGCTCCCTCCACGGGGTGGCCATGGCCAGGCTGTGGATGCAGACAGAGGTGAAGGACCGGTGCCTGTCCTTCCATCTGCCATGATGGGAGTTAGTGGGCTTCAACCCTTTGAAAAACATAATGTGTCATATTTATATATTGTTATTTATTTGTTTAAGTGGCCTGCATCAATTCCTACCTGGAGCATATGTAGCAGTTAACAGTGGAGTTGCTTTGATGAGCAGTCGTGAGAGGTAGGGTTGGTGAGTCCCACCCGCTGGCCTTCACCTTGACCCCAAAGCTCTGCAGGCCCAATTTTAAAAACATCCCATGTTTGGATTTTATTTTCACAAAATACAAATCTACACACCAAGAACACAGCCTGGGGGCAGGGCACATTCAGAGGGTAACACAGTCACATGGAGATTACACTGCTCTTTGCTCATCTGTAGGGTTTATGTTTTCTACACTGAGCATGTGTTCCTTTTTTGTTTTGTTTTGTTTTGTTTTGCATTACATTTGCAATTGGAAGAATAACACTGCAATTTATTTTTAAAAGTGTTGCCTCTTTAAATACTGATGTTTGGTGATTACGATCTAACTGGCACACCTCAGTGCTCACTTTTAAGGCCAACGTTGCTCCAACTGGCCTCTTATCTCCTCATTTCTTTCTGGAGCCAATGGAGGAATATTTGCACCCACCGTCTGGGCTGTGACCCCAGCAGATGAGCCAGATTTGTTCTGCTCACCCTCTCCCCAGACCTCCTGGGATCCCAGGGAGCCCTGCTTCCCCTTCCACCACCCGCATCCACCCACCTCACCCCTGGGAAGCTTAGCACACACCCAATGCCCAGCACCACCAAAGGAAAATTGACTGCCAGGAAGCAAACCGATAAGACTCAAATTATAGCCAATGTAGGAACAGCTCTCTCTCTCACTTTTAGAAGCTCTCTCTTTTTAACAATGCTTGGAAGACGACATGCTTTGGAAACGATAAAGTTATTATTAGGCTTCCAAACATAGTTTAGAAAAAGATCCAAACGTTAATGAAAATCAGGGAAGAACTCATGTTTTACCTTGGGCTTTTTGGGTGATGGCATTTTGTTTGCGTACCCATGCGTACCAGGTGTGTTTCTTACGCCCATACCTGTTTTGCTCAGATAACTCACCTTGTGCGTGCTTAGAATGGCTAGCCCTTCCAAAGCCCGCGAAGGTGCAAGCACTTCACCAGTTGCCGAGCGGGGCCAGGGGGTCTGGGTGGGCCTGTCCTGTGTTTGTGCGGCACAGTTGTGTCCCAGGAAGGCACGTTGCAACCTTATTGGCACCGTCAGCAGTCAGCTGGCCTGCTGTACAAGAGGAACATTTAGAAAGCTTGGATGAGCAGAGAGCATGAGTTGATAGAACGAGGGTCAGTGAGATAGGGGGCCGGGGCTGCTGGGCAATCTGTGTGAACAAATACACCATGAGACACATTCTTTGGCGTCTGACACTCCTCAGAGTAGAAAAACCTGTCCTACCAGCTGAGGTGAGGCTCCCTGGAAAATGAAAAGGTGAACAAACTTCTAAATAACTCAGGCCGAGAACTCTTGGCGAGACTCTTCTGGAGGATGAGGGGTGCTTAGGGAGACGTAGGTCACTGGGGGGGGTGGCTCAGGTCCCCCACTGCTCTGTGAGCAGCCCTGACTTCAGCTGCCTGCCTCTCAGAGCACTGTCCTCCCCTGAACCAGCATGGACCAAAGGAGGACAAGGAACATTCCAGAAGGTCTTCAAATCCCAGGTTTTTACACAGCTACTTTCGGTGTCCTTCTCTTTTTCTTTTGGCTTTTTCAAATCTGTATTAAAAATAACTTCCCAAGAGCCAAGTGCTTTGCTCAAGTAGGGGCTCTTCTTGCCTTCCAGAAATAGAACTAGGAAATAGGCTGAAATAGGAAGTGCCCCTCCAGTGGGAGTGCGCTTTCTTGAAGGACCGCTGTAGGAAATCCTACAGGGGGCAGGGCCGCGTTGATGTGGGCCTCTCTGAGCGGAACTGCCAGCCCATGTTTCTAACCTGTTCCAGGAGCCCGTGTCCTGCTCGAGCCTGCTGGGCCGGGTTCACACCATGGGAGCGAGGAGGGTGGACAGGGCTTTGCTTGGAAAGAGACTGTGGTCCATAGGGCGCCCCCCCCACCTCCTTGCCTGGCCTCAGAAGCAGCCCTGGGCCTTCCAGGGACCATATCCAGTATCCAATAAGGAATCCCTTATTTAGGGAGGTGAAGCCAAGAGAGGCCAAGTCGTGGCCTCGGGGGTGGGGAAAACGGCTGCGGGCATCCATCCATGAGGGGAGCAGTTAGCACAGCTGCACTTCATGCCCACAGAGCTCTGCCCAACTGCAGAAGCTCTGGCTTCGATGGGGCTTTTAACGTCACCCTTAATCGGAGCCTTAGATCTTCTGATTATTTCTCCAGAATGTGCTTGCTTACTTCTAGCAATGGGGAACTGACTGCCTCTCGAATAAAGCCAGCCTGTGGTTGGGTGACTCTGTTAGGAAGTTTATGCTGCAAGACCAGTCCTGCTTTCCTGGCATCTAGCTCCGCCCACCTGGGCTGATAAGAATCCCTTACCCACCCACCCCCACCCCCAACCAACCCCGCCTTTCTTGAAATAACTAGAAGCAGATGCTTTGCCCTCCCTCCCTGTGGATTCCTTCTCAGGCTGAATAAACCACCCACTGCCTTCAAGAGCAAGCAGCCTTCTCCCTGGTTATCACTGAGCTTTTCTTTGCTCCTTGGTCTGTGGAGCCATTAGGCCATGGCCACCTGGGCCCAGGGAAAGAGCTGACATCCTGCCTCCCCACCCCCCCGCACCTTGCCTCGGGCGGCCTCTTGGGAGCATCCATTTTAGGGGGCAAGAGCCTGAAGCTCAGCCCTGGCCCACAGCCCACCTCCGCCTACCCAACATTGGCTCTTACTTGTCTCCCCTTCTGAGGGGCGGCAGGGCAGTCCCACCTGATAGCCTCTGTGTCCACCTGGCATGCATGCAGTGGCCAAGAGAGGGGCTTTTCTTTCCAGCCCTGCACCCAGGCCCCCACAGAGACACCTGTGAGCAGGAAGGTGTCTGTATAGACATCCCCAGGTCCTGAGGCAGAAGGATGAGGATTTTCTTCCACCTGTCTGATTTCCTGGTCCACATGAGTTAGACCTTGAAGCAGCCATATTTAGGGATTTTTATGAAATTCTTTAGTTCTCTGGGTATGGACCCCTCCTCAGGCATAACCTATAAATCCAAACTTTAGTAAATGAATTTCACACACATTTTCAGGAACCCTGATGAATGAAAATAGGGGGCTTCCAATATTCCTTCGAAGTCCTTCACCAGCCTGGCCTCCCCTGGGTTCAGTTTGTCCAGGTTCCACTTAGACATCTTGTTACTTATTGACATTTGTCTTGAAGAAAAGAGAAAAAGACAAAAAAAAAGAACCCGGAAACATGCATTTCAAGCATCCTGAGCCCATAACCCTGATGTTAGAGAAGAAATCACACATTAGTTAGAAATGATATTTTCAACTGTAAACAACTTTTTAGGATTATACTTCATTTTGCTCATTCTTTCTAGGGTCATCCTTAGCAGCTTTGATCCCATCTACCCCCCTCCCCGCCACAACCCAGCATCCAGTGGCCAGGCATCTCCAGGCGTTGGTTTAAAATTGCCTACCTGGGCGCCTGAGTGGCTCAGTCGTTAAGCGTCTGCCTTCAGCTCAGGTCATGATCCCAGGGTCCTGGGATCGAGCCCCACATTGGGCTCCCTGCTCCGCGGGAAGCCTGCTTTCCCTCTCTCACTCCCCCTGCTTGTGTTCCCTCTCTCGCTGTGTCTCTCTCTCTCTGTGTCAAATAAATAAAATCTTTAAAATAAAATAAAATAAAATTGCCTACCTGGGGTGCCTGGGTGGCTCAGTTGTTAAACGTCTGCCTTCGGCTCAGATCATGATCCCAGGGTCCTGGGATCGAGCCCCACATCAGGCTCTCTGCTAAGCAGGGAGCCTGCTTCTCCCTCTCCCACTCCCCCTGCTTGGGTTCCCTCTCTCGCTGTGTCTCTCTCTGTCAAATAAATAAATAAAATCTTAAAAAAATAAAAATAAAAATAAAATTGCCTACCTGGTCATTTCAAGAGAACCAAGACCCAAAATAACTTATTTTTGGCATCTCGAATTTATCAGACACTTAGAGAGAATTATACACATTCTCACAGAACCGTCACATGATTCAGATAAAGCCGCTGCGATCTTTGGCTCTTTCCTATCCTTTCCAAGTGACCACTGGTAGCTGAGTGTTTCCCTCCCAACCTCTCCCTATATATGTGCCCAAGCACATGCACACACACACAGTCCTTTTGTCGTGTTTCTGCTTTTACGTGCATGATAGTCAATTGTACATATGTTGTGCAGCTTTTTCCCCTTGAGTTGTCTTGTGGGCTTTTTCACGTGCACCAAATTTGATAGCGTGAATAGAATAATGTTTAACCAATCAGCCTTCTATTAAAGTGCCTCTAGATGATTTCTACATTTTGCTTATTATCGTAAGAGTTGATTAGCACTGCCTATGACCCAGCACAATTGCAGGACCCAAGAATAAGCATATGAAACATTATCCAAGTAATACACACCCCTGGTTAAAGAAGCAAGTGATACAGAACAGACTCTAAGGCAAAGCACCAGGGTCAGCTCCCAAAAGGGTCTCCATTTCCTGTGTCTGATTCTAGTTCTTCCAGTTATTACCATTTCTCTACATGGAGAATATATGCCTGCACATCTGCTCCATCAGCCGAGCCACTGTCCATGGCCTGCCTGCCATAATAAATGATTTCCTTCACTTCTGTGCCATGTCTCCCAGCTGCTCCATCCATGCTGAATTCTATCAGTGTAGACTCATCTTTGGGTCGCATTCGTGGTCTTGTCATATGTTCCCATCACGGTGATTTGGCCTAGGGACTCAGTGTCATCCTTGTCCTGTGGGGTCAAAGGAGTGAGCACCCCTTCCCTTCTTTTTACCTCCATCCCCCGTTTCTGGCTCATACTCAGAAGTCTTGGGCCCCTATTTATTTGAAGCACATCATCAAGAAAACTCCTAGCTCAGGGTTTATGCAGGCACACGGAAGAGACTGGACATTCCCGGAAGCATGTTCATTTTGCCCTCCCCGGGGTCCCACTTGGAAATCGTCTGCCTTCAGAACATGGAAGAGTCCACTCTGTTGTCCTCTAATGTGGTTTGATTCCTCTGCTTTGTGGGTGACCTCTGGGTTTGTTTGTTTTTCTTTTTTTCCCCTCCTCTCTGGAAGCTTGTAGAATCTTCCCTGTATGCTTGGTCTTCTGAAATCTTGGTCTTCATAACACAAGACCTGGGTGGTGAGGGTCCTTTTTCATTCCTGCTGCTTTGCACTGGGTAGACCAACTGTTTAGGCCCAGAAAATTCCTTGTATTCTCTTTGATAATATCTTCCTCCTCTGCTTTTTCTCCTGTGGGTTTGATTTTGTTTGTTTTTCTGGAACTCCTTGTAGTCATGATACATGTTGCCCATCTTTTCTCCCACATTTTCCGACTCTTCTTCTTCTTCTGAAAATTTGAGGGATGTTCTTGACTCATCTTCCGTCCCCTCTACTGAATGTTTCATTTCGGCATTCATCTGTGATTTCCAGAAAGGTCTTTCCTTTTCTTGGTCGTTTCTTTCAGAGCATTCTGTGCCTGTGTTATGTCTAAGGTGTCTTCTTGAATTCTCCTGAGGATCCCAGTGGGCATTTATCTTATTTTATTTTAATGTCAGTCTTATTACCTTCTCAGTTAATTTTTAAAATTGATTTCTTATGTCAGATTTATTAAGATCAATATTTTTGCAGTGAATTCCAGATAAACCAATAATTATACAGTTCAGAGCATTATTAAGGAAGTTTGCAGTCAGTTGACTTGATAGGCAGAGCATGTGTATAAATGACACGGGAAGCAACTTCCCATGATGCCAAGAGAAGACAGTAAAAATGCTGCTAGAAGAGTATTTTTCCGTTGTCACTTATTATGGGAGTTTTTTTTGTTATCTGTGTTTCTTCTAAGGCCTCACTTTCTGTTTGTCTTATTCATTCAGCATGATTTTGTCAACAGTTACCAAGCATCCTTTTGTGATGGACACTGTTCTAGAGACTTAGGACATAGCAGGAGCATGGCCTCTGCTCTTGTAGGGCTTGGTTTTCTGGCAGGAAGAAAAAGACAACAAAGAACAGGAAAAATCAGAGAGTGATGCTTGACGAAGAGAGTATTACAGCAAGAGGAGGTGCTCAGGGGGCACCAGGGGGCTATTTTTCACTGTTATTGGGTAAGAGCTCTCTGAGGAGGTGACTTTAAATTTCAGGTCTGCTCGGTTGACCAGAAGGAGGGATCCACAGGAAGACTGGGAAGAAGAGAGTTTTTGTAAATATCCTGAAAACAAGATAGGATGATGTGCCTGGCTCTCCTTCCTTTGCCCCTTCATTCACTCCATGTTGTGTCCGAGCCTTCTACAGACCGAGCAATGGGAAAACAAGAAAATGTCCTCATGATACGTTCCAGGGGGTGAACACGAGAAATAAGCTGGGTGCACCACCACCAGGAGTGGGAAAGGGGCCACAAAGGAAGTCAACCAGTGTGCAGGTGGGCAGAGGGCACTCTTCTAGCTCGGAGGTCGGGGAGGCATCTAGGGCAAGATGGCATTGTTGAAGCAGAATTAGGTAAATGGAGGGAGGGAGTCAGTCCCATAAAGGGCTGGGGGAAGGGTCTCCTGGCCAAGGGTCCCCGAGATGGCCTGTGTGGCGGGAGCAGAGTGTTAGAAGAGTCAGGTGAGGCTGCACAGGTGGGCCTCCGTGGCCGGCCAAAGCAGGGCCTCAGGCTTGATGCTGAGAGTAATTAAAGCAGTCAGAGGAGGCCCAGGGGACGGGGACGTGGCCCAGGTGGGTAGGGCCTGGAGCAGGAAGGAGAGGAGGGACCTGGGATCTGTTCAGAAGCAAAAGCTATCACGACTTGTTTAGGTGTTCATGTTATGTAGCAGACCAGCCCATAACCCACTGGCTCAAAGCAACAATTTACGACTCCCCAGGATTCTGTGCATCAGGATGCTGCAGGGCTCCGCCGGGCGGCCCTTCTTGCATCTCTCCCACATCTGACCCCTCACGCTCCTCCACGTGCCTTCTCCCTCTTGACATGCTTTCTTGTCATTAAGCACCTGCCCCCACTTCCTTCCAGCAGAGCAGGTGGATTGGGGGGGGGGGGTGTAATTCAGAAGCAGAAGCTCTTCTTGAAGCTCAGGCCGGGCACTATCTCTTCATCACTTCTGCTGCCCCCTGTTGGTCAAAACAGCCAGAGCCCAAAACAGTACAGATTCACGGTAGGACGGGAGAGATTACACCTCCTAAAGGGAGGGAAAGCAAAAAGGTGTGGCCATCTTTAATATACCACAGAACTTGGTAACGGGTTACAGGTGAGAAGTAAAAGAAAGGGGACTCAGATGTGAAACATGACAGGTGTAGTTAGAACCCCCTCTGGGGACCTCTCCCTGACCACTGCCCTCCATCAGCCCCCAAAGGTAACTGTTATTTTAAAGATAATTCAAACGCTTTGCCCTAATTTATACCATTGCTAAATATATGGGAGTCCATAAATATGTAGTCTTATTTCCGTCCTGCCAGGTGGGTCCCCGCAGGGCTGCCATAAATTCCACATCGCCTGCCTGAGTTAAGGAAGAGGCTTCACTGAGGAAAAGGCCGTCCCAAAGCCTGGGTCTGCAAGATGGATCGCGTGTGGTCCCCAGTTTCTCATCCTCTCTTAGGGAGGCATGCCAGGGCTTCAGAGAGGTGGGTTCCGGTCCCTCGAAGGGTCTAGCATGGGCCTCCCCTCTCAGAAGACTAGCCTGTCAGCGGTGTGCATGCCGCCTGTGAATAGAGAACATCTTGGAGCCAAGGGATGCCACAGTCCCCCAGCCACTGGACTCAGGGGAAACTGAGCTCGGGTGCCAACCTTCAGCTGAGAGAAGGGTTCTTCTGCTGGCTCACTGTCCCCATGTGCAGAGTGGGGAGGGCGGGGGGGTTCGCAACCAGACTCACGTTTTGGCAGTCCTGCTCCTTTCCGAACAGTTTAAATATGTAAAAATTTAAAAGAAGTATTTTCCTACTGTGCCACTCTTTTTGTAACTTGCTTTTTCAACCCACCTTAAGTTTGCACAGGACAAGGGCTGAATTTTCCAAGAAGCTGGATAAAACCTTTTGCCCATAAAACTATGGAGATCTGGTACTTACTTTTTTCCTGGGTCGATGTTTCACCATCAATTCCACTTCTTTAAAGATTGTAGGTTTATTCAAATGTTCCATTTCATCTTGAGTTAATTTTGGCAATACATTTTTCTGGATAGGCGTCCATTTAATTTAGGTTTTCAAGTGTATTGGCATAAAGTTCATAGCGGCTTTGGGATTTAAAATATATTTTTTATTTTATTCATTTATCACAGATAAATCATATTCTTGATATGAAATTCAGAAGTACAAAAGGGAATATAATGAAAAGTACTCCCTCCCGCCCTGGGCCCCAGTCTTTCAGTTCCTGTCCCAAAAAGTCAGAGAAAAAAAGTACCCCCTCTTGGTTTTTTTTCCTCAGAAACCACAGTTTTTTGGCCTAGATTTAAAAAAACTGTTTTTCTTTTTACAAATCTTTAGTTTAGGCAGAATTTTGAAATGTTATGTTTTTATCTTAGTTATTTTTCATTTTCTATATTATGAAAACTTTTTAAAAAATATTTATTTATTTGAGAGAGAGCACAAGCTGAGGAAAGGGGCACAGAGAGCGGGAGAAGCAGCCTCCCCGCTGAGCAGGGAGCCCTACATGGGGCTCGATCCCAGGACCCTGGGATCATGACGTGACCCAAAGGCAGATGCCCAACTGACTGAGACACCCAGGCGACCCTATTTTGAAAATTTTTGAATATATTACAAAAGTAGAGAGAATGCTGTCATGGATCTCTTTGTGTCCATTGCTCCAACTTCCATAACTATCACAGCCAAATCTTGATCTGTTCATATCCCTGCCCCCCCCCCGCCCCGAGATTATTTTAGAACCCAATTCCATGTTAAAAAGACTAAAAAAAAAAAAAAAAGTATATTTCACATATATTTTTTAAAAAAATAAAAACATATTTCACTAATAACATCAGGTATCTAGTCAGTGTTCAAATGCCCTTGATTGTGTCCATGATGTGTTCTATTTTATTGTATTTATTTATTTGAGAGAGAGAGAGAGCGAGAACACAAGTGTGGTGAAGGGCGGAGGGGGGGGAGGGACAAGAAGAATCCGTGCCTAGCTGGAGGAGCCCAACACAGCGCCTGATCCCAGGATACGGAGATCATGACCCGACCTGAGTCACATGCCTAACTGATTGAGCCACCGAGGCGTCCCTGTGCCCATAATGTGTTTTTATCACTGCTTTGTCTGAATCCAGTTTTTTGAATCAAGGTCTCTGCATTCTGTTGGGTGATATGGTTCTTAATTTCTTCCTTTCTCCCTCCTTTACTTTTGACTTGTGATTCAGTTGTTGATAAAACCACACTTGCCGTCTCGCACAGTCTGGATTTTGGTGATTGCATCTGGTGTGTGTTGCTTAACACATTCCTTTCTGTGTTTCCCTAGATCCAGAGGCTTGCTGAGATTCAGTAAGATGTTTTGGCAAGAAGGCTAGACAGTTGGTGTTTTGTACTTTCTGTTTCATCAGTGGTGGGAGTCAGGTGATGTCTAATGGTCTCTCCTTGGTGGTGAGATTTTTCAGTGATTTCGGGTATTGTTACCTGATAATCCACTACAAAGGTCCTAATGGTTTTATTAGTCATTGATCATTGCTTAGACCAGTTATTTCATTGGGGCTTGCAAAGTGGTGCTATTTTGAGTCTGTCATTCCTTCTTCATCTAGTGGCTGCAGTCTATCTCTGAAGGACTTTCTCCCATCACCTCTGTGGTAACTTGAGTTACAGTTTTGGGGGGAAAGTCAGAATGAATGGATGATTCTTTCCCTTAATTTATGTATTCCTTTTTCTGAAAATGAGTCGATTCCCTAGTATCTTTCAAAGGTCACCAGTGGGGGGGGAGGGGGTCTTTCTTCTTAGTGTCATTATTACCTCATGGATTTTAACTTACTTGATTTTTGATGCTAAAATTATTCATCTTTGGCCAGTAGAAGCTCCTTTGGGTTGGTTCCTCTGTCTTTGGACATGACCCCAGGAGTCTTTGATGCCCTCCTTGCTTTCTGATGTGACAAGATATTCCAGCCTTGGAATTTGTTGTCTAATTCCGGCCATCCACCATTTCTTTAAGGGGTCCTGTTTCCTGTGGTGGTCTCACGATTTAATTCTTTACTGTATAGTTTCGTCTCCTTTCTCGTTCAAGACACCATTGTGCTCTCTCCTTCCCTCCCCCTCTTCCTCCCCACCCACCCTCCCTCTTATCTTTTTTTGGTCAATCTTCCAGGGAGATTGTTTCATGAGTCTGTTGAAACAATCAGTTCTGGGTCTTGTTCTTTTTTATTTCTCTACTTTCTCTTTATCCAATTTCTGATTTTCTATTTCTTTTCTCTTGTTTTCTAAACTCACTTTCCCTTTCCAATTTCTTGAGTCGTATCCTCTCACTTCGGGGAACTCATCCTTTTTCACCTCAAGAATTTTTCTTATTTATTTGAGCGTATAGTTCTGGAATTCTTACTAGATGCATTTTGGAAAGCTTTGAGCATCGTCTTCCATGTCTCTTAATTTTTTGTCGGCTCTCTTTGTGTCTGGATGCTGCACCTTCTGCTTGCCCTTGCAGGTGACCAAGGTGTCCTCCAGTCGTGTCCATTCTGCTCTGCCATCCACGTAATGTGCTTTACTGTGCAGCTCTTTTAGTTTTCATTTCTGAGCTTTTTAGCCAAGCCTTGTCTATGGATGCCAGGTCCTCCTGTGTCTCTCCAAGACATCATTCATATTCAGTTCTTGCTTTGTGAACACTGGTTCTGGGTGGAGATGGGTCCCTGAGATGCTAGAAAGCCAGAGCCCAAGATGCTGCTTGGAGAAGCTCAGGCACTGACTCATCCTTTCCTCCTGAATGCGGGTGGTGGTTGTTGTATCGGGGACTGGGAGAGTCCAGAGTTTGCCCACACTCCCTTATCTCAGTGACTGGGTTATTTGTCCAGCCCCCCAGCCCCGGGCAGTAATGTAAGGGTACAGGAAGCAATGCAGGCTCTCAGACCTGGCAAGAGCCTGCCTGTGCAGGTATTGCTCACTTCCCCTTGGGGACACTCAGGCCCAAGGAGGGCTGAGAGGAGATATGCCCCCACCTTCTCCGGCCCCAGTGGCCCGTGTGCTTCCAGTGGTACTGGGTCCTCGGCTATAAGCAGGGAGCTTATTTTTGCTTTACGTCCTGTGCGTGGAAGTGGGAGGTAGGGAGGTCTCTTCCTGCTAATCTGTCGTCAGCTTGTGGGCTCAGTAGGTGAAACCGAGTGCTTCTCCTTATGGTGTTCATCTTCCTCAAATGTTTGTGTGTGCGGAGTTGGATGCTGATCTCTGAGGCTGGGATTCCCGGTAGCTGTCTGTGAATGTGGCATCAGTCACTGCAGCCTACAGAGAGAGGACAGAGAGACTGCAGTGGCTGCCCCGGGGGTGTGCCTGGAGCGTGTCTTCTGGCGGGGTAGGGGGAGACGCACCCTCCATGCGCCTCCCGGGTGCCACCTCCCACCTGACATGCCATACTTCCAATCTGGCATAGAAGAGGCAGAACGCTGCCTCCCACCCCCACCCCCACTGCTTGGCACAGGCAGAACTGGGGCTCACTGTGGTTTCCCCTCCCAGCAATGACCCTGCTGGTGACCTTGGTGGCCCTCCCCCTTCCTCTGTGCCTCGGAGCACTCTTCAAACCTTCTCAACCTGTGCACCATGATTTCCTATCCTCTTAGGTCTCCTTTCTCTTTTCCTGTGCTAATATGGTTTTTTTTTTTTTTTTTTTAGATTGATTTACTTAGAGAGAGAGCACAAGCTGAGGGGTGGGGGGGAAGGGGCAAAGGAAGAGGGAAGGAGAGAATCCCAAGCAGACTCCCCACTGAGCACAGAGCCCGCCACAGGGCTGGATCTCATGACCCTGAGATCATGACCTGAGCTGAAACCAAGAGTCAGACGCTCAACCGCCTGAGCCACCCAGGGGCCCCAGGTAATATTTTTTTAAATAAAATTTCCAAGGATTTGGGGCAGGAGGTGATGGCTATATCAGGGTTCAGTCTGCTGTCTTAATTCCATCTTCTAGCATCTTCTTGATATCTCTGAGGTATGTAGTTTGTAGGAAAAAGTGGGTGACAATGTCAAGAATGTGGGCTTTGCAGTCAGAAGGAGCTGGGTTCAAATTCTGGCCCCTGGGGCACCTGGGTGGCTCAGCCAGGTAAGCATCTGCCTTCAGCTCAGGTCATGATCTCGGGGTCCGGGGATCGAGCCCCGCATTGGGCTTCCTGTTCAGCGGGGAATCTGTTTCTCCCTTTTCCTCTGCCCCTCTCCCTGCTCGTGCTCACTCTCTCTCTCTTGCTCTCTCTCAAATAAATAAATTCTTTAAAAAATGTATATCCTGGGCCCTACACAGCCTAGTCCTTATCTGTAACACAGGCATTGTTAGAATGTGTTCACAGAATGCTTAGCACCGGACAGGTGTAATCCCCCGCTTGTGTGATCCATAGCCCCTCAGTTGTGTTCATTTCTTTCTCGTTCGCACTTGGGCAAGTTATCTAGCCACCCCTGGACTGGATTTCTGCCAGTGATAAATGATAAATTTCTGAAATGATAAATACTATTGATGATTAAAATGGGAGTTCTTAAAAACGGAGGTGTCTTTGATTTTAATCTGAAGGCACGGGATTGAAAATGTGGCCGGTCCTCGTGTTCAAATGTGGGTAGAACTAAAAAGCGACGAGCCCAAATCTAATCCTCAAAATAGAATTGTTTTAATTAAAACTTAATTTAATTAAAAGTTGTTTGATTAAAGTTTTAAATCCAAAACATTTTCATTAAAGTCAAAATCTTTCCTTCCATCATGTTCAGAGTCTTTTTTTTTTTTTTTGGCCAAATTAGCAAAATGCGTATGTCTCATGGAAGAACACTCTTAGTGAGGCTGAACACTGCATATACTCAGGGTTCAGCCTCCAGCTGTCCACAGGGAATGCCTCGAACACGGGTCACCAAGGAGGAATGGGGCAGGGAGGTGGGAGTCAGGTTTCGGTGGGCCGGGGGCCATGGTAGGCGGAGCCCAGGCATTCTTGGGATGTTTGCGGTTACAGAGAATCACCGAGCTCCTCCTCGCTTTAGTGATCAGGATATCACTCATAAAAACAAAGAGCCCTATTGTTGTGCAGCCAGGGTTAATACGGCGCTGAGGAAAGCTTGTACTGCGCGCGTTGGCATTTCCATCCAGGAAAAGAGAAGGTGACAGCCACAGAGCAGCGGGGTGTCCCTCAGCCCCACACTAGAAACCCGGCCCCAGAGGAGCATGGCTCCCAGGAATGTCAGCTCTTGTGCAGAGACAGAGGATCTCCTCCACGTTTCTGTCTTAGGGCAAAGGGGAGAGGCTGCTCCCATTCGCTTCTGTTAAGCATTATCTTGTACATGTTCGTGGCTTTGGCTTTTAACTGTTCAGGGGCCACGTTGTAACCCCCCTACTCACACACGGGGCTCCCCTCAAATCCACATATTAAGTACATTGACTTAGAACTCTGAGAGCCACAGAGGATTCCCGATCCTGGCTTTTTGCTTCTTTTGCGTCTGCCTGCTCTTGGATTTGGAAGGCAGATGGCAGTCCCTGTATTGAGGCAAATCAGCTGGAGTCAATTTTTGTTGTTTGAACTTGAGGGTGTGTATCTCTGCTTGAAGACATGCAGAGGAAAAGGAAGAGCAAATGACCTCATTTTTTTTTCCCTTGCCAAGATTCAAAAACTTCAGTTGTTTGACTACAGGGTCACACGGTTCCAAAACCCTACGTATCAATGTACAATTCTTAGATTCTTATGTCATTCCAGAATTGCTTTATATGTATGTATACAAGCAAAACAGATTCTTATTTCTCCCTCCTTTACACAAAGTGTAGCTGATCACAGCCACTGGTCTGTACCTTGCCTGTTTCTTTCATACATTTGTACATGAAAGCTAACATCACAACACAAACCTAGTCAGTATAGAGGAGATTAATAAACGTGCTTTTGTAACAGTTGGAACTCTTCTGCAGAAAATCCTCCTCAAATGACAAACAACGAGCAGGTAAAAACTATTTTCAACATATACCACAAAGAGAACTTGCCGACCAATGGGAAAAAGAACAGTCCACTTTCCAAATGAACCAAGAAATGGAAGTAGAGAGTTCTGTCGTTGAGAAAGATAGAAATGGTGGGTCTGCCTATGAAAATATGCTGAATAAGAAATGCAAACCAAAGCCAACGATGAGATATGTTATTTTGCTTTTCAGATAGGGAAAAATCAGAAAGTTTGATATTATTTAGTATAGCAAGGATATGATTTTTCTTCCATTTTTCATATTTGTAACTAATTTTTTTAAAAAGATTTTATTTATTCATTTGACAGAGAGAGACTCAGCAAGAGAGGGAACCCAAGCAGGGGGAGTGGGAGAGGGAGAAGCAGGCTCCCCACGGAGCAGGGAGCCCGATGCGGGGCTCGATCCCGGGACCCTGGCATCATGACCTGAGCCAAAGGCAGACGCTTAACCGACTGAGCCACCCAGGCGCCCCATATCTTTAACTAATCTTGAGTTGATAAGTAAGGCTATAATTGTAAATTGGCCGTCTCTGTAAAAATTAAGGCTCAATATATCCTCTTCTCTGCTCTGAATTAACCTGAAGGTACAGTTCACTGGTGAGCAGAAATGCACACATGGGATGTTCAGCACAGCATGAAATACAGCACAGTATCACAAAAAAACTAGAAATGCCCTAAAAGTCCATCGGTGAGGACAAAGAACTACCATGAAATGAGATGTCTGGGTCTCCATGTGCAGATCCAGAAGAACTTTTAAGTGGGAAAAGCAAGTTGCAGAACATAATCATCGTATAATATATTTGTTAAAAAAAAAAAAAAAAAGTAGAAGGGGCACCTGGGTGGCTCAATCAGTGAAGCGTCCGGCTCTGGATTTCAGCTTAGGTCATGAGCTCAGGGTCGTGAGCTCAAGCCCTGCATCGGGCTCCGTGCTGGGCATGGAGCCTGCTTAAGATTCTCTCTCTCCCTCTGCCCCTCCTGTGTGTGTGCGCTCTCTCTCTCCTTCTCTCTCTCAAATAAATAAATAAATAAAATCTTAAAAAAAAGAAGTGGAAGATAAATGAGTATTTATTTGAGATCCAAGGGGAATCTGAGCCACTTCGTGGCCTCTGTCATCACAACACAGTGATATATTCCCAGGAAACTCTAGCCTGGAATCTTAAAATCACAAAGCAGCTTAAATCTTTACGAAAGTTTCTTGACAAGGCATCCGTGGGGAATTCCACTTAAAGCACACGCCAAAACCTCAGAGCTCCTCCGCTCAAATCTTCCTCAGATGTTCACAAAATACCATCTCTGTCCTCAGTCTCTAATCTCATTCTCTCAAGAGATCCCCAGGTGTTTCGCCCGAAGCCAGCTTGTCTTGGTGTGTGTATATGTCCGGAAGGAAGGTGCACTCAGACTCTGCCTTGGAGGTTGGGGGTGGGGAGGGGGAACACCTCCTTACAGGTTCTGTCCCCACCATCAGTACTTACGGATGCATGGAGATTATGGAGGGGCTTCAAGAGAATCCTTAGCAGAGTGACCGGTGGGCACGGTGGCAGGGAGGGAGCCTCTCCTTCCAGGAACAAGTGTCATTTGATGGTCAGGGCAAACCAAGCGTGAGTGCTGGGTTCCTCCCTTGCATTGTGCTGGAGCTGCCACTTAGAGGCCAAGTTCAGGCTCTTCATCGACCCTCTGCTGAGTCTCTCTCTTCCATCTCTAGGATGGAGAGCAGACCCAGCACCCAGGGCCCTAGGGGCCGGAATGTTGTTTGCCCACCCCCGGAAAGAGGTACTGGGAGCTTCCCCAAGAATCACAGAACAATAGGAGGTGGCTCCAGAGTATATAGAACTCCTCCTTTTTCCTTCCTCCCACTGCATAGGATTCTGTTCTGTGCACGTTCCAGAGTTTACTTAGCCATTTCTCTGCAGATGACATCTGGCTTGCTTCGTCCACAATAATGGCGCAATGAATAGCCTTGTTTAGTTATCGTTTTACGTTTTTGACATTGTACCTTTGGTGCAAATTTCTAAAAGCCAGAGTGTTGGCTAAGAGGGGAAATGCAGATGTAATTTACTAGATATTGGTAAATTCCCCTCCATAGGGGTTCCACGGATGTTGCATTCCCTCCAGCAATGTAAGAACATGCCTGTTTCATCATATTAACCCTTTGTCTATGATTTAAGTTGCGATTTTTTTTTCTTATTTGTCATTTGTCTTGTTACCCTGTTTGTGTGTTTTGGGGCACACATTTGTCATTTGTCTTGTTACCCCGTTTGTGTGTTTTGAGGCACACAGTTTTGTGGGGGTTTTTCCTTACATGTTTAAATTTTAAACAAGCCTCCACAAATTTAAAAGGATTGAAATCATACAACATATGTTCTCTGATCACAATGGAATGAAATTAGAAATCAGTAACAGAAGGAAATTTGGGAAATTCACAAATACGTGGAAATGGAACAACATGCTCCTAAGTAATCAGGTTAAAGAAGAAATCACAAGAGAAATTAAAGCATACCTTGAGGTGAATGAAAACAAAAACACAACATACTAAAACTTAGGGGTTGCAGCTAACATAGTGCTTAGAAGGAAATTTCTAGCTATGATCATCTGTATTTAAAAGGAAATATCTCAAATCAATAACCTAGCCGTCCATCGTAAGAAACGAACAGACTAAACCCAAAGCAAGCGGAAGGAAGAACAAAGATGAAATAAATGAAATAGAGACTAGAGCAGAAATAAATGAAATAGAGACTAGAAAAACAAAAGAGAAAAATCAGTGAACCCAAAGTTGGCTTCTAAAAAAAAATCAACAATATTGGCAAACTTTTGCTTAAAACTGGCCACGAAAAGTGAGAGACAAAGCTGAAATTACTAAGATCAGGAATGAAAAGGGGACATCACTACCAACTGTACAAAAAAAAAAAGAATTATAGAATACTATGCACAATTGTACAACAACAAATTCAATAACCTAAATGAAGTGGATAAGTTCCTAGAAAGAAAAATTATCTAAACTGGCTCAAGAAGGAATAGAATATCCAAACAGAATTATAGTAAGTAGCCACATTGAATTAGTAATCCCAAAACTCCCCAAAAGAAAAGCCAGGCCCAGATGGCTTCACTGGTGAATTTTACCAAACATTTAAAGAATTAACATCAACCTCACAAACAGTTTACAAAAATAGGAGAGGGGGCAACACTCCTCACCCAGTTCAATCTATGAGCCCAGGATTACCCTAAAACCAAAACCAAAGATACCACAAGAAAACTACAGACCAATATCTCTTGTGAATACAGATGCAAATCCTCAACAAAATATTAGCAAACCTAATCCTGGAATATATAAAAAGGATTATATAACATGACCAACTGGGATTTATCCAAGGATTGCAAGCTTGGTTTATCATCAATCAATATAATATAGGAACAAAAAAAAGGAGAAAACAACACATGATCGTCTTGACACAGAAAAAGCATTTGGCAATATCCAACACCCTTTGATGCTTAAAAAAAAAAAATTCAATAAACCAGTAATAGAAGGGAACTTCCTCAACCTGATAAGGGACATCTATTAAAAATGCACAACTAACATCATATTTAATTATAAAAGACTGAATACTTTCTCTCTCACACCAGGACAAAATTAGGATCTCCAGTGTCACAACTTCAATCAACATTATACTCTAGTGTCTAGCCAGCATAATGAAACAAGAAAAAGAAATAGAAGGCATCCAGATTGTAAAGAAAAAAGTGGAACTATTTCTATTTGTAGACGACATTATGTTCTACAGAACATCCTAGGGAATCTACAAAAACTTAGAACTAATAAGTCAGTTCAGCAAGTTTTCAAGATACAGGATCAAAATGTAAAAATCAATTGTAGTTACATATACTTTCAATAAGCAGTCTGAAAATGAAATTAAAAGACATTTATAGTAGCACCACAAAGAATAAAATGACTGAGAATAAATGTAACAACAGAAGTGCAAGATTTATACACTGAAAACTATAATGCATGGTTGAAAGAAGTTAAAGAAAACCTAAATAAATGGAAAAACATCCTGTGTTCATGGGTTGGAAGACTTAGTAATGTTAACGTGGCAATACTTCCCAAACTGGTCTGCATATGCAGTCCCTATAAGAATCCCAGCTGAAATAGTCACAGAAATTGACAAGTTGATCCTAAAATTCATGTGGAAACACAGGAGACTCAATAGCCAAAATGATCTTGAAAAAGAAGAACAAAGTTGGAGGACTCACACCACCTCATTTCAAAATGTACTACCAAGTTCTAGTAATCAAGACAGTGTGGTATTGGCATAAGGGTAGACATATAGATCAGTGGAATAGAATTAAGAGTCCAGAAATAAACCCACGCATCTATGGTCAGATGAATTTTTATAAAGGCACTAATACAATTCAGAGGGAAAGTAATAATTTTTTCAACAAATGGTGCTGGGACAATTGGATATCCATGTGCAAAAAAAATTCACACATCATAAATTCACCATTTCAGAGTGCACAGTTCAGCGGTTTTTAGCATATTCCCAGAATTGTGCAACACTCATCAGTCCTCTAAAGGTAAAATACTTTGATCGCTCCGGAAAGAGACCCTGTACCAAGGAGCAGCCCCTCTCTACCTGTCCCTCCCCCAGCTGCTAACAACCACGACCATTGACTTTCTGTCTCTGAAGCTTTGCCTATTCTGAATGTTTCACATAAGTGGAATCATTAGGTTTTATGATGTGTGAATTATACTCGATAACACTGTTATTTTTAAAATGTGGTCAGAGTTATCAGTCTTTTATTGCTACTGGGTTTTGAGTCACAGTTAAGAGGGTTATACCCTCCTAGGTTAAAAGGGAATCCACCTGTTTGCTTCTATTGCTTATGTGGTTTCATTTTTTACATTCATGTGTCTGATCCATGTGGATCCATCCTGGTTTCTCAGTGAGGAATGGATCTGACCATATCTCTCCCATGTGGCCCCCCAGTTGTACATACACCATTTATTAGCATGCTCTTTTTGGGGGGGTGCCCTGACTCCTGTCCTGGGCCACTCTCTCCTCTGAGAAGGGACAGTGAGCATTGGATCCCAGCACCTTTCCCTGGAGAAAGTATCAATTTGCTGGTCCGGCTTTTGATTACAACCAGTTTTTGGTTTTGGGTTTTGTTTTTCTTTTTTTTTTTTTAAATCACGGTAATTTCCTATCAAGGATTTTACAGTAATTAACTGAGCAGTTAACTCGCAACACTGCTTCCAGGATTAAAACTATATAAACTATAAGGTTACCTCCTACATGGGAATATTATTGTACATTTCCCATGCTTTTAAGTAAAATCATTGCCATGGCCTGAATGTTTGTGTCCCACCAAAATGTATATGTTGAAACCCTCAGGGCCAAGGTGATGGTATTAGGAGGTGGGGCCTTTGGGCCTTGACTGAGTCACAAGGATGATAGGATTAGTGTTCTCACCGAAGAGACCCCGCAGAGCTCCCTGGCCCCTTCTGCCGCTCGAGGATGTAATGAGAGGTCAGCCACCCAGAAGAAGATTCTCACCAACCATGCTAGCACCCCAATCTCAGACTTCCAGCCTCCAGAACGGGGAGAAATAAGTTTCTGTTGTTTATAAATCATCCAGTCTGTGGTCTTTCGTTAGAGCAGCTCTAATGGGCTAATACAATTTGAAAGAAGAGCTATTAATCAAAATGAACTCAAAAGCCACTTACTTGAACTTGGCTGATCTCACTCAGCAGCATTTTTAGATAAGGTCACTGTCAGAGTAAACAATGGAGGCCCCTTATGTTGACCGGTAGCATTTATATGTGTATTTATTGAGCTTCAGCTGTGTGCTCGCGGTGTGTACGGGCCTGGCTGTGTCCACTGGCATATACTGCCCTGTCTGGAGTTTGGGGTGCCCAGACATTTGGGGTGCATGCATAGCTCTACTCCCCTGCAAGCTCAGCAAGGGACCTAGAGGCAAGCTCTCTTCTTCCATTGCTTGGCCCCCACTCACATCTTACCCAGAGGTCAGTAGAAAGCCACCAGCTTGTCCTTTTGAATTCACAAGATTTATCTCAGATGCCTGAGGAGTAAGACAGAACCTCAGACTTCACAAGTGTTTAGACACAGGCCACATTTAACTTAATTTCAAATAAGGATAATAAGAGCTAGCCCTTATCAGAGCCCGCTAAGGGTCAGGTAGTGTTCTAGCACTTTCCATATTTCCCTACTTCCGTTCATTTGACCGTACAACCACCCTTGTCAGGTAGGTGCTGCCATTACCTCCAAGAGGCACAAGGGGGTGATGTAGAGAGATACGTGCCCAGCTGGGTACAAAAGGAGGGTGACATGGCCTTTCCAAGCTTCCGCTCCTGTACGGGGCCCCGTGTGCTCTGGGGCCTCCTTCTCCTACAGCGTGTATGACTAAGTCCTGGGATCCTTTCATGAGTTGGAAAGCCCCAGAGTATTATCTTGAAACAGTCTAGATTTTGACCTGACATGAACCCGGCCGCTGCTTTGCTGAAGGCGCCACGCTGGAGCAGGTGGGTGGGGTGGAGGCAAGGCTGTGGGCCAGAATGAAGTCGTTCATGGAAAGTAAATCCAGAAGGGCCCAAAGACATCCTTCTCCTCTTTTACCGGGAGAAGTTGGTGCCCCCGTGCCCATTCTGAACGATACTGCAGATGAGCAAGATTATAAGTGAACCCCTCACTGACCCAAGGCGAACTCTGGAGGCTCGATAAATTGAATGCAAGAAGCTCTGAATGAGCACCTATTGTGTGCCTGGCACAGTGCGAGGCCCACGTGACTCTGAGCACCTACTGTGTGCCTGGCCCAGTGCGAGGCCCACGTGACTCTGAGGAAGGAGGGCCCAGGCTGCGGCAGTACTGGGCAGAAAGGAGGGGGTCAGACACCTCACCAGAGGATGGTCCTGGCCAGGCAAAAGAAGGAGAAAGGAGCCCACGGAGAGCGCAGCCCCCAAGTCTTCCCTCGGGAGTAGCATCTGTGCTGAGCCTGGAAGCAGAAGGAGAATTTTGATAAATGGTGAAGGGGCGGGCCTCCTTCCAGGTGGGAGAGACAGCGGAGTGAAGGCTGAGGGAGCCTGGGGTCCACGGTGGGAAGGAGACTTCAGTGTAGGGAAGGGAAGGGGGAGGAAGAAGGTAGACTCCCTGCAGATAAGCCCTATTTGTGCGCTCATCTTTTTGGGGGGGAGGGGGTCATGAATTTTGCAGTAGTTTTTTAATGTGTCTTTTTGTTGTTGTTTTTACAAGAGGTGACAAGATTCGGACATAAATCCTTGCCAAGACCATGCAGCCATTAAGCAGCCCAGCTAGGACTTGAACCCAAGTCTTATCATCCGAGTTGAATGGCACTTCCATCACCACGTTCTAGCATAGTTCATGGTTCTTGGGGCACCACTGGAAAAATCTGGGTGCCCCATGCATCACTTCCCTCTAGGTTGAGATCTTTTCTTCCTTCCCTTGTGCCCATCTTTGCTAAAAGGAAGGTGGATTCAGCCAGAAGTTCTACTACTTTGCTAACCTGAAAAGTGTATTTTTAAAAACTACTTTTCCATGACAGCAGTACCAGAAGTAAACTGGAAAATGGAGCAAAGGGAAGGGGTCGCCTCAAATTCCACCACATAAGAAAAACCAGTGTTAGAATCTTGGAGTCTTTCCTTCCCGTCAGTCTGTTGGTGCTGCGGTTTCCCTCCATGTGCTCATCGCCATAAGCATTTCTAATGCATTAGGTCCTTGGCATAACCACCCTTCTTTGCGCTACGAAACAGTACTGCAATCAGCATCTTCGTGCATTTTTTTTTTTTTGCATCGTGTTTTTAAATGTGTAGAATTATTCCCTTGGAAATCAGTTCCCCAGAAGCCGGACTGCTGTGACAAAGGGTGGTCTTCACCCTCCGTGTTTATAAACAGAATCCCCTCCCCACGGTGTGACTGATTTTTTTTTTCTGTCTTCAGACTGTGCTATTTTATATTATGTGAGTATTAAATAAAGGAACTCTTTTACTTCTGTGATTTTTATTTCCTCAGAAGGATGGTTCCTCTTTCTTTACCAGGGCACTGTTTGTCCCAAGTCTCTTGAGCATGGTTTCTGTGGTAGATGTTTAAAATCTGGGAAGAAGATAGCCTCACACGCTACCTCTTCCTTCTGTTTCATCAAGCTGTGTCCCCAGGGTCTAGCTCAGCATATACTGGGTGTATGATATTTCTAGAATGAATGAGCAATAAATAAATGAATTTTTGGAAAAGGAACTAAGTGCAGGAAAGAATTCATCTTATTTTTGGAAAGAATTCATCTTTGTAGCTCTGTATTTCTCTTCCGCTGTCCCAGAAAATTCATGGAGGAGTTGACTTCCATCATTTCCTCTCTGGGTTTTGCATCTAATGAGATAGGATCATCTCACCTTTTAGTTCCTATGTGTTTGCCAAGCACATTATGTTCCAGATAAGCATGACATGTTTGGCTGGGAGCACACAGCCTGGGGGCTTAGAGGTCGGACTTTGGTGGCAGGTGTTAGGGAGGGGTCCAAGTCCCAGATCTGCCGTTGGGAGCTGAGTAGGGGGAGCTTCTCTGATGCTTCAGAGCACTGTCATCATTTCTTACATCATCAGGCAGAACTCAATAAATGGCACCAATTACTGGCATACTAAATATTATTATTATTACTAGACCATTTTATTTTATCTTTTAAAATCTGTGGCGTGCTTGCAGATTATTGTCCCAAGAGATTTTCTTGTCCTCTGGCTTTTCCCAGAACTGAAACAATTGGTTTCTCCAGCCATTGGTTCCTTTAGTTTAGATAAGGCCATCAAAGAACTAGTTCATGAAGCCAGGGTGAAAGTAGTCAAATTTGGGCTGGATATCTTTCGTCTTGTAATTTCTTTTTCTTCATTTCAAAGTCAATGCACACTTGGTGAGGAAAAAATATATTGGAAAACACAGAAAAACCCAAATAAAAGAAAACATCTCCATTCATTGCACCTGCTGAAGACAGGTCACATATGTGTGCTCTTCAGGCTTTCTTTCTAAACAGAGGGAGAGACAGACTCAATTTTTATAAATGAAAATAATAGACTCTACATATTAGAAACCTTTCTTTCAAAACACTTTAATTCCATATAATCTACCAACCTGGAGTAAATTCTGTTACTTTGCATATTTTCAAATGGTGTCACCCAATGTTCTGTTAGGTATTTTCCCATGTTGCTTCAGTCTGTGCCCCATATTCTACACTTTTAGGTTAACGTTATGGAAGCATTTTTCATTCTTAGTCTTCATTATTATCTATTGTAACGGCTGCATGGTAGTTGCTCATTTTGAACTACCTTGAGGCACTATTTGAAAAGTCAGCTCCAGCTGCTGTAACAAATTGTCACAGTCTGGGTGGCTTAGACAACAGACATCCATTTTGCATAGTTCTGGAGGCTAGAAGTCCAAGGTCAAGGTGCCAGATGATTCCGTTGGTGGTGAGGGCCCACTTCCTGGTGTGCAGACGGCATCTTCTTATTGGATCCTCACTAGGCAGAGAGCCTCGAAGTAAGCTCTCTTGTGTCTCTTCTATGTGGTCATTAATCCCATTGTGGGGGGCTCCATCTTCATGACCCAGTCACCTCCCAAAGGCCCCGCCTCCTAATACCAGCACCCTGGGGGTCAGGGTTAAAACATGAATTTTGAGGGTGCCCAAATATGCAATCCATAACAGGCATTAAATTGGAAAGCAGAGTAATTCTGAGCTCTGGGGTCAGAAGGACCTGCTTCCGCTGTTGCCCAGCTCCCAGCCAGCTCCATCACCATGAACAAGGTCTGCATCCTGGCCTCCCTCATCTGTAAAATGGCAGCCATAACACCTACTCAGAGTGTTGCTGTGAGCATTAGATTAAAGGACAAAAATCGAGCACCAGTCAGTATTGGGCACCTAGACATTGCCTTTACCATAAGCCATTCCCTAATTCCCTGATATTGGCCATTTACATGGTTTGTGGGTTCTTCTTGGCAGGTGGTGTCTTACCTTAGGAGTGGATCTTTCTGGGTGTGCCCTGTTATTTCTTCAGATAAATTCCTCGGAGAATGGGGTTCTTGTTAATATAGTATTGTCCTGTTGCTTTCTGAAACAGCCATACAATTTGCCCAGCCTCCCACAATGACAAATGTTACCACACTCTAGCCAGCAATGAAGGTTAGAATTCCTTAAATTTTTCACTGTGCCAGGTGGGCATACCAGGGCATCTTCCACTTAATTGAATTTTTTTAAATTTCTAAAGAAAATAGCACTTTTTTACTTGCGATTTTCCCTTGGGTGAGCTGTTTGTATATATAACTGCACATCCCCCTCCTATTAACAAAAATCCATTTGGTGAGACGATCCACAGAGAAGTTGTGTATCTGTGCTGCGAGGCTCGGAGGTATGAGAAGCACTCAGCCTCATTGCCAGAGCTGAGCGCTGTTCTGCATGAGCCATGAGCCAGGATGCCCTCGCTCCCTGCACTTTCTTTTCTGATGCTGGTCGATCCAAGTGGCCCCGCGTGATGGGGCTGAGCCCTGGCCATCTGCAGCTGGTGAGGAATTATCACCGGGGGTCACCCTGGGGGTCATGTCGCCCTCCACAGCCCCCCGGCCTCTGCCTCTTCCCCGAATAAATAAAGGGTTGGATTTCACCGTAATTCGACCCAGAGAGGAAAACTGCTTACTGAGGCTAAAATCCCAGAGTGATAGCTGCAAAGAAAGAAGCACCCTTCCAGCTAAAGGCTGGTGAACCTGGGGCTACAGCAGGTGAACCCGGGGCTACAGCAGGTGAACCCCTGCAGGGCCAGGAGGGTATCCCCTCCGGGGAGGGACAGCCCCTGCCCCCATTCTCTGGCTGCACAGGGACTTGGTGGAGGATGGTCCTTAAGCAGTTATGACCAGGTCAGTAGCATTCTAAAGTTTACTTTTGTTTGCTTTGTTGTGAACTAGGGGTTGGTAGAAATGTTTTTACTTTTTGCTACTCTAATGATAGAAATGAACATAGTAAAAAAAATTCATGGATGTGCAAGTAAAATGTGAGTGTCATAGGAGGATGCAACAGATTTTGAATTGACAGCATTCTCTTTCCATCGTATGTGTTTTCTTTGGTGGGGAAGAGAGAATTAAATATAATGTGTATTATATATGTCTATAATATAATATATATAATTATAACATAATTACATAATATTAATATAATTGTATATAATATATAATCACATGATTTTATATATATATGAGAGGCCAAAATTTAAAACTTACAGAATTAAAGTCACTCTCATATTACCTCTCCATTGTCCTAGATTTGTAGGAAAAAAACAGTAGAGAGAGAATTTTATTCTGATTTTTGGGTTGGGAGGGATGACTTACCAAATACCATTCTAGAAGAAAAGGTAAGACCCTCCTTAGAATATAAGGACAGAGCAACAACAAAAAAAGGTTGTAAGAACAGAACAGACTCCAAACCAACAAAGGAGGACTCTCTTTAAGGGGGGGACATCCACAAGGAACTGTTCATGTAAGGGACATGGCTTTTACCGTGGACATCACTATAATATTCATGGAATTCTATTTTACCATTTCCCCTAAAGAAGAGAATAATTTCCATTAGTTTTTCTGTAGTCAAAATACTCTGTATTTCTAAAAACTGAATTACAGAAATGATATTTAGATACCGAGTCATTGGCAACCAAACCCATTTCTCCTAGAAATGGCCAAATCTAGAGCACATACAGTGTTACTAAAAGTATTTATTAATAGAATATTAAATTAAAAGTGATTATCGAGGACTAAATAATGTTCTTATTGCACAGGCTTTTAAATATTGTTTTAACCTAGTACTTCTTCACATAATGAACTTTAATTAGTGTCCATGTCCAGCATATTTAAATACCAGGCTGTGTAGATATTAACGTTTGTCACCAGCCACGAATGTGTTGTCCACTTATCACCTCACCCAGCTTACTGTAGATGTTTCTTGTCTTAATAATTCTGCATGGGCTAAATCCATAATCCTAGCCATCCACTGTATTTGCAGTTTCCCCTCGCTAGCTCCTACTTCTAATAAACTGACTCCTAAAATCAAACAAGTCACACCACCAAAAAGAAAAAAAAAAAATGTGCTCTTGGTTTTCCCTTCTGCTCCTTTACTTGGTAACTTACTTCATTAAGCATATTTTGCATTAAAAGCAAGCAAGATGCACATATAGATATGTATCTGTGTATATGGAATGTTCGTTGCTGTATAAGAAAATAATAACATTGTAAGAGAGAACTAAAATGAATTTTTTAAATTCGAAGCTGAGTCATTCTAATGTTCTATAATTGTTTTCCTGCTGGTTCTAGTTGGCTTATTTGGTACATTAATATTTTATTGAAATACAATGTATTTTGAGTGTTTATGTTTTTAATATGAAATTTACAGCATAGGAGGAGAATATTGAGAACTGTCATATTTTACTGCTTACAGGAATATAATATGGACAGTGGTTGATAAGCACAAATCACTGAAAAATCTCGCTTGGAGTAAATACATCCCTCCGCTTTAAGTTTAAATCAGAGGTCACCAGTTGTCAACTACGAAAGTGTAGTATTTGGGGGAAAAGTACTATAAAAGTAAATATTTACCTCTAAGAAAAGGTGTCTGATGGTGGGGAGGAGAGGTTTCTGCTTTTTACATGATGTAGTTCTGTATTTTTTTTCAGTGAGAATGTGTTCTTTCAGTACTTGTGTAATCTCTTTAAAGTTTAAAATAAAACAGTCATTTAATTCCATTATGGGGAACTTGGAAAATAAAGAATAAAAATCTTTTCTAATGCCATTATTAATTCTACGCCAGCCCATTCTTAATACTAACTATTGGCATTGTGGTCTTTTTTCTTTCAATGTAAATACATGTTAACCCTTCTCTTTATAATTTCAGGAAATTAAAAGGAGTTGGCAGATTAAATTAAATGTATGTGCATTAGCAGATGTTTCCCCATAATGTCCTCCCAACAATTTGATTGCACTAGAACCCCCAGCTCTCAGCATCAGTGACAGTGGACATGCGTTGTCCACGCAACCTAAGAAAATCAGATCCAAAACTGAAAACATCACAATATTAAAAAATATGTAAATAGAATCAAGCAGAGTCTTGGTTCTGATTACATCATTTACTGCACATATGCTGCATTATTTAAAAGTCAAGTTAAAGTAAAATCCCCCTTGTAATTTTTTAAAAAGATTTTATTTATTTATTTGTCAGAGAGCACAGGTAGGCAGAGTAGGAGGCAGAGGGAAAGGGAGAAGCAGGCTCCTCACTGAGCAGGGAGCCCTACGAGGGGCTTGATCCCAGGACTCCAGGATCATGACCTCAGCTGAAGGCCAGCGCTTAACCAACTGAGCCACCCAAGTGCCCCCCGCCTTGTAAATTGACATGCACCCTAATCCCTAGTTTCTGCCTTCTCAGTGTCACTTAACTGGGACTGAAGGTGAACTGTTTTTATTTATGTTCCTACAGTAAACAGAAGAGGTCACTTCATACTTGCTTGTACACACACACACACACACACACACACACACACACGCTTGTATTTTACAGAGATAAGGGAAATATTTGTTAATTTTGAAAGAGGAGCGATGACATAATTAAGTGCCTCTTCTGATGGATGCTGCTGCTGTTGATTCTACCCTCTTCTCGAAACCTGCCAATGCCTTCCTCCTTCCAGCCAGCTCTCCGATGTCCCAGGGTCTCTGACGGTAAATAATTAATGGGACTGTTAGCATGTGATGGGGAGCGAAGCTGCCTTACTCACAAGTGCAACCACTTACACACTAAGCCGTTTTCTGATTCCTCTTTGCAAAAAATACACAGCCAAAAAAAACCCAGTAATCTTCACTCAGACACAGCAATCTTGCTTTGGTGTTTCAGGAATGATGCAGAGCGTGTGTGATGCTTTATCCACTTACATGGATTTTCAGAACGGTTGCCTTTGAAATAGTGAAAGTCATGGCTTAGAATGAGCTGTAAAGACCCTGAATGGTTTCAAGGGCCTTTACTGTAAGCAGATTGTCTTTGCCTCTCTACAGAGCAGGATTTTTTTTCTGCCCTGATGGTGGAGCTCATTCAGGATGCCATATGGTGGGCCCTGCATTTAGGGTATGATATTTTGATTCACTTCTCTCTACATTTTCTTACTAAAAATTTTAAACATAAAGTTGAAAGAATCGAACCATATCATCCATTACCCACCACCTAAAGTCTACCATTAACATTTTCTAAAATTGCTCTCTCACGTTCTATCCATCTGTCCATCCCTCTATTCATCTGTCAATCCAATATTTTCAGTGCATTTCAAAGAAGGATCTATATACTTCACCCTCAAAATCTTCGACATTCATATTATTGGCTACAGTTCAATATTGTTTATAGCAATTGGGGATAAAATCCGTATAGAGCAAAATGCACAACTCTGCATTAGACCATTTGATAAGTTTTGACAAATAACACCAATGTAATGAAAAAGAACATCAGTTTCCTCGTGCCCCTTCCCTGGTAAACTTCATGCCTGCCTCCGGGAAGAACTATACTGATTGTTTTTCCCCACCCATCGATTAGATTAGAACAGCATATAAACAGAATCATCTTGTGCAATCATTCTTTCACTCAGCCTTATGTTTTGAGATTTCCTGTCTCTCATTTCGTGGATCAGTAGTTCATTCCTTTTTATTGCTGAATAGTTACTAAACCACAGTAGTCGTTAATCTGTTTTTCTGTTGATGGACACTTGTGCTATTTACAATTTGGAGATACTATGAATGAAACTGCTATTAACATTCTTCGATAAGTTTTTTAGACCTATTTCTCTTGGGTAAATATCTGAGAATAGACTTGCTGGATCATAGGGTAGCTGTATATTTAGTTTTATAAGAAACCATCAGACTTATTTCCAAATGGTTATACCATTTTACACTCCAACCAATAAGATATGAGTGTTCTGGTTGCTCCGTATCCTCACCAAGTACTATAAGTCTTTTTAAATTCTAGTAATTCTGCTGGGAGTAAACTGGTGTCTCCTTCTGGTTTTAATTTACAACTCCCTGATGACTAATGATATTGAGCATTTTTTTAAAGATTTTATTTATTCATTTGAGACACAGATACAGAGGGAGAAAGAGAGCATGAGCAGGGGGAGAGGCAGAGGGAGAGAGAAGAAGCAGGCTCCCTGCTGAGCCAGGAGCCCAATGTGGGGCTCAATCCCAGGACCCTGGAATCATGACCTGAGCCGAAGGCAGACGCTTAACGATCTGAGCCACCCAGGTGCCCCTGTGTTGAGCATTTTTAATATCTTCTGCTGTTTCCAATCTTTGCCCATTTTTAATTGGGCTGTCCTTTATTATTGAGTTATAGGAGTTTTGTGTATTTTGGAACCATTCTCTCCTTTTTTGGGGTGGGGGGTTTATGTTTTGTAAATATTTTCTTCCAGTATATAACTTGCTTATTCATTTTTAAATGGTAGACCAATCTTTTCATGAGTAGAAATTTTAAATTTTGGTGAAGTCTAATATAGCAAGTTTTCCTTTCATAGTTATTGTTTTCTGTGTTCCATCTAAGAAACCTTTGCTTACTCTCAAGGCATAAAGATATTCTCATGTATTTTCTCTAGAAGTTCCTTAATTTTAAACTTTGTGCTAGGTCCATGATCCATCTCAGGTTAATGCTTGTGTGTGGTAAGAAGTGGGAGTCTGGGTTTCTTTTTATTCATTGTGGATGTCTAGCTGTTCCAGCACCATTTGTTGAAAAGACTGCTTTTCTCATTATATTGCTTTGGCACTCTTGTCAAAAACCAATTGGATGTACAAGTATTACAAATATGGGTGTATTTCTCAACTCTCTATGCTGTCCCATGGATTTTTCTGTCTATACTGGTACTACAATGTCTTGATTACTGTAGCTTTTTTTTTTTTTTTAAGAGAAAGAGAGCATAAGTGGGGAGGGGCAGAGGAGAGGAGAGAAAGAATCCCAATCAGGCTCCACACCCAGTGCAGAGCCTGACGTGGGGCTCGATCCCACAACCCTGAGATCATGACCTGAGCTGAAATCAAGAGTTGGACACTTAACCCACTGAGTCACCCAGGTGCCCCCTGATTACTGTAGCTTTATAGTAAATCTTGAAATCAGGTGGTGTACATCTTCCAATTGTCTTCTTTTTCAAGCTTACTTGGGATATTTAAAATCCTTTGAATTTCCATACAGACTTGAAGATCAGATTGTTAGTTCCTTTTTTTAATTAAAAGATTTTATTTATTTATTTATTTGAGAGAGAGAGAGATAGCAAGCAATAGAGCACAAACCGGGGAGAGAGGGAGAAGCAGGCTCCCCACTGAGCAGGGAGCCCAAGGTGGGGTTCAATCCCAGAACCCTGGGATCATGACCTGAGCCAAAGGCAGATGCTTACCTGACTGAGCCCCAAGGCACCCCTAGGTTGTTAATTTCTATCCCCTAAAAGCCTATGAGAATTATGGTTGGGATTTTATTGAACCTATAGATAAAATTGGGAAGAATTGACATGTTAACAAATATTGATTCTTCTAATCCATGAACATGGAATGTCTTTACATTTTTATGGGTCTACCCATCTTTTGTTAAATTTGTTTCTAAGCATGTAGTTTTATGCTTTTGTAAATAAATAATTTTTTTTAATTTTCCAAAAGTTAGCTGCTATAGTGTGATTCACTTCTGTGATAAGAATATTTGGAAGCCAACCTTGCTTAGCATTATTTTCACATGAGAAGAAGCTTCTTTTTTATTCATTTCTTCAAAGAGACAACAGAGATGGAGGGGGTTCACCCCAGCCTGAGAGCTAGGGGACCAAAATTCTGTTCAGGTTTGCCTTTTACTGACTGTGTGGACTTGGCGAAGAATGGTTGGAATCTCTCCCTATTTCACTCAACACAATCAGAACATAACTCCTCATTCTTTGCAGTCTTTTAAGTAGCATTTATAGAGGTAAAACTTTTAACTCTGGTTTACTTACGCATTTGGAAATCTGGTAGAAGCCTTGACTTTTCTCCTCAAAAAAAATGTACACACACACACACACATGCACACATGTGCGCACATGCTCACACAGCTTTGTGTCCAATTTAGGATGTTCAGGCAACCTCTGAAACCTGCTTATCAGCCACAGGGTCCACAAAACCCCTGTTCTAAGGGGAGAGCTCAGTGAGGGTAGGAGCTGACTTCCTTTACATCTGCATCTTCAGCGCCCAGTACAGTACTCGGCCTCTCACAGCTGCTCAGTGGATGCCCCAGCATTGCTGCATCATGGCCTCCTGCAAAGCTGACCACTCCTCCTAAGTAGCACCAGGTGCTCAGTTGTCCTGGAGCAGCCTGGACGATCTTCCACCCAGGACAGCCAGTGTCCACTACTAGAGAACAGCAAGATACTGACTGATGGCTGAGCCACATTTCAGATAACCAGAATGGAACATTTCAGATAACCAGAATAGCAGAGTCAGGCGATTTCTTAGGGACACCCTGGACCAGTCACACCAGTGGCCCAAGGGCGTCCCAAGGCCCAGAGTTTTATGGGACTGCCAAGATCATAATGTGGCATATTTGTGCGAGGGCACATATGGATGAGGGTTGCTGATTCTAAATCCCATGCCCTTAGTGGGGTTTTCTAGGCAGAGAGGGGATAGATTTCCAAATCCCTAGTATTAGGCCTTTATTTCTTCTACCACTAGATACTAAGTCCCCATGAAGGAAACAGCAGGGGGACAGTTTGGCTGGACCATCCGCTATATCACCAAAGCCCCAGCTTTTCTGTTGCTGTCAGTGAGATCACCCTGGCTGTTCCCAGCCAGACAGCGGCCCTAGGTGTCCTCGACCCCCTCCACTACAGCAAGGTGTGGCTGCAGAGACAGCCTGGCTGAGCACCAGTCCCACACAGGAAGTCTCCCCCCCAGAGCTGCCGGTCCCGGGGTCTGCTGTCCTTGGTGACACCAGCATTATTTCAGGGCCACCCCTTTCTCTTCCTGAAGCCTCAGATTTATGTCCTAGAGAGCACATCCTGATCTCCTCTCCAGTGGTCCCCATGAGCAGCCCTGGCAAGTGATTGTGACATTGTGTGTGTGCTTCTATCTACCCAGGCGCTGAGGACATGGGCAGCAAACCATCCACACCAGGCAGTGACCCCACAGCACAGTGCTCTGGGACAGAAGGCATTCATGCTGCATACAAGCAAGGAAACCCCAGCAGGGCCCGGCACCTGCTCAGAGAGGCTTGTGACGAGAGTACGTCCCATCTGGAGAAGGTAGGGTTGATGCTGGCTCCTCCAGCCAGACTGAGGATCTGGCCTGGATGAAGGTTACCACTCAGATTATCTCCTTGTTATCATCATAATTATAATGGGGATTTTTTTTTTTACCTCCTTTCACGTATAAACTCATGGGTGCTGGTCCTTTCAAGCCAACTTCTCAACCTGCCACCATCTATGCAAACCCTTTCACCTTCCCAGAGGACAGGGGAGGCATAACTGAAATGTGAACAACAAAAGGCCTATCTGAAGGTTCAGCTTACTGTATTCTTTTACCCTTCTCTTCCGTTATAAAAATAGCACATGCTCAAAAAAAGAAAACTTAGAATTATGTAAAAGTAGGGAGGAAAATAAAAAGAAAGCAACCATATTCTTAATGCATCCAAACAGTCCCACATAACAATTTCGTTATATTTTCTCTCCATCTGCTGATCTGTGCATGTGTTGTTTCTAATACAGATACGGTCATATTGTGTATATAGATTTGCATGCTGCTTATTCTTACATAATATTATATCAAGCATTTTCCATCTGATTATAAATTCTGTATGTGCTGTAAAAGGAGAAAGGTTTTTACGCTTCACTTTAATTGATAAAACATTGAAACCAGTAGACTTTGTTAAGCTATGTACATAATACCTAGAGCAACCACCTTAAAAACAATACAAAGAGATACACTCCAAAACACTATTGACCAATCAAAATGTATTTTTTAAAAGATTTTATTTATTTATTTGATAGAGAGAGACATAGCGAGAGAGGGAACATGAGTGGGAGAGGGAGAAGCAGGCTTCCCACTGAGCAAGGAGCCCGATGTGGGGCTCGATCCCAGGACCCTGGGATCATGACCTGAGCCGAAGGCAGATGCTTAATGACTGAGCCACCCAGGCGCCCCCAAAATGGAATTTTAAAAATGTCTCAGAAACCACAGGAAGGCAGGGGGGAAAAATCAAAGAGCAAACAGAAAATGAACCAAAAAATTTCATGACAGACTTAGATTTAATATACAAATAACTATATTAACATAAATAGTCCAAATACATAAACTTAAAGAGATTCCAGAATAGATTTAAAAAACATGAGCAACAAAAAAAAAAAAAAGAAAGAAAGAAAACATGAGCAAGTATATGGTGCCTATGAGAAACTCACTTCAAATAGGCTATATGTAGGTTGAAAGTAAATGGATAGAAAAAGATATACCATGAAAATATTAATCAAAAGAAAGAAGGAGTGGCTAAATATCAGGTAAAGTAGACCTGTCTGATTTTAATTCTTTTAAATAAGGGAAATTACCATGGACAGAGAGGACATTTCATAATGATGAAGGGGTCAGTCCACCAAGAAGACATAGCAATCCTAAATGCACATGCACCAAACAACAGAGCTTGCAAAATAGTGAAACAAAAACTGATATAACAGAAAGGAAAATTAGATAAATCTGCAATAATAGTTAGAGAGTTTGACACCCTCTCTCAACAAGTGATAGAACAACCAGGCAAAAAATTAGCGAGGATACAGAACTTAACAACACCATGAACCAGCAAAATTGAACTGACATTTATGAAACATTCCACAAAACAGCAGAATGCATTCTTTTCAAGTGTCCACAAAACATATCTCAAGATAGACTGCATATCCTAGGCCATAAGATAAACCTTAGCACATTTAAAAGAATTATAATCAGACAGAATATGTTCTCTAACTTCAGAGGAATCAAATTGGAAATTTATAACAAAAAGCTAATAGGAAAATCTCCAAGCACCTGGAAACTAACCACAAACTTTTAAATAATCCATGGGTCAAAGAGAAAGTCTCAAGGGAAATTTAAAAAATACATTGAACTAAATGAAAATGAAAATGTATGTCAAAATTTGTGGGATGCAACTAAACCAGTGCTGAGAGGGAAATTTATAGCACTAAATACTTACATTAAAAAAGAAGAAAAGTCTCAAAGTAATAATCCAAACTTCCACCTAAAGGAACTACAAGAAGTGCAAAATAAATCCAAAGCAAGTGGGAGAAAGGAAATGCCAAAAATAAGAGTAGAAAATTAATGAAATTTGAACAGAAAAACAATAGAGAAAATCAATGAAACAAAAGGTATTGTTTTTGAAAAGATCAACAAAATTGACAAACTTCTAGCAAAACTAACAAAGGGAAAAGAGAAAAATCACTAATATCAGGAAGGAAATAGGGAATATCAGTACATACCCTGCAAATATTGAAAGGATTGTAAGGGAACAATATGAACAGCTTTACACACATAAATTTGACAACTTAGATGAAATGGACCAATACTGGAAAAATAGAAACTATAACACATCCAATATAAAATACATAATTTTAATAACCCTTTACCTATTAAGGAAATTCAACTTATAATTTAAAACCTCCTGAAAAGAAATCCACAGACCCAGATGGTTTCATGGGAGAATTCTACCCAATGTTTAAAGCAGAATTAATACCAACTCTACAGACACTTTCCAACACTTCTGTGAGTCCAATCTACCTGATACCCAAACCAACGACAGTACAAAAGAGAAAAGTTCAGACCACTGTCCATCATGAATATAGATGCAAAAAATCTTAACATATTACAAATAGATTTCAGCAATATATAAAAAGAGTTATACACCATGACCAAATGGGATTTATTCCAGAGATACAAGACTGGGTTCGGTACTCAATAATCAGTCAATATAGCCCTCCATTATTAATAGACTGCTATGGACTGAATGTTGGTGTCCCCCCAAAATGTGTATGTTGAAAATGTGATGATGTTTGGAGCTGGGGCCTTTGGAAGGTGATTAGGTCATAAGGCTGGAGCTCTCATGAAAGGGGTTAGTGCTCTTATAAAAGATCCCATAAAGCTCCCTAGCCTTATTCTGCCACGTGAAGATACAACAAGAGATCGACCATCAAGAAGAAGGCTCTCACCTGACCAGGCCAGCACCCCAAATCTCAGACTTCCAGCCTCCAAAATGTAAGAAATAAATTTTTGTTGTTTTTATGCCACTTAGTCTATGGTATTTTGTTATAGCAGTTTGAATGGATTAAGCCATAAATTGAAGAAGAAAAATCACATTATCATATCACTTGATGCAGAAAAGCATTTGACTAAATTTAATACCCTCATGATAGAAACTCTTAGAAAATTAAGAATAGGGGGAACTTCGTCAACCTGATGAATAGCTACAGAAACCTACAACTAACTTTATACTTGATGGTGAAAGAGTGCTTTACCCCTAACATCAGGAATAAGGCAATGATATCTGCTGTCAATATAATACTAGCAGTTTAATTTGAGAATAACTATACATAATTATATTCAGCATATTACTGGAAGTTCTGGCCAGTGCAGTAAGGCAAGCATAAAATTCTTAGCAGATGAATGGTTGAACATACAATTGAATATAATATAATATAAATATAAACTGTAAATATATAAAATATGTAATATATACTACAAATATAATATAAATATAATACTAAGCATTATAAAGAAATTCTTTGAGAAAGGGGAACCCTCCTACACTGTTGGTGGGAATGCAAGCTGGTGTAGCCACTCTGGAAAACAGTATGGAGGTTCCTCAAAAAGTTAACTGTATGACCATACGTAAGAGCTACCATATGACCCAGCAATTGCACTACTAGGGATTTACCCCAAAGATAAAATGTAGTGATCCCACACCCCAATGTTTATAGCAGCAATGTCCACAATAGCCAAACTATGGAAAGGGACCAGATGTCCATCTACAGATGAATGGATAAAGAAGATGTAGTATGTATATACAATGGAATACTATTCAGCCATCAAAAAAACCTGAAATCTTGCCATTTGCAATGATGTGGATGGAACTAGAGGGTATTATGCTAAGCAAAAAAGTCAATCAAAGGAAGATACTTAACATGTGATCTCCCTCATATGTGGAATGTAAGAAACAAAACAGGATCACAGGGGACGGGAGGAAAAAATGAAACAAGACAAAATCAGAGAGGGAGGAAAAAATGAAACAAGACAAAATCAGAGAGGGAGGAAAAAATGAAACAAGACAAAATCAGAGAGAGAGACAAACAGTAAGAGGCTCTTTTTTTCTTAAGATTTTATTTATTTGCGAGAGAGAGAATGAGAGACAGAGAGCATGAAGAGGGAGGAAGGTCAGAGGGAGAAGCAGACTCCCTGCTGAGCAGGGAGCCCAATGTGGGACATTCCTGAGGGGCATCCATGTTTCTGTAATTCCATTTCCCCAAACGATGACAGCTTACACAATGTAGTTCAAGATCAAAACCAGTAATTTGACATTAGTATAATGTGGGTATATCATTCTGCCATTTTGTCACATGTATATACATTTGTGTGATCACCACCATGATCAAGATGCAGAATTACTCCATTGCGAGATGAGTCTCTCTTGAGCCCCCCCTTTATAGTTACACTCTACTGCCCTCCACCATGACTAACCCCAGAAACCATGAATCTCTCTTCCATCTCTATAATTTCGTCTTTTTGAGAMKGKWMTMCARGATCATGACCKGAKCCGAAKRCAGTMAYGTRACCWWYTGAGMCWMYYWKKYKYYMAAKWWSCTSYTMAWCATAGGAWRCAAACCKWGRGWTSCATCKGAGKGGTGGAGGGTAKRKKKSATGRKKTWWYTKRRTKWTKRAMATTWAGGARKKCAMKTRATKRAMAKAGYASTGKATKWTWWRTWKCASWGATAGMATCMMKKGATKCTATCWSTGMWAYWWAWMATMCASTGMTMTKTYMATYAMKTGMMYTCCTWAATKTCCATMACCMARTTAMMMMAWMYMYSMWAYMYWCCACCMCTCASATGSAWCYCWMGGTTTGYWTCCTATGWTKARSAGSWWMTTKRRMRMMWRRKWGKCTCARWWGGTYACRTGWCTGCCTTMKGMTCAGGYCATGATCYTGKAKWMCMKTCTCAAAAAGACGAAATTATAGAGATGGAAGAGAGATTCATGGTTTCTGGGGTTAGTCATGGTGGAGGGCAGTAGAGTGTAACTATAAAGGGGGGGCTCAAGAGAGACTCATCTCGCAATGGAGTAATTCTGCATCTTGATCATGGTGGTGATCACACAAATGTATATACATGTGACAAAATGGCAGAATGATATACCCACATTATACTAATGTCAAATTACTGGTTTTGATCTTGAACTACATTGTGTAAGCTGTCATCGTTGGGGGAAACAGAATTACAGAAACATGGATGCCCCTCAGGAATGTCCTCGTGACTTCCTATGAATCTCTATTTCAGAGCAAGAAGTAGTAAATTAAATTTAAAAATAAGTGAAGTATAATTCCACTTTAATAATATATAAAAACTGGCAATGGTGTTAGAAGTCAGGATAGTGGTTATTCCAGGTAGGACAGTGACCGGAAGGGGGCAGAAAGGGGACTTCTGGGAACAGATAATCTTGCGTCCCTGGTCCGAGTGTCCATCACACGAATGTGTTCCCTTTGTAAGAGTTCATGAAACTGAACACACAATGTGTGTTCTTTTCTGTAGAGTTGTTATATGCCAATAAAAGTAATGAATGAAGTGAAAACATGTGGTTTCACATGGGATTACCCCTGTGTTGATATGGATGAACACATTCTAGAAGGCTATGTAAGAGCAGTTTCCTTTGCAAAAGGGCGTTAGGAAGGAGAGGCATGGAGCGAGGCCTCCTTTTTATATTATACTTTTCTATGCTGTTTGAATGAAAATAAATACATGCTATGGAGCCTCTGGGCTGTCTCTAGCCAGGTGCCAGCCTGACCCTTCCTGCCCTCTGGTTCCTCTTGGCCTCTGGGTTAGTTCTTTGTGGCATCACCACTTTGTGAGGATGGGGCTTTTAAGCCTCTTATCCACTAGAGTCTAGACAACTGTTGGTTGTTTGTGGTGAATCATTTAATCAATCCCTGTGGCTTTTCTCCCTAATGCAAGTGCTTTCCTGGAATGGCAGGCCTAGGGGGCCCCACCCTGGGCAGATTGGCAGGCCAGTGGGTTTTTCTTTTCTGGTCATATTGAATGCATACCTCACATGGCCAGCTCATTCACTCCACTTACACAACCCGGGCCTCCCTCCAAGTCCCACATTTCCTGGGAAGTCTTGGACAGAATGGAGCCTAGGCTTCGGTTAGACAGACCCCAGTTCAAATCCTGGATAGTTCTGCAGACTGTAAACTCCCTCCCTCCCATCCCTCCTCACCCACAAGATGGAAACACAGTGTGAAAATAAATAAAGGAAACCTCATTTAAAATGGGAGTCTGAAAAAAAATAAAAATTTTTAAAAGTAAAATAAATAAATAAATAAATAAATAAATAGATAGATAGATAGGAGTCTGGAAGCCCAGCAGGGCAAGTTCTCATGCATTACCACTCACCTTAAGAAGCAAACTTTGCATTCCCCAGGGAGGAGAAGCTTACTTTCCATACCCCAGCAGGAGGAAGGAAGAATTTTTCCTTGCCCAGCAACAGCCCAGCCAATGGGAACTCAGGAAAACACCCTCCCAGCTTCCTCCTTTCCCTTACAAAAGCAAGCCCCTCCCTTCTGTTCTCCAGACTTGCCTATGGTTCACCCTAGTTTCCTTGCCCTGAATTGCAGTTCCTCTGCTGTTCCCAAATAAACTCACTTTGCAGGTAAAATAACTGGCTCTTCTCTTTTTTTTAAATCAATAACAGATACAGTCCTCTTAAGACTGTTATCAGGGTGAAGTGTGACCATGTAAATAAAATGTGCCATGCAGCATTTGGCACATGATAAGAGCTTAATATATCAGTTCTCATCCCTGGGATCGTGTTGTCCCATCCCTGCCCATCTCACCTGAAAGTGACTCCTAATACACCTGTATTAGGAGTAAAATATGCTTGCTTGTGGCTGTTTGATGCAGATTCCAGACTCACCTGTAAACTCATGAAGGTCACAGACTGCCCCTGGCATCCTCACACAGTAGGTTCTCAGTAAATGCCAACGCTGGCACAGGTCGCCTCATTCTAACGTGGATCGATTCTGCATCTGCCTCCTTGAACCCTGCGGATGCCCAAGTCCATCGGAAATAGCCAAGTTTCAGGAGGACTTAAAGTTTCAGTAATGCAGTCAAACTCTGTACATGCCAACCCAGCATTCTTTTTGCAGACCTAGTGAGCCCATGAAAAGTCAGGCCCATTTGTACAGTCCTCAAGACTTTTCTAGCTGTGTGATCTTGGGCAAGTCACGACACCTCTCTGAACCTCCATGTTCTTTGTCCACATATTAATATACTGCTTCAGATGGGGATACTCACGTGATCTCCATCCTCATGAAGCTCAGGGCAAAGAGCAGTGCTGTCCCAAAGAAATAGAATGGGAGCCACATCTGTATCGAATGGTCTAGCAGTCACATTCAAAAAGTAAACAGAAACAGATGAAATATTAGTATATTTGATCTGAATATACTAAAGATCATTTCAACGTGTGAGCCATATACAAATGATTGACAAGATAGTTGACAGCTTTGCAGTAAGTTTTTGAAATTGCGTGTCATTTGACACTTCCAGCCCCTCTCACTTTGCATGGGCCTCATTTTAAGTCCTGGACAGCCGCACGTGGTGCCAGCTCCAGGCTCGCCCGTGGACTTGGTGAAGCATGTCCAGTTGATTCTCTTGGCCATTCCTAACAGCACCCATCTCACTGAAGTCCTGTCCCTGCTCTGTGTTAACCAGGGCCAGCTTCTGAGCATCTCGGCGGCCTATGGCGATCTGGAGACCGTCCGGTACCTTCTCACCGAGAGACGGGTGGAGCTGCCCACCGAGCCCACCGACGACAATCCAGCTGTGGTGGCAGCACATTTTGGGCACACTGACGTTGTGCAGGAGTTGCTCGAGTCTTTGCCAGGTAAATCCCAGGGCGTGAGCTCCTTGCCCACCTCTCAGGAATCACCTCTTCTTGGGAATCAGACAGATGTTTGTGGGAGGAGGAGGGGGTGGCTTTCCCTCAAAATGCTTGTTTCTTTACACTCTCACCAAGCGGGAGAACCAGAAATCTGGGCCATCAAACTGACAATCGAGCCACATCCCACGTCTCATTCCCTTGAGTTCAGTAGGTAAATTCTTTCATACCCTACTTGATAAAGAATATGGATCTATGTCCTTTTTTTAAAAAAATTAATAGATTTTATCCTTAAAGCAGTTATAGATTTTCAGAAATGTTGATGTGGAAGTACAGAGAGCCCCCATATACCTCCCCGCCAAAAAGTTCCCCCATTATTTACATTCTGTATCGGTATCGTAGAGTTGTCACAAATGAGCAACCAATACTGAGACATCCGCACCAACCAAAGTCCAGAGTTTCCATTAGGGGTCCCTCTTTGTGTTTGTACATTCTATGGGTTTTGACAAATGTATAATATGTATCCACTGTTAGTGTATGATACCCAACAGTTTCACTGCCCTCAAAGTCCTCTGGGCTCCACTGAGTCATCCCTCCCTTCCCCTAGCGCCCCCCCCCCCCCCCGCCACCTGCAACCATGGATCTTTTTACTGTCTCTGTAGTTTTGACTTTTTTCAGAATGTCATATAATTGAGCTCATACATTTTGTTGTCTTTTTAGATTAACTTCCTTCCCCTGACGATATGCATTTAAAGTTCCTCCATGCCTTTTTATGGCTTGGTAGCTCATTTCTTCATAAGGCATTACCTTAGCAGTGGTCTTTGGGAGTTAGGATTTTATTTGAGCAAGGCCAGCTTCATTGCAACAGTGTGGGCCCTGCACTCAGAAGGCCCATGCTTGGTTCAACACTCCACTGTCGCCATCTTGAAATTTTTGATATTTTTTTTGAACAAGGGGCTCACCTTTGTATTTTGCATTGGGCCAGTAGCCGATTATGTAGCCATCCTGTCAGGGGGGTTGTCCAACAGTGTGCTTTGAGTAGATTTGTGCTCAGACTTGGTTCTAAGCCAGTGCTTTCTTCGTGTGTCTGGAAGGAGAATGAGGAGAGTAGAAATCAGGACCATGTTATGGTCCGCAGGTGTAGATTGGGTGCAGCCAGACATAGGAGGGCAAGGAGGAGCCTGGGTGCCCCTGAGGGCAGACTCCCTCTCTTCAGGGATCCCCAAGATTAGCTCTGTTGTAGCCCCAAAGTGTCTACACCAGCTGGCTCATGACCTAATTGGTGCAATTTACATTTATGGAGCATTCACCATATGAGTCTCTCACTAATGCCTTACCAGGCATTCTGCAGAACCTGAGAGACATGGAGACTTTTAAAAAGGTGATCCCAGATCTTGCATAGCTCCTGGTTAAGCAGAGAAATCAAAGCAGAAAGGAGTAATTCCGTGCAGTGTAACCATGCTGAGGTTGAAGTATTTACACAGTGAAGTATTTACACATAGAGAATGGTCTTGTCTGGTCTTCATAAGGAGCTGACATCTGAGCTGGGTTTTGCAGGGTGGATAGGAGTTTACTTGGCAGACAAGAGAGGAAAGGGCTTAGGTTGCCCGCTTTTGCAGAGCAGGGAGCTTGGCTGGACCTGAGCATGCTCTTGGGGCATCCTATCTTCAACTACACTCGGGACAGAGTTACTGAGGACCGAAGGAGTCCAGAGCATTGTTCTGGACTCTGCAGGAAGTGCAGAGATGGGCAAAACAATGTGTGTCCCTGTGAATTCCCAAACCGGAGGGAAGGCAGCCACTGTCAGGAGTCTGAGACCAGAAGACATATAAGACACAACTAGAGAACAAGGGAGGGTTTGAGAAGAGAGATGAGAAGCTCACAGGGGTAGGCACATCACTGTGTAGTTGTGGACGTCATTTAAGGTACATCATTATGTAAAGTCTGGTCTCTAGCTGAGCGGAGATGGAGCAAAGGAGGAAGAGGAAGGATGGAGACCCTAATGCTCTCGGAGTATCATTGGATTCGGGCCTCAGAAAATACATGTAGGGGTTTCATATGGTTAAGAGAGCACCCTTTGGTTTCGAGTGTCTAAATCCTTTAGCTTTGCAGTGTTTAAGTCTTGACTTTGTTATTTACCACCTGTGGAACCTTTGGCAAGTTCCCAAACCTCTCTGAGCTCTGATTTCTTCATATTAAAATCATGGCTATGAAATATAGCCTACTACAGCCTTATACATCCAACCTCAACAGAAGTTACAGCATGATGACTGGATTTCTCCTCTCTAGGTATTGTTGCAGTAAGCCAGTTGGGGATCACTTGTTAATATCTGTTTGAGCAACTCACAGGAGTTGTTAATTCTAGTAATCAGAGGGAGAAGAAGGGACATTTATTTAGCATCTGCTGCAGCCCAGGCACTGTGCCAGGCACCCTCTGTGCTGAATTTTCATTCCTTCCATCCCGACCTCACCCCTGTTTCCTAGTCAATTTCCTACCATGGAGGGGAGGGTCCCTCTCTCCATGCTTGGGAGCACTTTGGTTCCAAAGGACTCTCAGCCTCTGGAAATGAGACAATGTTATGATGCAATTTGGAAGTGTCAGCATGGAGGATGAGATCATTTTTCCATGGCTGCTACATCCAAAAGATGTTGCGTTACTTTGAACTTGAAGATACTGTAATACTTCAGCCCACATTGTCCCTGTTCCTTCAGTGTGCTAAGTGTTATTTCCTCCTGGAATTAAGTAAGTGGTTCTTGCAGGGAGTAATTTGCAAAGTTTTAAGCTGGATAGTTAGATCTATTTCTTTCATCAAAGCCTTTTTTCTTTCATTTTTGAAAGTAATATATGTACTCACAGATAATTTAGAAATGCAGAAAACTGTTAGTACTCTAAAAACAATGACAGATAATGAGTTAGAATATATTGAGCCAGGCACTTGACATACATTATGTCATGCAATCCTCAGATTAAACTTGGGAGGATGCGTGCCATTAGTCCCATTTTACCAATAGGTAAACTGAGTCAGGGAGAAGTTAAGAAATTTGTTTAAGATTACACTGTTAAAATATTTTAACCCTAAGCTGCTGGTCTCCAAAGGCCATGTCCCCGTATGTAATGCTACTCTGGGGATGAGGTCAGGGCTGGGGATGGGGAAAGGGATGAGGTGAATAGTCACAATCCCCACTACCCAGAGATAATATACTGCAACATGGGGTAGTACCTTTTAGTCTTATTTCCACATGTGCATTTTTTTTTTATCCAGTTACATTCGTACCATATATGCTGTTGTGAATGCTGCTTTTCCTCACTTGGCATTATGTGATGAGCAAGTGGGTTTATAATGATGTGGGCAAATGGCATACGCAGTCCAGAGGGACTATTCCAGAAAACACTACCAACTTGACAGAAGCGACTTGCGGCTGGAAATGGGGCAGTCTGAGGGAAGAGCAGAATGGGAACAACCAAAACCCTTGAGTGGCACCTTCCCTTTGTTCTGTCATCTCCTGCCAGGTCCCTGCAGCCCCCAGCGGCTGCTGAACTGGATGCTGGCTTTGGCTTGCCAGCGAGGGCACCTGGGGTTGGTGAAGCTCCTCGTCCTGACGCACGGGGCCGACCCGGAAAGCTACGCAGTCAGGAAGAACGAGTTTCCTGTCATCGTGCGCTTACCCCTGTACGCGGCCATCAAGTCAGGTGGGTACCTCCCCCCCCGTCAGGCCCACCCATGGGAACCCTCACAGGTTGGAGATGGGGGACCTTGTCTTCCCCCTCACCCCTAGCTCTTGAAGTGCTTGTGTGGAGACGCTTGCAAATTCTGTTACTTGTCTGTCTTTCAAAATGTCTGCCCCTTCCCTCATTGGCCCCACTGGCCCCTGCAAGGGGATTTCAGTGACAGGCAAACTGTGGCAAATGGGACCATAGTAGGAAGTGCTCCACAGGGCAGAGTCCCACAGAAAGTCACAAACAGGAATTTGCCACCTCAAGGGAAGTCATAGAGAAGGTCCACTGGCACAACTACCCTTTTCATTCCCGGTTTCACCTATTAGCATCTGCCATTTTGGACAGCTGTGACACACTCCGCATCTGAATGCCATTTTCTGTCCTTCAGGAAATGAAGACATCGCCATATTCCTGCTTCGGCATGGGGCTTTTTTCTGTTCCTACATCTTATTGGACAGTCCTGACCCCAGCAAACATCTCCTCAGGAAGTATTTCATTGAAGCTAGTGCCTTGTCCAGCAGTTGTCCAGGGAAAATGGTGAGTAGCCACTGTGTGTGGACGAATGGATAAAGAGCAGGTGGTACATATCTACAATGGAATATTTTTCAGTCACAAGAAAGAAAGACATCCTGCCATTTTCAACAACATGAGTAGACTTTGAGGGCATTGTGCTAAATGAAATAAATCAGACACAGAAAGACAAATACCATATGGTCACACTTCTATGTGGAATCAGAAAAAGCCAAACTCCTAGAAACAGCGAGTAGATGATTTGCCAGGGGCTGGAGGGGGCAGAAAATGGGGAGATGTTGGTCATAAGGTATGAATAAGTTCTGGAGACCTAATATACAGCTCTGTGATTATAGTTAATAATACTGTGCTATATACCTGAAAGTTGCCAAAAGAGTAAATCTCAAGTATTCTCACCACAGAAAAGAAATGGTAATTAGATGACATTATACAATGTTAGCTAACACTATGGTGGTGGTAATCATTTTGCAACATATAAGTGTATTGAATCAACAAGTTGTACACCTTCAACTTACCCAATATATATTTTAAGATTTTATTTATTTATTTGAGAGAGAGCGAAAGCAAGAGAGATCACAGAGGGAGAGGGAGAAGCAGACTTGCCGCTGAGCAGGGAGCCCGATGCGAGGCTCGATCCCAGCACCCTGGGATTGTGACCTGAGCCGAAGACAGATGCTTAACCAACTAAGGCACCCCCCAACTTACCCACTATTATATGTCAATTATATCTGAATAAAACTGGAAAAATATGCAGGATATAGTTTTAGTTAGTTTTCCATTTTAATAACAAAAAGAGTGTTGTGTTATTTACATCATCTTCAGCTAGGCTCTTTAAATTTAGCACTCTGTCATGGACTCCCTCTAGATCCGTCACTGTGGCTACAACTCATTCTTTAAATACATGCCTTAAATCTATAGAGGGAACATAGCTTAGTCCTTTTCCTGTTGGTGGACATTTGGATTATTTCTGGGTCTTGCCCTTTGTTATATAGCCTGGTTTTCTGGACTGTTTGCTTCTGTAGATCAAAGTTCCCAAAATGGATTGTTTGGGAATCACTTCCCCAAAAAGCTATGGTGATTCACACTTTCAGCCACATTATGTGAGAATCTCTCTTTCCCACACCTTGGCCAGCATTAGATATCCAGGAGCCTTTTAATTTTTATCAGTCTGTTGGATGGAAATGAGATCTCTTTCTTTTGATGTCCACACTATTATTATTAACAATATAGAGCATCTTGTCCTATCTTCATGAACAATTTGCATTTCCCCTCATGTGAGTTGCCTGTTTGTTGATTATTTTCCCGAAGGGTTGGTCATGTCTTCCTTCTCATTTTGGAGGGTCTTTTTGTATATCAGATTTTAAACCTTTTTTTATCATACATGTTCCAATATTTTCTCCAACCCCTTATTTTTCTTTGGTCTGCTATCTTTTGTGATAACAAAGATATAAGAATATGTAATCAAACATCTTTTTCGTTATGGCCTCTGGGTTATGTAAGAAGGTCATTTCCCCCTCAATTTTATAGAAATATTCTCCTCCTGGGGTATCTCACAATATTTTTTTCTTTTAGTTTTTACATTTTAAGCTTTAATTTTTCTGATATTTATTTGTATGGGAGGTATGAGGGAGAGAATCTAGCTTTCATCTTTTCTAGATGGATGATCAGTTATTCTAGTTTTTTTAAATAGAACTTCCTTTCCCTTCTGAATTGAAATGTCATCATGTTATTTTCCCCAGTATCTGTCTGTATGCATTTTGGGATTCTCTGTACTGGCCCACTGGCCTATTAATCTGTTTCTAGGTAAATGCCATACTGTTTTGAGAACAGACGTTTCATTTAAGTCTTACAGCCTATTAATGCATGTTTTCTACTTGTTTGGTTTCTTTCTTTGAAAATATCTTGACTGTTATTAGACATTTGTTCTTACTTTTATACTTTTCCCATGATGAGTCTATTTGTGCAGCTTCCATGTTCTTTTGTAAGATTTTGTATTTTATTTATCTTATATTATTTTTCATATTTTTAATGAGATTTTATCATTTTCTTCATAAAGAACCTACACCTGCCATGTTTATTTGTGTCTTCTTTCTTGTTTTTGCCGCTATGTGAATGGAATATGATTCTTTTCCATTTCTATTTCCAACCCAATGTTACTGGTATGGAGAAAAGCTCTTTTGTTTATTTACATTTTATCCAGTCCCTTTACCAGCTTCTCTTATTAATTTTAATAGTTTTTAGAAGAGTTCCTTGAGACTTTTAGGCATGTGATCAAGTCATCTGCAATTCCAAATAGGTTTGTCCCTCCTTTTCTAATATTTATATAATTTATTTTATTTCATGTCTCATGCTATCACTAGAAACTTCAAAAGTTGAATCATCATGAGGATAGCAGATGCGTCTCTCTTGTTCCTGATTTTAAAGGTCTTGACCTCAGCAATTTATAGGCATTTGCTGTAGATTTTTGGTAAATAGACTGTTGTTAGATTTAGGTGGTTTCCATATATTCCTTTTTTGCTTAAGAGTTTTTATTGGGAAAGATTGCTGGGTTTTGTCAAATTCCTCTTTGGCAGCTACTGATATATTCAATTAGCTTTTCTACTGTAATGTGTTGATATAATGAATGATGATGATATATTTCCCTTTACATTTATGATGTTGGACAGTTTTACTTTTTCTCTTTTGAACTTAATCAGACCAGCCAGGGATTTACATGTTCCAGTGGTCTTGTCAAAGGACTTGTTAGATTTTATTTACTTTTTTATGATTTGTTCTGTTATTTCATTAACTTTGGCTTTTATCTGTACTAAAACCTTCATGTTTTCTTCTTTGAGTATTTTATTTGTCTCTGAGTATTTGGGGTGATGTGGTTAAGGCAAGGCCATGGCATGAGACTTCACGGTCTCATCTGGGCTCCAGACCTTCATCTGGTAACTTTACCTCTCTGTGTTTGGTTTCCTCATCTGAGAGGTAAGAAAAATAAAGAGAAAGAAAGTATCTGTCTTGGAAGGATACTTGGCAATTAAATGTGGTAATAGTTGTAACATTCTAAAACCAATGCCTGGCACATGATAAGTACCTAATAGATAATAGCTATTATTATTGGAGTTCTTTTTTTAGGTTTATTGAGTTAAATATTTTTTTTCCTCTAATTTTATCTTGTCAGTTGCATATGCAAGTCTTTCGTATGCTGTCATTTCGTGCTAGCTTTCTTTGTCAGAATCTGAAATACACACACACATAATATGTACACATATACATATTTATAAATGTACATATATATGTATATAGACACATATGTATTTCCTACTTCTGATTTTTTTTCTAGTTCTTCACAGTGTTCTACAAGTTTTTGCTTTATAGGCCTATTTAATGGCTTTATGCCCCATTTTGACTTATTTCATGATGTCAAATACCTGCTTTAATCCCATTCAAGCTTCTGTCCTTAAAATTGGAATTGTCTGCTCTTCATATGGCCACACTGCATTCTTTTTCTTTGCATCAGCATTGTACAGGTTTTCCCAGACATTCACCTTCAGTTTTTTCATTATCTTAGGTGTATTTCTTATAAACAGCATTTAGTTTTTCATCCCATCTGAGAGTATGTCTTTGAGCAGTCCACTCAATTCACATTTGTGTGGGACCTGCCATACCGATCTATTACTTCCATCTTTTTGTATTATATTTATTGCTATTTTTTTTAATTTTATTTATTTATTTGACAGAGAGAAAGAAAGAGAGCACACATAGGCAGACCAGCAGGCAGAGGGAGAGGGAGAAGCAGGCTCCCTCCCGGGCAGGGAGCCCAATGTGGGGCTCGATCCCGGGACTCTGACATCACGACCTGAGCTGAAGGCAGATGCTTAACCGACTGAGCCACCCAGGCTCCCCTTGCCATTTCCTTTTAACTGTTCTCTTATTCTTACTGGTTTCCTAGTTTTTAAAGAATACCAATAGTCTTTTTTTTTTTTTAGATTAAATACCTAGTTTATTTAGGGAAGAATATAGAATCATCTTGGAGGCAAGGTGGCCAAAGAGAACAAGGGCAGGTTCAGCATATCTTGTGAAGTTATCCTTCTAGCCTCTACCCCAGCAGCCCTTGGAAGCCACAAGTGACACTGAACAGGCAAAGTTGAGGTGTTTTGTTTGTTTTGTTTTTTGATCTGGGAAACCTTTTTTTTTTTTATGTTATGTTAATCACCATACATTACATCACTAGTTTTTGATGTAGTGTTCCATGATTCATTGTTTGCGTATAACACCCAGTGCTCCACGCAGAACATGCCCTCTTTAATACCCATCACCAGGCTAACCCCCTCCCCTCTAGAACCCTCAGTTTCTTTCTCAGAGTCCATAGTCTCTCATGGTTCATCTCCCCCTCCGATATCCCCCCCTTCATTTTTCCCTTCCTACTATCTTCTTTTTTTTAATATATAATGTATTATTTGTTTCAGAGGTACAGGTCTGTGATTCAACAGTCTTGCACAATTCACAGCGCTCACCGTAGCACATACCCTGCCCAATGTCTATCACCCAGCCACCCCAACCCTCCC
>NW_027397109.1:6416723-6435477 GCF_003265705.2 Callorhinus ursinus
TGTCATTCTTATTGATAGTAAACGTACAATAAATATTAAATATCCGCCTCACTTTGTAAAAGGAAATAGTGATCATGCAGCCCTTACATTTATATTGTGCTTGGTGTTTTTTCCCAACATTTTCTTTCCTACTTGATTGCTACAACACCCTCGGTAAGAACTGCAGGGAATCGAATCTGTTTTCCAGATGAAAATACTGTGGTTTAGAGACATCCTGTTACTTGTCCAAGGACAGCAACTACTAAATAGTTCTACTCAGCCCAGAACCTGAGTCTCCTGAACTCAGGGCTTTTCCCATTTCATGATTCCTGAACTATCCCTCCCAAGTACATCAGTGGTTGTCACACTTTTCTGTGACGGACTCCCTGGGACCTTTTAAAAACCCCCATGTTCATGTTACACCTGACACTCACTGAATCTAAATCTCTGATGGGACCTGCCTCAGTTTCATTTAAAAAATTCCCCTGGTGATTCCAGTGCACACCCAAGCTGGAGGGCCGGCAACTTTGATTTTCTTGGTTAAAGGTTAAAAGCAGAAATGATTGGCATCTCTGTTTGCCACCTTTTCCACAGGGCAATGCCTCCTACATTTGCCAAGAGAGAGCATAAAAGTGACCATTGCATTTTAGGAGAAGACAAAGAAAAGACAATGTTACTTTTCTTCTCCTTGGCCTAGAAGAGAAAATGAAATTACAGTGCAGGCTGAGCCACTAGGCTTTTCTGGGCTTCCCCAAAGCAGGTGGTATTTTTATTATTCATGTGAATTTCAAAGGCAAGTGCCTGGCAGTGGGTGTGTCTGGCTGCCTGCGATCTAGAACCTGTGATAGCACAGTCTTTGCTGCTGGCAGAAGACAGGGACTCAGGCAGCCCAGACGGACCCAGCCGTCAGGAACGATGACTCAGGAACCAGAGGTGAGTGCTGTTACCTTCCCAGGTGTGCGGTGGGTCTGACCCGGCATTTGGGTTCCGAAGAGTAGACAAGGGCGGTCATTCAAAGGGAGATTTGCTGCCCCGTGTATGCAGCCTGAGAGCTCCCTTGGCCTGGCTGGCTTTCGAGGCAGTGACCTTGCTGAATTAATCATCTTGTCTTTGCTCTGTTTATGCTGTGGCTTCCTGCTCCACCAGCTAGGAGGGTTTTTTTGTTGTTGTTGTTGTTTTAATGTAATTGCTGCTTCAGTGGAAGCCACCGCCAGGAAAGGTTCAGAGCCTTCCTGCGTGCCTCTAGGTCAGGCATCGCCTCGTCCCCAGGCTGCCCAGAGCTTGCCTCTGCCCACCAATGGGGGGAACTGCAGAGAAGCCCACATCGGTGTTCCCCTGGCAGAAACAGGTGGCTTCGGTTTTGTTGGCGTTCGGTAAGGAAGGTCTCTGAGAGCCCACACCACGTGGTCTGGACATAACTTTTAGAAGAGCAAACCCAAAGCCAAGTCGGACCTGGCCGGAGCTGCTCCTTGGCTCTGGTTGGTTGGCGCCCCCCTTGAAAGCTGCCAGACTCTTGCCTGAACATTTTAACGAGACGGCCGTGTTCGTGGCGAGAGCCCTGTCAATGTTTGCTTTGTTGCCATGAGAAATAGCAACATTTTGATGTTGGCATGCCCAGAAAGGAGCAGGAAAACTCAGAAACGCCAGGAAAGGCCGCCTCAGCAGGTCCTGGAATAGTCATGGTGTCTGTCTCCATTCAGCAGTTAGAGGGCTTTCTGGGGCTGTTGTGAGTGTTGCAAGGAAATGAGAGCAGGGGCTGCATGCTCCAGAGAGCCCCTGAGGCACTGTATAGGCAAGGAGCCTTTCCTGGGGGACCCCAAGTCCTCTGGGGAACACCTTTGTCTTGGGTTCGGCCTAACGCTTAGTGCAAAGAGTCTTTATTCCAGAGTTTTATGCTTTCCAGAGCATTTGGACGTACACACAGCCCCACCTTCTTGGCCCTGCACGCCCTGCCCATAGCTGCCATTGTAGAAGGGGTTCGAACCGGCGTCCCCAGGATTCAGTCTCTGGGCAGCAGTGCCCCAGTGGGTAAGACACAGCGCTAGGAGCCAACTCACTGCCCAGAGCCTGGCCTTGGCACCACTCACTTGTGGGAGAGGAATAGAGAGCCTTTCACCAGCCCCTCAAAAGCTGTGAAAGCAAACTCGGGACTGTTCAGGCCTCTGCCCATCAGTTCAGCTTTGCTTGCGCCCTGGTGAGGAATTTAGCTGATTATCCCATACGCGTCTGTTCTCGCTAGTTTCCAAATACTGACTCTTTCCCTGCCCTTGTGCCTCCCTTGTTTGGATGCTCTCCCTGTGGCTACTCTCCATGCTGTTAGTCCTCCTGAGAGCCTGAAATTGGGTAGCCGGACGATGCGGTAGAGCCAACGAGCGAGTACACTGTGTGACCTTTCAAGGTGTTCGTGACAGGCTTCCTACTGTATTCTTAAAACAGAATACAAAACAGCAGTGATAGAAACCGCTTGTACTTTGTTCAAATGGAGAAAGTCATGAATGAAACAGAGATGCAGAAAGAGTCAAACGATTATTTGAGCTTAAATGACTAACTGAAAAACACAGCCAGGAAAGAATGAGAACAGTGTCAAATGGTGCAACTGTATCGGTATAGACAACTGCCCATCAATCAGTATAGACATTGGTAACCATACAAATAAGTTTCAAACGAGTAAGGGTTAAGCATCGGAAACTCATCAGAATATATTTTAAAAGGGCATTTATCCCAGTTGGAAAAGGGAGATTACATTATCTTTTTTACAAATTTACAAAGAGTTATAAAGGTACATCGTCAGAAGTAAGACAAATGCTTTATATATTAAAGCAAAATACTTGTAGGAAAATATAATTTTAAAAAAGAAATATGGGGGCACCTGGGTGGCTCAGTTAAGCATCTGCCTTCAGCTCAGGCCGTGATCCCAGGGTCCTGGAAGGCCGGGCTCCTTGCTCAGCGGGGAAGCTTGCTTCTCCCTCTGCCTGCCACTCCCCCTGCTTGTGCTCTCTCTCTCTCTGACAAATAAATAAGGTCTTAAAAAAAAGAAATATAGAAGAGAGAGCAATGGAAGATTTTTGAAAAAAAAACAAAAACTCGCCAAAACACAAATAGATCATGGATACAATGTACATGTCACTTGATCCTTGAATTTGATTCAGCCAATGTTTTTTTTTTTTTCAAAGATTTTATTTATTCATTTGACAGAGAGAGAGACAGCGAGAGAGGGAACACAAGCAGGGGGAGTGGGAGAGGGAGAAGCAGGCTCCCCGCCGAGCAGGGAGCCCTGCTTCTCCCTCTCCCACTCCCCCTGCTTGTGCTCTCTCTCTCTCTCTGTCAAATAAATAAATAAAATCTTTAAAAGAAGAATAAGAAGTTAGGGGAAGGAAACAGAAATATCCAGCTGTAGGAGGAAACTGTACCATCCGTGCCTCCACCTTCAGGGTGGACGGCACATAGCCAGAAAGAAGCATGCCTGTGTCCTCAGCACTCAGCACATCACTGCTCCTTGACTAGGACACCCTTCAAATCTGAACCCCACACATCCTCAGGAAGTCTTCTTTGACCCACACACCTGGTCAGACCTCTCTTATATCTCCTAGAGCTTCCTGTCCATTTTATTTATACACTTAACAAAGTTTGAGGTTGTCTGGGTGATATTCTCATCTAATGTCAACTCTCCCATTTGAAAGGAAGCTTCTCAAAAGCAGGGAATTTAGCCAAGTTTGCTTACCCTGTGTTTGACCGCCCCCCACCCCAGTGTAGGGCTGTAACAGGATGATTAGATGGTGGCATGGATGGATGCATTCATGGATGGATGGATGGATGGATGAATGGATGGAGGGATGGTTGAAACTTTATATATGCAGTAAATCTCCCATTTACGTAAGACTTCATAGCTGACAGAGAACTTTGTCAACTACTTTAATCACCTATACAGTCCTATAAGGTAAAAATTTTTGTCTTTATTTAAAAGTTGAAGAAACTGAAGTTTCTCTCAACAGTAAACTAAGTAGTTTAGTTAACTGCAGACATTTTATTTCCTGCTTTTTTTTTTCCTCTTTCTCAAATAGATGTTGGCAAAATTAACTTGGAACTAGTGATGGAATATTTCTTGTAAGCTTCCTATTTTTAAAAGGAATGACTGAAATACTACGGGGGAGGGAGCATAATGATTTTTTTAAGGAAAAATCCTCTATCTATTTTTAAATTTTTTTTAGTGAAAAAAAAGTGACAAATTTTACTAAACACTTTTTGGCATTCAGATATTCTTAACTATAGAGACCAAACGGGTGGTTACCAGAGGGAAGGTGGGTGGGGGGGTGAGGGAAATAGTGATGGGGATTAAGGAGGGCACTTGTGATGAGCACCGGGTGATGTATGGAAGTCCTGAATCACTATCTTGTACACCTGAAACTACTATAACACTGTATGTTAGCTCCACTGGAATTTAAAAAACAATTAATTAAAAAATAAAAATAAAGAAAAACTTTGGGATAAAGTACTAAAAAATAATTATATTGAATTAGGAGCCTTTGGGGAGTGAATCTCTAGTTATTTTACTTATTTGTCTTATATACATTATTCTGTTTTTCTCTTTTTATGTCACTTCCAGAATTTTTATTTTGTAAGTAAATCTTGCATTTCAACATCGTTATTTGGTTTGTTTTTAGCTGTGGCCAAGGACAACACCTCCCATAACTTAAACATTATTTTTACATTGGTCATCAGATTGTCATTTTCATTCTTAGATTATTAAAGTTACAGTTAAATCTTTTTTTAATTTAGTCAGTTGGTTATTGACTTTATTATTTTTTTCAAAGACCCTTGAATTGGCTTTATTTATCAACTTCCTTGTTCTGACTTCAGTCTGGTTTCTCTACGCTAAGTCTAATTGTTTTAATTTTCCTGTTTTGTTTTGTTTTTTTTTTTAGCTTTCTACTCTAAGTAGGGCGGAGTTGCTTTATTATGTTTCACTTTTTCTGTTTGCAACTGTGATCAGAGTTGTGCATTGTCTTTTCCATTACTTGTAATACTTTTGTTGTTCTAAAAATATATTCTGTTGTGACTTGGTTTTCCTCTCCTGCACAAGCATGACTTAAAAGGTCATGTTTTCATGTTCAAAGGATTGGCCACCTTCTAATTCTGCTTCTCTCATTGGTTCTGCCTCTATTTTGCCTTTGTCCTCAGGTAAGATAGAGCAGATGTTTGCCTCTCCCTGCGCCCTTTTTTCCTGTTCCTTTTTCTGCTTTACTTTTCCTTCATACTCAGAGTTTAATCAGATGTGCAAGTTCATATCTATTTGAACACAGAATTCATTCTCCTGCCCCCTCCTATTGGTGATCCCCCATTTTTATGGCAGTGCATAGCTCTATAATTCCTTGATTCATTCCATATTTGATCTATCATAGTATGCTGGCATTTTTCTTGAATATACATTAGTTTTTCTTTTACTTATTTTGCCCAGGGTCGGAACATAAAGATTTAGCATGGTCATATTTTGGGGTTATGATTGAGCATCTTTATTACTATCAAGGAGCCTTGATTATTTTTCCGAATGCCTTTGAAACTGTCAATTTTTCCACAGCCTCAGGAAAGGAACATGGTGGTCGAATAGGAAGGGACCAGAGCGTCGGGCACCTGAATCGCCATCTTGGTTCTGTTAACCTTTGAGCAAGTTGTCTCTCTGAGGTTCTTTACGTGCCAGACTTCACAGGGTTACTGTGAGGGTCAGCTGAAAAGGTGGGCACGGAAGTCTGGGCGTGCATCGCAAAGCGTCATGGACACAGTTCATCATGTGATCACAGTTCAATTTCCAGAGGGTTTCCCTACCTTGAGTGTGCCCTTGGAGGCAAGAGACTGTTTAAAATGTCATCCTAGGTTTGCTTGTAAGTTATATTTGTACTTATGTTTCCCATTGGTGTGGTTTCTATGGTAATATTTCCTTTTGTTTATTCGCCTTAAATCATCTTGGCAGCTAACCACTACCAATTCTGATACTTAAAATATTTTGAGCAGACATGCTTTTTCAGCGCTGATTACATTTTTTTTTCTCATTCAGTCATTTCATTAACTAAGTCATTGAATTAATCTTCCTTCTGAGTCTGAGAGGAAGGCTGACCTCCCCTTTCTCTTTACCTCTCCCTTCCTTTACTCCCTGTAATTATTCTCAGGTCGTTTTTGAAACTCTCCTTTATACTGTGGAGACTTCACCGGCTTTTTGGCTAATTTAGTGACCAATCTTACTGTGCTTTTCCTTACCTGTTCACTATATTTCTAATCTACTTGTCTCAGGCATCCTTTTGGCCTTTAAGAATCTCTTGTTTCTTTCTTTTCCTTTTTTAATGTGTGGGCCTCTGTCCATGGAATGTTCCAGATTCTCGGGTCCTGACTTCTCTCATCTTCATTTGACTTGTTACCGTCTGTATCAATGCTACCGTAACAAAGTACCAAAAATTGGTTGGCTTAAAATAACAGAGATTTACTGTCTCAAGTATTGGAGGCCAGAAGCCTGACATCAAGGTGCCAACAGCAGGGTTCTGTTCCCTCTGTGCTCTAGGAAAGGGTCCTCCCTTACCTCTCCCTAGCTTCTGGTGGTGGCTGGCAGTCCTTGGTGTTCTTGGCTTGCAGACCCATCACTCCAGCCACATGACATCTTGTCCCTGCGTGTCTTCACATCATCCTGTCTCAGCATGTACCTGCCTTTGTGACCAAATTTCCCCTCTTCATAAGGACATCAGTCATATTACATGAGGACCTACCTTAATGACCTCATTTTAACTTAATTATCTCTCTAAAGACCCTCTTTCCAATGAAGGTCACATTCGGAGGTACTGGGGCATAGGGCTTCCACATATCTTTTGTGGGGAACACAGTTCAGCCCATAACATCATCCCTGTGGCCACTGCCTCATTGCCCGTGGCCTGGGTCCATCGGTCATGGCCACCTCCCATGCACGGACAGACGTCCCATCTCCTGCTCATCCTTACATGCTGAATGTCCCATCTCTTCTTGAGAGCCTTCCCCTGCCAGAGTGCAGGGACTTGAGCAGCAGGTGTTTGGAAGTCTCACCTGGAGGGTTTCTCCTGGGGGGCAAGGAGGCAGGCACGGTGGCAGACGCCATCAGTCGTGTCTTGTGTGTTGTAGTCCCCACATGCACAAGGAGGCTGGGACAGAGCCGCTGTCTCCAACGTGCTGATCATTTGTCCAGCCAAATCCCTGTCCTCCCTGGCCCCCTTGGACAGTCTGGGTTCCCGGAGAACATTTGCAGGCATCTTCATTTGTAGGGTTTCTTTTGACTTGTTCTTTGGGCTTTTTGCCGAGTTCGTTCTGTTTAGATTAGACCTGTGGGTTCCACCGTGTCTCCAGCCATCTGGGGGCTCTGCCCGCTCCTTCACATATCAGAAGGTGGCTCTTGGCTTTCTGGCTGGCCCAACAAGGAGAAGGCACCTTCTGCCATCATCCCCGGATTTTTTGCTTCACCCCCAAAAGAAAGGCTTTGGTTTTATGTTGGCCAAGAATTCACGAATACATTTTAGAAGATTCTCTGTCTCCCCGGTGCCCTTTGAACATGTGTGTCTTGGTGGAATAGACTGATTATATAAGCTGCCTTTTCTTGTCATGCCCTAATGTCATGGAGCTCTAGTCAGTCCCCTCAGGGGATTTATAGCCTCGAGGAGGGAAGATTCTTACACAGTTAGCCATAGGTCGCGGGTCAAACACGGACCAGCTGATAGGAACAATGAACTGACAGCACAGGGAGAACAGGTGTGAATTCTGCTCTGAGGGCTCCGTAGAGACAAGGAGGAGGTGATATTGAACCTCCACGCTGACGAGGCTCTCCTCTACCTGACCAATGGCAGAGGCACACAGCTCCCTACCAACCCACAACCCTCAAGGTTGAAAGCCAGGCTGAAAGCATCGTAGACCACAGCCCTTCACTTACCAATTATCTTTCTTCCACCGATGAGGGTTGCACTGACATGAAAGCAAGCCTAAGTGATGTAATTGTGGCCTACCAGCTCTTTCAGTGTGATACTTTATGTCCAGTGGCTTCAAGAAGGTTTGTGTAAAGGCAGGTAATTGCCCCCGGACCACAGCCCCCACCACAGGACAGGGAGGTCTTTTGTACACGGAAGCACCCCAAACATCACTCTGCACTGAGGCATGCCCTTAAATACATCTAGGCCTTCTTGATTTGGTCCTAATCACTACCACTGCCTCGGGAAAGAAGGTTCTAGGTCATCCCCCTGTGCCTTCTGGAAAAGCAGTACTTCCTTCTCTTTGCCCGAAAGTTAAAGGGCTTGTGCTCAAGGACAAACATGAGCACGTTTCCATCTGTTGGCTCCGGAGTTGGGGGTGCCTTAGCCACGGCACTGGTGAATTGGTTTGGGGGGGGGTCCTCCGCATCCAACTTGTCTCTGATTTTGCAGTTCAGGGTGCATGGGTTTCATTAGGCGATCACGGGCTTCTCTCTCTCCGAAACTTGTTTATTGTGATCCTTCCCTGGGCTAGACATAAATAAGTAACAAGGGCTTTGGGGCTCACCTGGCTTGGTTTCCACGTCAAGGGCCCTGTCATCTGCTTAACTGTGTGCGTGTTAACTTCCCTCCTGCCGCTCTATAAACACTCGAGCACCCTGTCATGTTTGGGCCGAAAGGAAAATCACTTTTGTTAGTGAAAGTTTTCAAACCAACCCAAGCCCAGGTAGAAATCTCACATGTTTTTTGTTTTTCCCCATCCGCTAAGCCCAGAAGTCTTTTCACAAGGATATCTGTACTCTGAGTGTGTTGTCCTGTTTTCAGACTTCTGCTTTTGACTCGTTCTCCTGGGCCGTCGTGAGTCTAGCAGATTTCCACCCTGTAGAAACTCTGGTGGGGGTAAGACCTAGAAAGAACTCTCAGTTTTAGGAACTGGCAGCATCTGGCGTGTCTAGCGAAATCAGCGGCACATACAGCCTCTCTCTTCTTATTGATGATTTTCTTCTGCTAGAACAGCGCCCTCCAGATGGTGTCCCTGTAACGTAGCTACGGGTAGTAACACAGACCCTCATGGGCGATGAGGGAGACAGTCCTGGCAGCAAAGCCTACAGGCTTTAGTAGGGTTTAAACAGGCGGCAGGAGGGCTGTGAATTCCAGGGCAGAGAACCCGGGGCCGGGTGCGAGCCAGTGCAGTGACAGAGCACGGTGTGAAGGCAGAGGCCAGCCAGACCTGCAGAATCTCGGATCCTCAGGTGACCTCATGACACCCACCATCAAAACGAGGCCGGTTTTTAGGAATATGCTTTTACAAAAGCTCTCTTAGCTCCAGGCCTGCCCACCTTGTGCTTCCCGCAGTGTCCAAGCATTACCAAGCAACGCGCGTTCCAGGGGGAGTATTGGCAGCGCCGGGGCTCCCCAGCAGCCCCTCGGCAGATGGGCCAGTCAGTTACTGACAACGAGGCCACACTCCCTGGCTCCCCACAGCCTACCTAAGAATTTCAGCGTTGGGTCCACTTTTTGAGCCCTGTGGTTCATTCGTGAACAGATAATTTCTGTGTTTGGTTGGCATGTTTTTTCCTTCACCTTGCATCCTCTGCTCTTGGGAGCATGCCCATCCCCCAGTTGCTTCTACCTACAACAACGGGAATGCAGAGGTCAGGGAGGAGACAGTGAGGCCTAAAGCTGGAAAGTGGCTGGGGAGACTGGCGGCACTGTGGGGCTCCCCAGGGAAGGCGTTGGGATGCTCTGCTGCAGGCAGCCTGGGGCTGGGGGGAAGGCTGAACGGTTTTGAGCAGACCTTGACATTTTAGGATGATCGATCCAGTTGAAGGTGTGAATGGACGGATTGCAGTTCTCAGTGGTTTGATTCTTGTCAGGGCGCAAGCATTTCTTTAGTGTCTGCTGCATGCGGGATGCACTGCTGACCAGCGGAGACCATCAGTCAAGGCTCTGCGCTTGAGGTGCACACGGGCCGGGTTCTGGATGGCCGCACTGCCTGCTGGGGCATAAGAGATTACCCTGGGGTCTGGGTTAGTGCAGTACAAAATCAGCAGGCAGGTTCATCTGAGGGGAGTTGAGCCAGACAGAGCCCGAGAAGGTATCCACGTCTACCAAAACTTGCCTGAGGCCCCCATGGAGTTAGGCAGACACGGGGCCGGGGGGTGGGGGGTGCTCAGGGCTCCTGAGGTCAAGGCCCTGCTCCTTATGGGATTGATTATAGGCTGCAGCTCTGGGCTCACAGAACATGAAAGAGATGCAAGAGGGAGACTGAACTGTCAGGACAGAACATCTCCCTGATCCTTTTGTACCATCGTTGGTTTGTCTCACAAGCACAGTTGGATTCATTTCTGGTTTGTTAGTTATTTTTGATGGTCCTATCGTTTGCGTTATAGGACTGTCAACAGACACCTAAGATTTGTTGTTAACAATCAAAACCAAAACCAGCCCCTTTTTCAGCTTCCATTTGGCTGCCGTTGTCAGTCCAAGACAAATCCACTTGGTGTTGGATGACCAGAAATGGCCACACAGGGTGAGTGGAGAGTCAGACTGCAATCTGGGCCTCTTGGCTTTGTGTCCAGCTGTCTGGTCCTGGGTCCGGGACCGGTGTGTGTCTCCAAGAACCCAGGAAGAGGAGGCTGCCAGGCCTTCGGAGGACCTTCTTTGACTGGGCATTGCAAAGCCTGGAACGGTGACCTTGCTCTCAGCCCGCTCCTGGGCCAGCTCTCACGCTGATCCCAAGGCTCCTCACAGGAGCACTCTGTCCTTCTCAGCACACAAGCCAGGGAGAATCCTGGGTCCAGAAGTAACCTAGACATCATCTGGCCCCAACCGCTATTTAACAGATGAAACCCAACAATAACCAGATGAAGGGTGATGCAATTACAAATTCTAGAAAGATTAGGGAGAGGCCCCTGTGGCTAGATTTGAACTGTAGGCATCAGGATGCCGTCCTGTGAAATACAGAGCCGTGTCGGATCAATGGGCTGAGAAGCGGTGACACCCCAGTAGCAGTGGGTACGCCTAACATCCAGATTCTAGTTTCTAAATACCATTTTCTGCTAAAGGGAATCAGGGCTGATTGCAGGGCTGGGGTTTGGAAAGCACCAGAGGAGACGGGAGCATCCTGTTTACCAGGAGGTAAGGAAGTACCCCAAACAGGTAGGGATATGTCAAAGGAACACAGGAGCCCCCTTGATGGGACTCCCATTGGCCAAACTGGGGATGACCTGAGCGGCAAAAGACATAATGATAATAATAATTATAACACTTTGAATAAAGAGAGAATCCATGAGTCCATAGGGATACTTAAATGGGGCAGGGAGACCCCCTTCTGTACAGAAGAATGCCAAGAAACAAATGTAGGAGGAATGGTAGTTTTACAAAAATCACCGCTTTGTAACCATCAGCGTACTAACTGAGCCAGGCTAGGATCAACAATAGCCGCTGGAACCACTGGGTGAAATGATGTAGGAACGCAAGATATTCACTAGTCTCAGAATATCACTCCACAGATTGCTTATGAATCACAAAGAGTAAAATGCACAAAGGTGGGGTGCAACGGACACTACCTTCAACAAGGGAGTAGACTTGGCCTTATCAGTAGTGGAATAACCTGACAGCAGGTGCCCTCTGGTGACGTTCAGTTGAAAGGACTCCTCATTGTCTGAGATGTTTGCCAAAAATGCTTGCCTTGAATCTGAACACGAGGGGAAAACAACTGAGTAAATTCAGATTATGGGGTGTTCTACGAGACAGCTGACTTGAAAAATTGCTGTGCCAATGTTGAAAAGATGTAAGAAGCCATGCAGACTCTTCTAGATTAAAGAAAAGCAGAGGGACATGACAACGAAATGCAATGTGTGATTCTTTTTTTTTTTAAAGATTTTATTTATTTATTTATTTATTTGAGAGAATGAGAGATAGAGAGCACGAGAGGGAAGAGGGTCAGAGGGAGAAGCAGACTCCCCGCTGAGCAGGGAGCCCGATGCGGGACTCGATCCTGGGACTCCAGGATCATGACCTGAGCCAAAGGCAGTCGCTTAACCGACTGAGCCACCCAGGCGCCCTGCAATGTGTGGTTCCTGATGGGATCCTGGATCAGGACACAAAATAGTTATAAAAGACACTTCTGGGATAACTGGGATTATGTGAGTGTAGACCCTGGATTTGATAATACTGTGTATTGATTTCGTTTCTTGAAAATGATCCATAGATAGTAGTCACACAGAGAAATATTCTTGTTCTGTAGAGATACATGCTGAAGTATTTAGGAGTGAAGTGCCATGATGGCTATAATTTACTTGGACATGATTCAGCCAAAAATGAAAAATGTGGGGCACCTGCGTGGTGCAGCAGGTTAAGCACCCGACTCTTGGTTTTGGCTCAGGTCATGATCTCCTGGGTCGTGGGATCGAGCCCCACATTGGGCTCCACGCTCAGCGTGGAGTCTGCTTGAGACTCTCTCTCTCTCTCTCCCTCTTCCTCTAAAATAAATAAATAAATCTTTTAAAAAATGAAAAGTGTGTGTGGAAGGAAAGGAGAGAAAGCAAATGTGGCGTCGGATTAACAATGGAATCTAGGTGAAGGGCATTTCATGCGTATTCACTATCCAAGTTCAGCTCTTCTGCAGGTCTGAAATTTTTCAAAATAAAGTGTGGGGGAAACAGTAATGACAAGAGAAACAGCAATAGAGTGACTTACTTGGCTTTTTTTAAAAAAATCAGCTGAAGTTAAAACTCCATTCTCTTGATCCCTAATCCAGCAGACCATCACCTGTCCCTCTTCATCCAGGTGAATGGAGAGACAAGACAGTCTTTCATCCCCTGGGTTAAAGACCAGAGCTTTGAGAGGGTGTCACAGACCTACCCTTCCCAATCCTGGCGGCATCGCTAAGGAGATAAAGACCAGACACACATCGCCATCTAGTGGCCACATAAGGAAGTGTGTCTGGTTCTGCCAATTTTGAAAGCAAACTTACCCCACATTACTGGTCTTTCCCGCCATTGGCTTGGTTGTTACATTTTCCTGTTTGCCAAGCACTGATTTTTTGTTTCCCTAATTTCCTCATAAGGATTTCCAGTTGCTTTGGAGAAACAAGCCAAAAAGCTGATTTCCCCCTCCCGGAAACTGAATCAAGCCCCAAATCCTTTGATAATCCAGAAAAAAGAGAAAAACCCTGCTCATGTGTATTTAACCACCACACCCCAGCAAGCGGTTGGCCCTTCTGACTCCCTCTTGTGGAAATAAACAAAGGCCAGCCAAGTGAGAAAAGCAAAGACGATTTATTCTGAATATCTGTAGCGAGGGAGTCAGCTACCTTCACTTGTGTTTTGGCAGAGAAGTGGGAAAGCTTTCTCGTGGGAGAAAGGGAAAGCCTCAGGTGTGTGCCCACTGGAGGCTATTGATGGGGAAGCTGGAGGCAACTCAGGAGATGGGAGCTGTCCTGCATGATTGGTTGGGGGAGCACTTTGGCTTTCTCTGGTTGATTTTTTTTTTTTTAAGATTTTATTTATTTGACACAGAGAGATAGCGAGAGAGGGAACACAAGCAGGGGGAGTGGGAGAGGGAGAAGCAAGCTTCCTGCTGAGCAGGGAGCCTGATGCGGGGCTAGATCCCAGGACCCTGGGACCATGACCTGAGCCGAAAGCAGACGCTTAACGACTGAGCCACCAGGCGCCCCTCTCTGGTTGATTTAAGTGGGATGTGGGGACAAAGTCTGGGGAGGCTGTCCATGATTAATCAAGTCCTGGCCATTTGGGGCTGGTTGTTACAGAAGTTACTGGATTGGTGCTAGACATGGCAGTGTGGTTCCCTACAAGTCTGGCTTAGAGCAGGCTGGCTTCCTGCGCTGGTTATTGTAGAGAAGGGGGTTAGTTTCCCAGGCAGGTGGACAGGTGATGTGTCAAAGTTCTGTTTTTTTATATAGCACCTGGCCATTGTCTGTATATTTGGTCTTTCTCACTCTGGAAGCAGCCCATCCACAAAGCACCCAGTGTGGGGCCCACTGTGTTGCAGGGGAGAGACCCAGGTTTGGTTTTCAGTCTTTTTCTCCAGTCTGGGGAGACTCCTCCAAGCGTGGGTGGCCTCCTCTGTACAGAGCAGGGGCCATTCCTGCTGATTCCGGCCCTGGAAGAGGCAACACTCAGCCCTGCACCCCCACGGGCTCCCCCTAGAGGCTGGAGAGTGCAGTGGAATCTTGCAGAGATCACCTGTGAGATAGATACAGCTGCAGTGCCAGCCACAAGCTGGCCAAGGTCCTGACGCCCTGGGACTCTGGCTGAGATGAACAGACAGACTCACGGTCAAATAACTCATTGCTCTATTCCAAGCTGACATTGGCACCCCGGGCTCACCGAGGGTGCTTTTCCCCTTTCTCCAAACCCAGCCTCTTCGTGTGAAATGGTCCCACCTCAAGTTACCCTGGGTGGATCTGGACTGGCTCATAGACATCTCCTGCCAGATCACAGAGCTGGACCTTTCTGCCAACTGCCTGGCTTCCCTCCCCTCCGTCATCCCCTGGGGACTCATCAACCTCCGGAAGCTGAACCTCTCCAAGAACCACCTGGGGGAGCTGCCTGGTGTGCAGTCATCGGACGAAATCATCTGCTCCAGGTAGGCACCCGCCCCACGCAGGCCCCCCGGGGTGTGCACAGGGACCTCTGTACCCAGCGCCGCCCCCCCCTGCCCCTGCCACCGCCACAGTCTTCCTGCTACGTACTCCTTGATCGGAGTTTGTGATTTTGAAAACCCATTCTCCGTAAAAGGAGAGAAAATCTGCCTGTCCTTACACAGTTCTGAGGAATACGGTCCTCCCCTCCTTCCGAGGGGAACGCAGAGAAGTCTGGGCGGGGACGGTTTGTCTGGCCCACGTCACACTTCGCGTGGTGGCCATGCAGGCTGCTCGCCCGAGATGTCCGATGTTGGTCCTGCAGACAGAAATCTGAGAAGGCTGAACGCTTCCTGGCTGGGGTTAATAGTGAGGCCCAGGGGCACCCATTTTTATTTGACCTCCCAGGGAAAGTGGGAAGGGCCTCAGAGAAAGAGTTGCCCCTAAAGCGCTCTGGCAGCAGGTGGATGGCGTGGGCAGCTCCTGGTCTCCCATTGGGAAGAGGCCTGAGCCTTCCCCCTGAGGCTGCCTGGGAAGGGGGAGGGCCTTACCTCCACTGACATGCGGTGATCCTCACTCTATAAGGATCTATAAGCCGATTTCAAAAGCTAAGGCTTCACTTAGAGTGAAGTAAGAGAGAATGTCCCACAGAGCATAGGGTCAGAAGTAAGCCATGGGGAAGAAGGCGCTACACAAACACTTCAAGAACAAGTGTCTTCTGAGTGGGGGTCCTTAGCCAGGGCCAGACTCGGGGGTCCAGATAGTTCGAAGCATGGCCCTTGGGCCTTCCAGCAGCTTCTGGGACACCAGCTGACTTTGCTTTCATATATTGAGAAAGGTTTACATCCCTATTGGTCAGTGAGACCTGGGCCCACCAAAGAGACGTGTGATTTTCTCATCTACATGAGACATGGTAATAGTTAATGCGATGAATAGAAGTCCTGCCCGCAACGTTTTCAACGCACGCTCTTTAGCATTGCGTGAGGGGAAAAGAGAAATACGCCCACAGAGAAACATGTAACAGAGATGCTTTTCCTCTTTCTTCTGATGCCTTGACTGCCTCCCTCCCCAACCACAGGCTCCTCGAGATTGACATTTCCAGCAATAAATTGCCCCACCTCCCACCGGGATTCCTGCACCTCTCGAAACTTCAAAAACTGACAGCTTCCAAAAATTACTTAGAAAAATTGTTTGAAGAGGAAGGTGGTATGTTGTATCATCGGCACCCTGACCTAATTTGTCATTTTGTTCTTGACAGCAGTCTTTTTACCAATTTATTGTTTTCTTTTTCCCTAGCCACTAACTGGATTGGTTTGCGAAAGCTACAGGAACTCGATATTTCTGACAATAAATTGACAGAACTCCCTGCACTTTTCCTTCATTGCTTCAAGTCGCTCAATTCTCTGAATGTCTCCAGAAATAACCTGAAGGTGTTTCCAGATGCCTGGGCCTGCCCTTTGGTGAGTATTTTACCAGAAATCATGAAAGGCCTGTCAACCCGGCATCTCACGTGAACCAGAGCACAGGTCAGGGCTCTGTCTCACTTCCTCCCCTTGGTAACCAGGCTGGGTAGCAGCATTTCTGTTTTCCTGTTACCACGGAGTGGTGTCACTCAGCATCCAGCCGCTGAGTGTCTCAGGTGACTCACCTGAAAGCCAGCCCCCTCCCCAACCGCCCCGCCGGGCTCCGGGCTTGAGATTCGTGCCATAACACCCATAGAACTTTCCACAGTTACAGTTTGCACATCTGGCATAGGGGGAGTTCTGCCCAAAAGGGGGACACGGTTCCTTTCAACTAGCTGTGAAATAAGAACAAAGAAAAGAAGAAGAAATAATCCACGTCCACCGCACTGCCAATTAAATGGTGTTTTTGTTTCTGGGGAAGTTTGCTTGTTAAAACAGATGGACTAGCATAAAGAATGTTTATGTTTTATTGCTGTTGGTTTCAAACCAAGAAATTCTCCATCGCTAGCGTTCGCACTCTGGTTTAAACATATGTGTGTGGGAAACCGGCTCATCTCTAGAGCTTGGTCCGGAATGATGCTATTATTTCCAAGGACAATGGGCCAGATGTTCTGGAATGAAGGGATAGAAGCATGAGCCACCTTTGTGTCCCTCAGGAAACCATTCCCATCCCTTCCTTGGAGCAAGGACAGCAACATGGGACAATGATGCTTTATAGCCCCTTAGCCAAGTTGCATTTATGACAGAGCCTTATTGTCGTGTTCTGATTTTCCACATCAGATTTGGAAATGGTCTTTCCCATAAGCACCACTGCACTTAAGAAGCTAATTAATATCTCCTTCTCCTTCTCGTCAAACTCCTAGAAATGTTGTAAAGCATCCAAAAATGCCCTGGAATCTCTACCAGACAAGATGGCTGTCTTTTGGAAAAACCACCTGAGGGATGTGGATTTCTCAGAAAACTCTCTCAAGGAAGTTCCCCTGGGGCTTTTCCAGCTTGATGTAAGTCTGATAGCCCTCTATTTCTCATTTTTGGCTTCTGTGAGGGAATCAGTCCACATTGCAGTACAATCTGTAGGCTTCTCCTGAGCTTCTGAGACAAAAAAAAAAAAAAAAAAAAAAAGGTTCAATTGTCAAAAATGTGTGTTTATGAGCAAAGATTGGGAGGAAGTGAGCAACATGAAAGCACAGCCCAGCAGCCCTCTGTCTGGCCTTCTCTGGCCTCTGTCCTTCCGGGCCCCTGCCTGCCCCCCCCAACCCCTGGCCAAGGTGTACCAGTGTGCAAAGCCAAGGGAGCACTGCGGGGTGGGCCTTCCTGCCTGTCTCCCTCCCCAGAGGTGGCAGACCTGGAATTCCTGGGGGTCAGAAGCTTCTTTGGATGTGAATTCAAGAAAGTACCTTTTGCCAGAGCCCCATGTCCCCCTGCCCCGACCCACCCACCCGGGGCTGCTTTCTTATATTAGGTGGTTTGCCCACCTGTCTCTGTTTTCCCCACTCGAATGGGAGCCCCATAAGGCAGAGCAGAGCGGACATTCATCTCTTGGCACCCAGGGCCAGCCCCACCTCGGGGCCTGACCAGTGTTGGCTGAAGGCACCAGGGCAGCCCCGGGCAGAGCTCACAGGCCTCGCCACCCAGTCCTGCCAGGCCCGCCACCTGGGCCCCCACAGGGTCTTGTGCCGGGAGAAGTGCAGCTTCCCCTCATGTTCAGGGACCCCTAAAGGGCCAGAAACGTACCTTCTATCTGTGTGTTCTCAGGGAGGAAGGCCACCAAGTCTCAGGCCCCAGGGCCTGCACACTTTGATGGGGGCCCTGGTCGGTGAGGACGTAGGTCACTGTTACCCTCAAGGGCACCCCTGGCTTGTTAGCTTAGTCCCCTGCTCTGAGTCGGTATCCTCATTTCTCCCCAGCAGCATGCCGACTGGGTTCTCTGGTTCCCACCAAGGCCAGAAGCAGCAGATCAGGAGGGAAAGAATTTTGTCCAGGACCTTACTGCTCAGCCCTGTGGGAATTCATGTTTGCTCACTATCTCCCCCTCCAGATGGGGCTCTTGGGAGGCCCTGCACAACCCTGGGGTCCTGGGGCTTGGTGCATGCATGGCCCTATGAGACATTCGGTGACACGCTGGTTGTGATGGGGGCGGCCTGGACCCCCTTTGACAAGGGAGGAGGCGAGGGCATGGAGTAAGGAGTATAAAGTGGGGCAGCCCATTTGCACTCCTGAGCCTTGCCCACCGAGGACAGGAGAGTCCCTGTCCCTAGCGAAGGCTTCGAGAAAGGTTACAACGTTCTTCCTGTACTCCCACTAAAATAAAACATGTTACAAGTCCAAGGGCGGAGCTTGTCCCCCGCAGTTTCTGGTGGGCAGACAGAGAGCCGATGGCCAGGGGGTCAGCAGGGGGCACTGGGCCAGCAGAGGGGGCCTGGCTAGGGCAGGCAACCCTCTGTGTCCCCGCCACCCTGCCCCTGCACGGGGCATCCCCCGAGGAGGTCACGGGAGGCAGGGGCTTCTCGCCGCCATGTGATACCTTGGCCTCCAGGACTCTCAGCACCAGCCGCTGCTCCCCGGGCAGGCCCATGAATAATTGTCACTCTTCAGAAGGCCCAACGCTGAGACGTACTTGGACTCCTTTCATTCTGGAATGACTGCCTCCCATTGATCTGGAGGGAAGGACTGTGTTCAGACGGTCCTGTTGGCTGCGTTGGGTATAATTTCATGAGTTCTTTTTTTTTTTTTTTTTT
>NW_027397109.1:6435577-6525236 GCF_003265705.2 Callorhinus ursinus
TTTTTTTTTTTTTTTTTTTTTTGAGAGAGAGAGAGAGAAACAGCATGAGAGGGGAAAGGGTCAGAGGGAGAAGCAGGCTCCCCGCTGAGCCGGGAGCCCGATGTGGGACTCGATCTCGGGACTCCGGGATCATGACCTGAGCCGAAGGCAGTCGCCTAACCAACTGAGCCACCCAGGCGCCCCTAATTTCATGAGTTCTAAGAGGCTGTTGAGCCCGACACTATTGGGATCTTGGCGAGGGTGAATCCGTTATCATCATTTGCTGCATTTTGTCAGGGAGCTGACCCCTCTTCTCAGTCTGTCCTCCCTGTGGTGTTTGATGGTGTCTCTGCGTCTCTCTCTCTTTCTCTCCAGGCCCTCATGTTCCTGAGGTTACAGGGAAACCAGCTTGTGGCGCTGCCGCCTCAAGAGAAGTGGACCTGCAGACAGCTCAAAACCCTGGATCTTTCCAGAAACCAATTTGGCAAGTAAGCATGGGGGCTCTTTACCCTGGCAAGTTCTAAAACACATGCGTAACCACAGTCCAGCAGCCCCTTGGGCTGGTGGCTCTGTTGGTTTATTAGGGCTGCAGTAACAAAGCACCACAGGCTAGGGGGCTTATGCAAGACACGCCTATTCCCCCCCTCCCCCACGCTTCTGGAGGGGGGCAGGTCTGAGGTTTCTCCCGAGGCCTCTCTCCGGGGCTTGCATAGAACCCCCGCTTCCCTGTGTCTCACATGATCTTCCCTCTGTGCGTGCCTGTGTCCGAATCTCTTCTTAGAAGGACACCAGTCAGATTGGATTAGAGTCCACTCATATGACCTCATTTTAACTTATTTACCCCTTTAAAGACCTCACTTCCAATTACAGTCACGTTCAGAGGTCCTGGGGGTTAGGACTTCAAAACATAGGGGCTCAGTTAGTTAAGCGTCTGCCTTGGGCTCAGGTCACAATCCCAGCATCCTGGGATCGAGCCCCACATCTGGCTCCCTGCTCAGCGGGGAGTCTGCTTCTCCCTCTCCCACTCCCCCTGCTTGTGTGCTCTCTCTGTCAAATAAATAAATAAATAAATCTTAAAAAAAAAAAAAAGACTTCAAAACATAAATTGGAAGGTGAGGGGCACAATTCACCCATAACAGCATCCTCCCATTTCTAAAGTTTAAAGGCTCCTGGAGGATCTTCTCACGCCTAATCTGTCATTCTTTTCCAAAGTTTTGGCGAACCACTCACCAAATGCACATCCATTGAATAAAAATCACTCCCAAAACCTTATAATAAAAGATGAAAATCTGGGGATGAGCACATCTGGCCCTTGGGGTCCTGGAGACCAGCCTCCCTATTTCACTTGCTGAAGCCCACTTTTAGCGGGACTTGACCCCCGAAAGAGAATCCCCCCACCCCAGTGAGAGTGTGTGATATGGAACAGCCACTGGAATGGGCCATCTTGCCAGGCACAGAAATGCTCACACCTGCCTGAAATGGAAAAGCTCAAGAATCGAAATCACCGTTGGTCATGCTGAGCTTAAGCAGTGCCATTAGCAGGCAGGGGCTGTGGATGCTTACCTAGTAGCTGCAGGGGGCCCAAACACCCTGCTGATGGAATGTTCTCCCTTATCTCCGCATGGCTCGGCATTATATAGTCCCAGCAAAAATTGTCATGCTCTTCTCAAAATCATTTTTTTTGCCCCTGCAGAAATGAAGATGGACTGAAAACAAAGCGTATTTCCTTTTTCACCACCAGAGGGCGCCAGCGTTCTGGGACCGAGACAGGTGTGTGAGTCCCTGGGGGCAGATGAGACCGCCGGGCAGGCAGTTCCCTGCCCCACCACCGGGGGGCGCCCTTGCATGGGGCTTTCCCCGAAAAACCTGGGCGCGCACTGTGCCCGTTGCTCATCAGACAGGTGTGGCCTGCAAGTATCCTGAAACCCTCTTTCCTGCTTGCAGTCCAATGAGACTGATAGCTATTGTGTGAGTGAGCACTGCCCTAGAGATGGTACACCTGTTAGTGCCTTTCTGTAAGGCTCATGGCATGGGGTATGGCTTGGGGTTCCCGATTTTGCAGGTGAGGAAGCTGAGGCTCCCACTGGGTTGCAGTCAGCTCAGGTTCCCATAACAAAGCACCACAGACTGGGCAGCTGAGACAATAGAAATGTATGCTCTCACAGTTCTGGAGGCTGGAAGTCTGAGATCAGGCTCCTTGTGAGGGTCTTCTTGCTGTTTTTTCAGAGAGAGACAGACAGAGCAAGCTCTCTGGTGTCTCTTCGTATAAGGGCACTAATTCCCCCTCATGGGGACCCTACCTTCATGACCTCATCTAAACCTAATTACCTCCTAAAGGCTCCAACTCCAAATATCATCACATTGAGGGCTAGGGTTTGATGTATAAGGGGGGGGGCACAATTCAGTCTACAGCACAGGGGCTGACTGACTGGCCGCTTGGCGACAGAACCAGGTTTCAGCCCAGCGCTGAGGGACCCCAGCCCCGAGGTTGGGAAGGGTAGCACCGTGAGGTCTTCACGACCACACTGTAGCGTCTGATGAAGACCACATGGGAGCACAGCCCCACCGTCCTGGCCAGCCTGAGATTCTGTTTTCCCCCAAACTCATCAGAAACAGAACTGTTCCTAGAATGTTCTTACTGGTCTTACAACCAGGCCAGCCCAGCAGACAGCATTCCAGGAAAACAAATTCTTCTCATTCGTCATTTTCTGAGAGGTAGGGGGGGAAGGTGTATACCTGTCCCTTGAGCTCCTCAGCAACCCCCCCCCTTTTTTAACCTGAAAGCAAAGATTTCTAAAGCCAGCTACGCTCACATAAATATCCCTCAGGATGCTGTCCTGGAGAACAGGAACCAATATTTAGGTCATTCTCAATGTGACATAACTTTCTTCTTTGGCTCAGTTTATGTTGGCAAGTGCTCTTTTAGCACAGATGGTGTAAGATGGGGACAAGAAATGCCAGAGGCCAGGACACATTTGCAGATGACCTAAATAGTCTGTCCACCTCTTACACGTCTTAATGAACTGGTATGTGTGTATATATACACACATTATACATACGCATCAGTCATGTGTGAGTGTGTGTGTCTACATGTGATTAAAAAAGTAACATGTCATCAGTGGAACAGACCTAAGTAAATAATAGGAACTTAGCATATGATAAGGTGGCATTTCAATTTAGTGGGGGAAACATGTTCTGTTGTTTTAATAAATACTGTGTTATACCTGCCTGTCCAGTTGGAAGGGAAAAATCACAACACTGGATTCCCTACCTTACATCTACTACAAAAATTTCCATGTGGACTTCAGATTTTTAAACATTAAAGGAATAGAAAACTATAAACATTTAAGAGAATATAGGTAAAATTTGTGGATGGAGAAGTCCTTTAAAAACTAGGTGGGGAATCCAGAAGTCCCTAGAAAAAGACCAAAACCTTGGGCTTTGTAAAAATTGAAAAGCTTTGTTCAGTAAAAGGCATCATAAACCAAGTCATAATGCAAACAGACTGAGAAGTATTTTCAATGCAAATCATTGCGACATAAATTGGCTTGAGTCCCTAATATACAAAGACTGCTTACAAATTAATTTTTTGAAAAGGACAACTCAATTGGAAAAAAAAATAGGGGAGGGCAATGGATATAAACAGTTTGCAGAAAAGGAAGTCCAAATGGCCCAGAAACAAATGAGAAGGCCCCGAACCACACTAATGGGGCCACACAATGAGGAATTTCATAACTCATCCTTTTTAAAACGCGGGGCCTTAGGACTTTGGAAATTGAGTCCAGACATAAGGGTTTCACTTGGAAGGAAGGATAAACACTTTCTTCTCATTGATGCCAAAACGGTATAATACCCGTGAAAAGTGTAGCTGGGATAGACCTCGGTCAGGCTTCTATTGCTATGGGTTGAGCCTCGTCCATCTGAGTGGATTAGAAAGGTGTCTCCAGTTTGGAAATGCAGCAGGGCAAGAGGAGGTAGGGCCCAACACTCAGTGGGACCAGACACTCCCCTGTGGAGCCGTCAGAGTACAAGGCCAAAGGCATGCCACAAAAAACACAACAAGAGCGTGTACTAATGTTCTGGAAAATGGTTTTGCTGGTGGCTCTCAGGAGCCTGGCTGTGGAGTGAGGTGAGGAGGCCACACCCCTTGGAAGTTTCCCTGGCAGAGGTGGATGGTGGCTTTGGCACATGACAAAGGCCTCTTGAGTTTGTTAATTTCATCTCAAATGTTGAGGCCCACCCCTGGATGAAAAGAAGGAGACCCGGTTACAAATTCTTCCGGGGGGGGCGGTGGGGGGAGGTTATTCTCTGGGGGCTGTTGATCTTCGGGTAAGGAATTATCTATAAAAGCTAACTTGTTTGCAGATGGATAGTAAAATTCCAAGCAGATTTATGTGCATTCAAGTAGTCCTATTTGTGCGGCGGCCTCGTCCAAAAATAATTTGGACAGCCGTTTTTACGGTAAAATTCAGACCAGCAGAGTCATAAATAACTCTAGGCATAATTACAGTTCATAAATACCTGGTGCTGTGCTCTCCCAGACCCGCTTCTGCACGGGGCCAGGAGCTCTGTGACAGGTGCTGCTTCTGTTCCCCCATGGTAGTTCCTTATTCCGTCCGCCTGTTACTTAGGCTTCGTAAACACCAAGGTACAACTTGAAAATCAGAAAGCACAGAGGCCAGGTGTTCTGAATGTGTTCTCCGGGAAGAAAGTGAGCCTTTTTTTTCTCCCCGTGCATGTTCTTTCCATGTGTGTCGGGGCAGGCTAAAGTGAATCATTCTTTTTCATTGGGGGGGAAAAAAAGTCCTTTTGAGCATTTTCCTTACGTTCAAAGCCATCTTTAAGAGTCTGTTGCACCTTCATTACACTGAAGAAGGTACTGCACTGAGTCCTCTCCCCATGGGGGCCTACTGGGCTGGCTTTCCAGGCTCCGATTTCGGGATTCCGTTATCGTCTCTCCCAGAACATTCTCTGATCCTAGGTTACCCCATTACCATCGATACCACGGGTGACAACGTGTGGAGAAGAGCCAGAACGAAGGGAGGAAGTTGTGATCAAGGGCAGGAAAGTCGCTTCAGCCCAACAAAAGAATCCTGGCTTCTCTATCTTGCTGGGCTGTCAGAGGGCCAGAGGAGAGGGCTTTGGGGCCATCTTTTATCTTGAGTTCTGGGAGCTGGAGCTGAAAGGGACCCTTGCAGGCGTGGAGTCCTGCCCCCTCCCAGCACCCCCACCACCCCACCCCTCCCTGCCTTACCAGGGAGGATAAGGCACTTCGGAGATTCTGCTGAAACCTAAGTCTCTGATCCCCATCAGTTGGCGAGTCCAAGCTCCCACCCCAGTCTCTCTCAGCTCCCACACTGCGGTGCCCGAGGAAGGAACACATACAACATGATCTTAATGGGAATCTCATAATTAGCCTCATTAACAAAGTCGCTTAAATACCAGAGAGTTGGCCGGCTTTTCAGAGAGTGGCATCTCAGGCAGCCTAAAAACCAAGCCCATTGTATTATTTGTTAATGGATTGGCTTTTTTTTTTTTAATTGAAGAAGGCATGTCCACAATAAACAGAATTTTTGAGCAGTAGCAAATGGTGTGGAATGAATATCTAGTCTCCTAGTAGTTCCCTTCCCCAGAGACAATGGTGGAATTTGATGCGTCTGTAGTAACCATTATGTTTGTATCTAACATACATGTACGTGCATGTGCGCCTGTGTGTGTTCACATGCCTGTAACAGCATGTAACTTGCACACACGTGTGGTGTGTGTGCACGTCTATAACACCGTGTACCACCTGTGTGCATGTGTGGCCTGCACACAAACAGCATTGCAGAGCATCTCTATGCATTACGGCGCGCACACACATGAAACATACACACAGAAATGCACGGGATGTGTTTGCTCACATGCCTGCACACCCACGTTTTCAGTTCACCAATAGCTCTTGAGTATCACTTCATACCCGCACATGTAGACCTGCCCCATGCTTTGCAATAATTGTATATTCTCTCGTTACTCATCAGCCACCTCCCAGTAGGCTGTCTTCTGTCTTGGCTATTACAGTGTGCCATGGAGTGTCCTGCCCTCACATCATTGCCACACACGTGCACGGATGTCTGTAGGACCATCTCCTAGAATTAAAATCGCTCGGTCAGGAAGATGAGCACCTTACTCGGGGCGACTTGCCAAAATGTCCTCTGGAGGTTGAACCCGCAGGTCCACCCGGCTGGCCTGCATGCTGGGATGGTCCAGAATCATCTGCAAACATCCAGTCTGCTTTGCCATTTCTTTGCAGCGGGGGTGCTGGAATTTCCGGCCTTCCTAAGTGAGTCTTTGGAAGTCCTTTGTCTGAACGACAATCACCTGGACGCCATCCCTCCCTCGGTTTGCCTCCTGAAGAGTTTATCAGAGCTCTACCTGGGAAAGTGAGTACCCAGCCAGCGCAGGGAGGCAGAGTGTCCTCTGTAACCCATCTGAGGATCCGGACACTGGCGGGGGAAGGTGTAGGGGGGAAGAAGCCATCTATGTACCCGGAGGCAGCAGGGGGACTTGCAGAACCGGGCTTAGTCAAAGAGGTGGGTGAGGGGAAGGCAGGGGCTGTGAGAACTGCTCAGTCAGTCATCCTTCCATTTACTGAAAACCTACCGCCAGGCACCACGGAGGGGGTGCAGTGTGCGAAACAATGAAAATATCAAATAATTTCGTTACATTGCCTTTTTGAGAAGAGACACTGATAATCTTTATGGCATCGTAAAAAATAGAAGAGATGAGGACGGTGGGGGAGGAAATCTAGTTCTAAGCCACAGGGATCTGCAGAAGACAGAGCTGGCTTTCTAGCGAGAAAGGCTTTGGAGTTATTGTCTAGACAGAACGCTCGAAAGCAGAGCCCGAGATGTCGGGGTTGGGGTGCAGGGCCCAGAGGCTGCGAGGTTGCTGCGTGCGTGGGTGTGGGGGGGTGTGTGCATGTGTCCTCCCACGGTGTCCTCCCATGGTGTATGTGTGCCCTCAGCAATCCTGGCCTCCGCGAGCTCCCTCCTGAGCTGGGGCAGCTGAGCAATCTCTGGCAGTTGGACATTGAAGACCTGAACATCAGCAACGTGCCCACGGAGATCAAAAAAGAAGGTAGGGCTTCTGAGGCACTTCCCCCTCCTCTGGGGAAAGAGGACTCAAGTCCGGTCATTAAGGACCTGGGCTGGAAGCAGCTTGGGCTCCCGTGGTTGGGTACCACTGTATTGCAGTTAACCGTACGATAAAACTATCTATGATTCTCTGGGCAGGAAGGATATTGTCTTTAGGCCCTTGACTTTTGGACTCCACTTTTGGGGTAATTATGACCGCAACTCCCCGCCTCCAATCCGACCCAATCGCCCTCTCCACTTCCCCCCATTAGAACACATGGAAAGTGTTCCTTCAAGACAGGATTTTTGTTTCCCAAGAGCTGTGAGCATGTTCTCGCCCGCATGTCAGCAGCATCTACTTTCCCCACTCTGTGATTTTGCATAGGCCCCAAAGCAATGTTGTCCTACCTGCGCGCTCAGCTGCGGAAAGCAGAAAAGTGCAAGCTGATGAAGATGATCATCGTGGGTCCTCCGCGCCAGGGCAAGTCCACCCTCCTGGAGATCTTACAGACGGGGAGGGCCCCCCAGGTGGTGCACAGCGAGGCCACCATCAGGACCACCAAGTGGGAGCTCCAGAGGCCAGCTGGCTCGAGAGCCAAGGTCAAGGATGGTCGGCGTGCAGAGTTCCCCAGGGGTGGGAGGGAGCTTCCCTGGGTCCCTTCTTTCTCCTCTCCAGAGAGCCTGCGATTTTCACAGCCTGGTGTCTGAGGCCCAGCATATTTACAAGGGCCGCTCCTGCCAAGGACGGTGAATAATTTCTTAATAATTTCTTAACATGACCTCGTGGGTGTTCTGTTATAGTTAAGTTGAGGCTTCGGGCCAGTGGTTCTTAATCTTGGCTGTCCATTAGATTTCTCTGATGAGCTTCTAAAGACAGCAGTGGCCAGGCCTTTCCACTCCTGGCCCTAAGGATGGCATTTCAAATGGTCCGGGGTAGCTGCCCCCCAAAGCTGAGAGCAAACTGCTACTCTAGGCAGTGAGACACAGGAGCACCTGGCCCTGATGAGGAGGCTGAGAGAGCACTCCTAGAATGAATGCGCTGTCCTCCCTGACACCTGCTTTCACCCCAAGCTCTGAAAAGTCGAGTTCTTGAGCCCCTACTTAAAACGAATCCTTTGGCAACTCTTAATCATCTTGTATTCTGTTCAGTATGAGACATAGGAAAATGAACATTGTCTTGCCCTGGAATCAGAGGAAAGAGCCTGCAGAAGAGTTGGAGGGACAGACCATAGCACAGGCCCTTAGCTGTTTCTCCCAGCTCAGGGAAAGAACGCACACCCATAAGCCTCCCCTTACCTGTCACCCGCCGTACTTGTGGTCCCACGGAGCCACACAGGGATCCAGGTGCAAGGAGGCTGTATGGGGCAAAACCAAGGGGCCTTGGGGCCAGAGGCTGCACGATGTCCCCCGACGGCCCCCAGCACAGGGCCAACTAGAGGCAGGTTTCCTTGCAAAGTCTTTTACAGAAAATCACTTTCCAAGTTGGGCATTCCAGTTCGGATCATTAGGCATTTAAGCTGTATATTTTAACAGACTCAGAAACTGGTCCTGTACAGAGCAGAGTCCCACCTCATAGTCCAGGACAGTCAAATACCTAATCCCGGCAGAACCACCACCACCCCAGAACACCCCAGGAGTGAATCTCACTAACTCATGTCCAGGAGCTCTCTAAAGTCACCCAGAATCTCTGGATTCTCTCCTGGTTTTTTGTTTTGTTTTTTAAAGCAGTTACTCAGTATCACTTTCTTCCAGCCCGTCTTTAGCAAACAGTGGTCCGAGCTCCATGGGGTGAATTGCTGTTTCCAACTTTCTTGTCCTTTGGCCCCCACTTCCTTTTGGCCACCATTCTAATTTCCCCTCCTTTGTCGAAGGACAACCACCACCTGATCTCTTGAACGCGGAGCCCCATCCCTGCCTGTGTGTCTGGGCCCTCAGCCAGTTTAGAATGGCTGTCCATTTTCACTCCCTTGCAAAAGCAGGTCAGCACGCCTCATCTCGGCGGCCAACATGCAACTTCTCGGAAATGATCCTTTGCTGCAGAACGCTGCAGTCTTGGCTGCTCGGGCCAGACTCTTAGGTCATAGTACCATGGAGAAACCACCGTTTACACAGCCTTTCCCCGCAAACAGCTAATCTTTTGTGTGATTCCCACGTCGGGGCGGCTTCCCATCATCCTTGGTGGGCGCCACCCCGCGGCCTACACAAGTGCAGAGGCCCGTCTCCTGGGCCGCGGCCTCCCACGGATGGAGGTTAAGCCTCGGCATGAGCTCTGGCGTCAGCCCCGGGGCCCCCTCCAGCGGGAGGTCTAACCGTCTGCAGCAGACAGAGGCAGGGCCGTGTCCCCAGTGTTCTGCAGACACAGGTGGATGCAAACACCCCAGCCCCCCCGGGAGCCCGCCGTCCAGGGCCCAGCCCCCTGCTCTGTGAGTGGTAGATAGAAGCTTCCAGAAGTCCCACCTCCGCACTGCTGGGCCCCTTTCCCTCGCTTGGGTTCCTTGATTCCCGAGACAAACGGCAGGACGGGCCAAGCTCTTCCGCTGCAACCGTGGTCCCTAAATGCCTCCTGTCGTTGCCCCTGTTGCTCAAGCAGGTGGAGTCTGTGGAATTCACCGTCTGGGACATCGGTGGCCCCGCAAGCATGGCCACCGTCAACCAGTGCTTCTTCACAGACAAGGCCCTGTATGTGGTGGTCTGGAACCTGGCACTGGGGGAGGAGGCTGTGGCCAGCCTCCAGTTCTGGCTGCTCAACATCGAGGTGAGGAGACGCCAGCCCTGCAGCTCCCGGGCCTCGGAGCATCACGGGGGATGAGGGGGCGCCTCTTCTCTGAAGCATCCCCCTTTACTGAGGAAAAACAAGGGAAGCGGTCAGGGAGAAACGCTGGGCATCTTGGCGGGCGTCCAGAGGACCCCCGAATTATAGGTCACTGTGGAGCGCTTAAAACCCTCCTCGGCCAGATGGTTGTCCGAGCTCTCCTAATTTTCTTCTACCTTAAATTTAAGAGCCAGCCCCTCCCCCTCAACTGTTGGACCCAAAAGGAAGACAGAGCTCCCCTCTCACAGGTAAAGATGATAAGAGGCTGGATGCAGGCCAGGTCACAGGTAGCTGACGCACTGGCTGAAGGGATGGGAAATCCAGCCCTTCTGGGGTGTCTCCCAGAACCCCTCTGCACAGCATGCCCTCGAGGTTCACAGAGGCTTCCTGGGAGCTGTTTCCCAGTCCCTTCTTGGAGTGAAGGGAGCCGATGCTCAGCTGTGGGGCTCTCTCCGGCAGGCCAAGGCTCCAAACTCGGTGGTGCTGGTGGTCGGAACGCACCTGGACTTAATCGAAACCAAATTCCGAGTGGAGAGAATCGCAACGCTACGCGCCTACGTGCTGGCGCTCTGCCGCTCGCCCTCCGGGTCCCGGGCCACCGGCTTCCCGGACATCACCTTCAAACACTTGCAGTGAGTGTCCTGCTCTCTGGTACCTGGTGCCCGGCTGGGGCTGAGGCTCCAGCTACCTTGCTTGTCCGTCTGCCCAGGGACTCTGGGGTCTGCCTGCAGAGGGCTCCTGAGCCAGAGGACTGGCAGGGCAGAGCCCTGACACACCCTCTCCAGGTGTGTGGGTCCCCTCCTCCCCTGTGGCCAGTGCTGAGCATGCATGGCCCCCGTGGGACCAGGAGATGGAAACTCATGTACCCCCTGTCACATTTGCTGATCTCTGGCCCATCACAGACTCCCCTGCATGGTCCTGGTCCTCACACTGGGTCTGAGTGGTCCAGGCCAGTGGCAGGGGGACCGGGGCCCTGGGCTTGTTGCTTCTCTCACCTCCTGTCCTTGGACTCACGACAGCCCCGTGGGTTATGGGGATCATTGTGCCCACTTCACAGATGATGGAAGGAGCTCAGCAAGTTAAGTAAGCCTTCTCTCTTAGGAATCAAGCATGGGTTGCTACACTGTACTGGAGGCTCTCGGATTCCCTCCCTCTGGGTGGAGTGCCACAGACCTCCGTGCAGGGATCAGCCTGGGGACACCCGCCTGCCTCAGAATGCAGATCTGGCTGATCCTGATGCAGAATTTCAGGAATTCTTCATGTGCCCTTGAGAACACCCCTGAGGCCTGTGACAACAGGGGCACCGGCTCTGGGCCAGACCTGGGTCCAACCCGAGTCTGCTCCTTTCCAGCTTGTGTCCTTGGGGGTCACCTTGCACTTCGGGCCTCACGTGCCTCCTCTGTAAAATGGGTGCACTCGGGACACATACCGCATCGCTCCCCGCACAGAGCTTTGCACCAAGTGAGACCTTAATACCTGTCTCTGCGTTCACCTTTCACGGGTTCTTTTAACTTGCCAGCATTAGGGACAAAACCTGTGGACACAGAGATGTTGCAGCGCTCGTCAGAGAGAAGCGGTGTGCTGAGTGATCACGTTCTGTTTTGCACTCACAGCGAGCTCTCCTGTAAGAGTCTGGAAGGCCAGGAGGGGCTGCGGCAGCTGATTTTCCATGTCACGTGCAACATGAAGGATGTGGGCAGCACCATCGGCTGCCAGAGACTCGCGGGGAGGCTGGTACGTACCTCAGCCTCCGGCTGCAACGAGGGGGGGCCCGCTTCCTTTCTGCCAGGAGCCCCAACACGTATGCCGCGTGCTCAGGCTCGGTGGTCCCCGTGCGAGCAGTTTTGGGACTGGGCGGGGGGAGGCCAGGGACGGGAGGGGTGAGAGGAGAAGCTCTCGTACTTGGGCCCCCAGGGAGTTGGGGGCGGCAGGCAGGGCTGGGTGGGCAGGGCATGCCTCGCCGCCTGCGGGGGCCCAGCCAGCCCACCTGTCCCCCCAGATCCCCAGGAGCTACCTGAGCCTCCAGGAGGCCGTGCTGGCTGAGCAGCAGCGCCGCAGCCTGAACGACGACGTGCAGTACCTGACGGACAGGCAGCTGGGGCAGCTGGTGGACCAGATGGCCGACAACGACATCAAAGACTATGAGGACCTGCAGTCCGGTGAGTGGGCAGCCTGGGAGGGCGGGGCGGGGGCCTCCGGGAAGGGGGGGTGCGTCCCATTTCTCACCGCTCTGCGCCTGTCTGCAAATGACCGTCAGAGCACTCTGGGTGGTTGTGAGGTGGGGGCAGTCACAGATTCCATGAGTAGGCACATTTGCAAAGATGGGGTCCGCGAATGCTGGAGATGGGTGGACCGGAGACCCCCGGCTAGCCGTCAGGTCAGCGCATCGGCAAGAGTTACGGGGTGCCGCTAGGGAACCCGGGGCGGGCAGCAGAGCCGTCGAAAGAGCCATGGGTGCTGGGAGCATTGCTTGCTTCCTAAGAAGAACTTGGGACTAGGTCACCCCAGAGTCCCTGTCACCCTTTGTCTGATGCTGCTTCGTCCTCCCCTTCCCTGGGCAGCCATCAGCTTCCTCATAGAAACCGGCACCCTGCTGCACTTCCCGGACACCAGCCACGGCCTGAGGAACCTCTACTTCCTTGACCCCATTTGGTTGTCCGAATGTCTGCAGAGGATCTTCAACATCAAGGGCTCGCGGTCAGTGGCCAAGAATGGGGTGATCCGGGCAGAGGACCTCAGGATGCTGCTGGTGGGGACGGGCTTCACACAGCAGACAGAGGAGCAGTATTTCCAGTTCCTGGCCAAGTTTGAGATCGCCCTGCCTGTGGCCAACGACAGGTGAGGCCACGGCCGGGCTGGGCTGCTCACGCTGCGTGCAGGAGGAAGGAGGGGAGACTGGGGTCACTGGTGGCTTGCAAGAGCTCCAGACCCGGGCCATGAGGACAGCCTGCCTGCCTGGGCTGGCGGCTCCTTCCTGTGCCATGGGTATCTCTTTTCGGGGGGTTCAAAGAAACGCAGTCACTGAAAAAAAATGCAGGAAAACATGCAAGAACGGCATTAAAAATATCTTGCGGGGCGGTGGGGTTCATGTTTTAGAGGGTGGATGGCTTGGTTATTTGGTAAATGCAAATGGGGTAAGTGACAAGGATGCGCATGCTAATTACACGGCCTGGCTTCAGAATGTGGTGGGGGGGGGCCGCTGGGGGGTGCACGTGGGTCCAATGCAGCTGGGCATTAGTGTAGGGCCTCCGTGCCCTAATTCCAGTTTCAGCCGCTTCCTGGGTCTGATGCTGATGTTGCCCACGAGGCAGTAGCCAGGACCCCAAATCCGCAGACCTTTTTCCATGCACCTACCATAGACCGTGTCACCACCCGCCCCCAGTCCTAGAGCTCTGGGGCATGCCCACTGGAGACTCCTGGGAGGCTGGCCCAGACCCTGTGTGGCCAGCCCACAGACTCCATCTGCATAGACTGCCTCCTGGGAGCCAGACCTGGGCCGCTGCGCCTAAGGCACCACCCAGATTTCTGCTAGATCTTATAACTATGGGAGAGGGCCTCTTGTCACTCCAGCCCCCTGGGAGCCATGAGTGAGTCCTAAAAGGAGAAACCCCAAAGAGGGATTGAAAGTCCACGTGATCCCTCATACCATGACCTAGGGGTATCCTTGACTTTGGTCCCTGCAAAGTGAGGCAGCCTCTGAGTTTACCGCATTGCCAAAATTGGACAATTTTCTGGTTATTTTATTGACAGGTTAGAGGATTGAGGGGTTACCAGCACTCAGTAAAAGCAAGCCAGTTATCATATACATATTTATGCCCAGTTGAACCATAAAATCAGCCAGGTCATGGCCGAGTCTTCTGGGAGGTTTATAGTACAGCGGGTGAGACCACAGAGCCAGAATGCCTGAGTATGAATCCCAGCTCCTTTCTTGTCTCATCTGTACGATGGGAATACTATTACCGACTAGTATTATAATTATTGTGAGGATTAAATCAGATAATACATGTAAAGTATGAAAAGTGTCTCTTGCACTTAAAAGCTCCAAAGACAGGGCACCTGGATGGCTCCGTCGGTTAAGCGTCCGACTCTTGATTGCAGCTCAGGTCATGATCTCAGGGTCTTGAGATCAAGCCCCACTTCGGCTTCTCGCTCAGCACAGGGTCTGCTTGAGATTCTCTGTCTCCCTCTCCCTCTGTCCCTCCCCCTGCTTGTGTGCCCACACTGCACGCTCACTCTCTCTCTCTGAAATAAATCTTAAGAAAAAAAAAGCTCCAAAGATATCAGGCGTTATCAGCATTATTATTATTACTCTTCCTTTGTGTTAAGTACCCAAAGTTATTCACATCTGGTTCCATACAGTGTCGCAAATGTCGGGGCATTTTCCATTTCAGCAAGGGTGTAATGGTTCCCTTGTGCCCTAGGCAAGTTCCATATCCTTGCACATAAACTTGTATTTGGCTAACAACGCTGCTCAGCATCTCTGAGCACTCCTACCCCACTGAGACAGTCGAGGTGGTGTAGTATGAGCCAGCTCCTCGGTATAGACGAGGTGCCCCTCACCCCAGGTTTTGTTCAGCAGACACGGGAAGAATTCACCTCTTTAATCCCCATCTTGCTGACTCTCTCTCTGGTCATTCCCCTGGTTCAGCCTTTCGCCACGAGTGATTGCTTTCCAGCAGGTTAGCAGGTGTCAGTGGTCTTTTTTTTTTAAGATTTTATTTATTCATTTGAGACACAGAGATAGATTGAGAGAGATCATGAGCAGGGAGAGAGGCAGAGGGAGAAGCAGGCTCCCCGCTGAGCAGGGAGCCCGATGTGGGGCTCAATCCCAGGACCCTGGGATCATGACCTGAGCCGAAGGCAGACGCTTAACCATCTGAGCCACCCAGGCGCCCCGGTGTCAGTGGTCTTGAGAAGAGCTTGCTTCTGTTGCCAGTCAGTTTGAATCCTCCCCCACCCCCCGCGGGCTTCGGAGTGGTCTCTGCAGCACCTGCTCTGTGTGCGCTGAGCAGCCTGCTGGGGCACCTGGGCTCAGAGCCTGCTCCCTCCCCTCACTCAGCACCTACAAGGAGAGCAGGAAGCTGCAGGACCTGGCCAGTGTAAGCTCCAAGCTGAGTGTGGTGTGGGCAGGAGAAGCCGAATAAATCACTGCAAAGGCACTGACGACGGCCTCCAGATTGGGGAGGGACACAACACATAGATAAACAAGGACTTTTCAGAACATGAAGGAATAAATCAGCCCTGGGTAAAGGCCTAGGGGTGGAAGGAGGACCCTCTAGCTGGGGTGATTGAGAAGTTCCTCTTACCCCAGATCTGAAGTGGCTGAAAAGGACCTAAAACTTCACTGGCCTGCCCCCTCGGCGCCTCCCCTCCACCAACCCTGTGGGAGTCCTTTCTCTTCCCACGTCAGGAAGCAGAATCTGCACAAGGCTACACTGTGTGCTGAAGACACAGAGCCGGGATGGACGCTTCTACGATATTTTCAGGGGTCTCTTCCAGAATGTTCTTTTTTTTTTAAAGATTTTATTTATTTATTCATGAGAGACAGAGAGAGAGAGTGAAGCAGAGGGAGAAGCAGGCTCCCAAGGAGCAGGGAGCCCGATGCGGGACTCGATCCCAGGACCCTGGGATCATGACCTGAGCCGAAGGCAGACGCCCAACCATCTGAGCCACCCAGGCGCCCTCTTCCAGAATGTTCTAAGGACATTTTATCGGAGCTAAACTGATGTATTTTAAAAGCCTCAGGGGGGCTGAAGGCCCGGCCTTTGTTCAGAAAAGGGCCCACCGGAGAGCTGCCCTGTGCCTGCCCAGCAGCTCCACGCACACAGAAGATGCTGATTTTCAGGCGCGCTCTTGGAGGGGCCTCCTCAGCTTCGGCTGCTGTCAGCTGACTCGGTGACTCAGCACTTTTAGGATGAGCAAGAGCGCCCTCATAAAACATCCCTCTGGAAAAAAATAAATCCCTCTGTGCACAAACAGCCTCATTCTAACTTTTAAGGCAACGGGGTTGTCTCAACCGTCCAAGAACAATAAATAGCTTCGAAGGCCAGAAACATGACTCCTGATACTTGGAACCCTGTGGCTGTATTTGCGTTTCCTTCACCATCCAAAGTTAATTTTAAGCGATTCCCCGGTCACAGCCCTGATCACAGAGAGGGAACCGAGATTTATTATGTCTGATGTGTTTATGACCACAGACATTTTCATGTCTTCCCTTAGCATATTCTAGTCGCCGTCCTAGAGGCCTTCCTTGAGAGCTATCTTTGCTGTTCCCATCTTTGTTTCCTCTTGGAGCATTTATTCTCAAACACAGAAACTACTCTGTCTTTCTAAAAGTAGAATTCCAGGGGCGCCTGGGTGGTTCAGTCGGTTAAATGTCTGCCTTGAGCTCAGGGTCCTGGGATCAAGTCGGGCATCGGGCTCCCTGCTCAGTAGGGAGTCTGCTTCTCTCTCTCTCTCTCCCTCTGCCTGCCACTCTGCCTACTTGTGATCCCGCTCTCTCTCTCTCTAATAAATAAAATCTTTAAAAAAATAAATACATACATAAAAGTAGAATTCCAAAGGCCCTGCAGAGGAGGGGGAAGGCACCGGGGGCAGCGGGCCCAGGCCGGGCGGCACCGCTCACCTGTCCCCATTGATGTGTTCCAGCTACCTTCTGCCACACCTCCTTCCATCCAAACCTGGCCTGGACACTCACGGCATGCGGCACCCCAAGGCCAACACCATTCAGAGAGTGTTTAAGATGAGTTTTGTTCCCGTCGGCTTCTGGCAAAGGTTTATAGCACGGATGCTGATCAGCCTGGCGGAGATGGACCTGCAGGTAGCCAGTTTCTGCTTGGGGGTGGGGGGATGCGCACGCGCAGGGCACCTGGAGCTGTGCCCTCACGAGAAGGAGAGGCCCTTTGCTGGAAGATCTTGACTGAAACCCCTTTTCCTGCAGCAAAGCTGCTGCCTTAGGCCCCGGAGGCCAGCATGAGCATAGCTGCCTTCTCTTCTGTTGGCTGGCAGACCCCTTTGCGCCATCCTATGAATACCAAACCGGCACCTAGCTGGTTCAGAATACACGTTTAGGAGCCATGGTTGTAAACCAATCCACACCAAAAATCCCCTGGAAGGCTTGTTAGAACAGAAATGGCTGGGCCCCCTCCGAGATTCTGATGCAGTGGGTTTGGACTGGGACCCAGCATTTTTCGTATCTAACCACTGTCCCCAGTGATGCCATGGGTTTAGAGACCACACTTGGAGAACCGTGGCTTTAGAACCGTGGTTTTGCCACTCGGGTGGTGCACTAGACTCACCTGGGGAGCTTCTAACAGACATGGGCAGAGCCCAGGCTGCCTAAATTAGGATTTCTGGGGGCGGCACGCAGGCATTGGGAGTTTTTAGAGCTTGCCAGGTGATTTCACCGTCCAGCCAAGCTCAAGAACCACAGGTGTAGATCTTTAACTTGGTCTGGAAGCAGGGAAGACCTGACCCCAGGAGTTCCTTTCTGTGAGTTCATCTGGGGGGTTGAAAGGAGTCCTGGCTGTCAATGTTAATTTCATGCAAAACAGTAACATGAAAGTAGTAACAGTAACATGAAAATAGTATTTGGCTAGAGTGGTGTTTCTCAAAGCCGGATTCCTGGACTAGCAGAAGCGGCCTCACCTGGGAACTTGTTAGAAATGCAAATCCGTGGGCCCAGCTCACACCCACTATGTCAGAAACTCCAGGATGGAGCCCAGCGCTCTGTTTTTCACAAACCTTCCAGGAGATTCTGACCCACTCTACAGTATCAGCACCCCTGGTGTAAACTTGGACTGTTGGGTAATTGATGTTAAATTCAGCATGGGTTTATTTTTGCCACATTCTAATGAAAAGGCCTTTATGGAATTAACAACCCTGTGGCTAAATAAAGGTATTCTTTGATCTTCCCATTTTACTGAAATGTTAAAAAAAAAGAGAGAGAGAGAGAGAGAGAGAGAGAGAGAGAGAGCCTGAAAATCTAACTGCTGTGGCCCATGTTGGGGCAGGCGGACTTGTTTGCAAGGTTTGGGAGGCCCCACTGATGATGTGAAGAGTGGGTACAGGAGCTGGCTGGTCTACAGTTCTGATTCGGTCATTCTGCCCTCCCTTTGAACTGTCCTCCTGCCGCGTTCTAAGTGGGAGGTCACAGAACACAGGATTGTCATCGTGTGAGGCCTGAGCTCCCAAGTGGGCTCCGTGTGGGGGGTGGGAGACCCAGCTGGGCGTGGAGGCAGGCGCCCTTCCAGGCAGCATCCCTCCCTCCGAATGAGAGGAAAAGTCCCATTGAAATTCAGATGAGAAGGAGTTCAGTCTCAGGAGTAATCAAAGGCATACAAATTCAAGCAACAGATGAGATGCTGCCCACTTCGCACCTCTCAAATCAGACTAAAGCCACAGTGCCGGCCCCAGGAGCTTGACATGTTCACACACTGTGGTCAGTGCATATATGGTCTAATTGTTTCAAAAACGTTTCCTCAGTCCATATCCAGAGCCTAAAAACGTTCAGACCCTTTGACGCAATAACCCTACTGCTAAAAACGTGAGCGAAGGAAATCATTCGAAATCAGAGAATGCTTTGTGACTTTTTTCATGGTTCATTGGCCCATTTGAGGGAGCGAATGATTGGAAAACCTAAATATTCAAAGAAATGAATGATCTGCTTGGGAAGTCACTGTATTTCACAAAATACTGAGCTTTAGAAAAATGACTTTTATATGAGTTTTTAATGGCATAAGAAAAGTAAAGTTTTTAAAAGCATCCAAAATGAGAAATTTAGATAATTAGAAATAGAAAATATGGCTTCAGCTGTTTTCATAGTATACATAGATGTATACTATGATATGTATACATAGATAGAAACAAAAAATCCTAGGATAAAAGATACCAAAGTCTCTCTGCTTAGTGTTAAGTTGTTTCGGGGTTTTATGTGCATTTTTCTGTATTTTCTACATTTTCTAACCTGAATTTTTGCTTGTCAAATCAGGGAGGGAAAAGGTTTGAAAAAGAAGAGCCTAGTATCAGTCCTTTGGGAAAAATGTGCTCCCAGGGTGTCGTGGGGACCCTTCCAGATAATGCAGTGTTTAATTTGGCAGCGGGATGCGTGGCGCAGGAGGAGAAGGTGGGAAAGACGGGGGTCATTTATCACGACGGGGCCAGGCCGGCCTCTCCATAGCTCTGCCTGGGGCCAGCGAGGAGGCTAGAATACTTAAGCAGGGTCTTTTCTCTGTCTTTCAGCTTTTTGAAAACAGGAAGAATACTAAAAGCAGACACAGGAAAGTTACCATTTATAGCTTTACAGGAAGTCAGAGAAATCGCTGCAGCACATTCAGAGTGAAAAGAAATCAGACCATCTACTGGCAGGAAGGGCTCCTGGTCACTTTTGATGGGGGCTACCTCAGGTAGGAGCACTCGGGAACGCACCTGACAGGGTCACCATGGTGCCGTGGGAACAGCCCGCATGGCAGCCTTCTCCGGGAGCCCGTCCACTTGGTGTCCGGAGTTCTCCCAAGAGTGGCTTATCACAGCAGCCTGCTAGAAGTAGGAGACCCTCCCCTGCAAATGTCCAGAGCTCCCTCATTTCCTCACCCCGCCCCTCCTCTCCCCTGGCAGGACAGGAAAGATGAGGGAGGGTATGGTGACCACAGCCCAGGACTTGAGGGAAGTGGGCGGCCACTGAGCTCTGGGTGAAAGCCTCTGGCACCTCCGTGGTCACTTAGGTGACACCTGCAGGGGCCTTGCTGCCATCTGGCCCTGTCCCCTCATCCTCAGTGACGATGGCCCAGGTGACACCATGGATCCTCCACATGACCTAACAAGATCCATAACTTAGCTTCCTTTTCCTGGTTTCTTTCCTTTTTTGAGAAAGAGAAAGACAGCTCAAGAGGTTTAATAAGTGACGTCTAATCAGCTTTAATAAACACAAAAGATTATTTCATATTTACATTGAATTTTTCAAAATATTCTTCAGCTCCATGAGAAGAGAAGGAGAAGGAGAAAGAGAAAGGATCTTCTCTTGAGGGCCTGACTTGAGCCGTCTCAGTGCCTGGTACTTTCATATAGATGTACCCACTTAAAGCTCACAGCTGCCACCTGGCAAACGAGAATCTTGTAGTTCAGAGAAGGCAGGAACCTTCCCTGAGGTCACACCTGAGGGTCGATCCCTGCCTGAGCGTCCCTTTACTGCAAAGTCCCCGTGATCACAGGCATCACAGGCCTGGGAAGTGGTGGGACGACAAGGCAGGGTCACACACACAAGTACCCAAGCACAGGGGCCCCCCGCACCGTCCTGTCTGGGCACAGGGGCCTGGGGTAAGGGTGGGGGTGGGGTGGTCCCTGGGGCTTGGGTCTCAGCCTGGAGGCAAAGGAGATCATCCCAGGGCCCTCCAAGGCCGGATCACGGTGGGCTCTTCGTTTCTGGGTTGCAGTGTGGAATCCTCAGATGTGAACTGGAAGAAGAAAAAAAGCGGAGGAATAAAAATCATTTGCCAGTCAGAAGTGAGGGACTTCTCTGCCATGGCTTTTATCACAGACCATGTCAACTCCCTGATCGATCAGTGGTTTCCCGGTAAGAGAACGTTCTTGAACCAAGTCTTTGGTCATGTTAATACTTCTTCCCGAATCAGGGTGGGGCTTGTTATTTTGGGAGCAGAAATCTCACAGGGATTCAGCCCACGGAAACCAGAGAGGTCCTACTGGCCCTTTGGCAGAATCCCGATCCCTGGGGGTGTCCGGCTATGACCTGGGTTTGGGCACTACAGGGACGACGTGGGCCCAGACCCCACAGGACGTGTGCAGGCCTTAGCCTCGGGGCTGCCCACAGTGTGTGGGAAGACAGACAAGCCCTGGGTGCCCCGCGTGGTCCCGGAAGACCCGCAGTGTGAGCTTCTCACGGGTCTTGTTTACATAGTGTGGACAGGGCTGAAATCTGAGAGGACCCCATGGACGGGGTGGGAGGGCAAGGGAGCCACCCCTGTCAAGGACCCCCATTTTCCTTTCCTGCCCCCACCCCCAAATCCCAGAGGTGACCAGCCACCCACATGGCCCTTTGATCAGCTTCTTCATTGAGAGTCCACCCAATGAAAACACTTTTTGAAGTGAGGCTTTTGAGACCCTCTGTTTGTTTTGCTACCAGAGTGGAGACAAACCCGTGGGGTGTCCTGCAGGGTGGAGGCTGTGTGGGGCAGACCCAGGCAGCCTCTTCCCCCTGAGCCCTCAGCCTCTGAAGGCTGGCGGCTGAGAGAGCGGAGAATGGGTTTGGACTCCAAGACCTGCTTGGCCAGCGCCCTTGCCTCCCGGAGCTGGCATCTCTCCTGCTACATCACTGTGTCCCAGGACAGCATCAGAGGAGATGCTCAAGGAGCATGGCAGGCCGTGCTCCGGACGCATGGTCTGGACACCGGGGCCCGGGGGTCTTCTAGGACTGATGGGAAAGCTGACCTATAAGGAAAAATGCTTAGAAAGGGGCCAACAGGGACACTTGAATGGCTCAGTCAGTTAAGCATCCGACTCTTGGTTTCTGCTTAGGTCATGATCTCAGGGTCCTGGGATCGAGCCCTGTGTGTCGGGCTCTGTGCTCAGCAGAAAGTCTGCTTGGAATTCTCTCTCTCTCTCTCTCTCTCTCAGATATATAAATAAATCTTTTTTTAAAAAATGAAAGAAAGAAAGGGGCCCAAGAGAAGGCAGTTTGGTGTGTGACTTGTGGCAGTTTGGGTATGCTTGGTCATCCAAGGAAGCCTCTAGACCCATATGAGCCTCCCTGGGCTTTTGTGACGCCCCGCCAACCGGTGAGCCCCACAGTGGGTGCTGGGGAGATTTGACAGCTTGCAGGGGCGGGAGGGCATTCGATCATCACCTGAGACAGGGCTGCTCAGGATGGCAACTGGCAAGATGTGTGACACACGGGCCTGCAGATAGCAGATGCGCCCAGAAGGTTCCAGGAGACCCTCCCTACCCTGCACAAGGCAGGCCATCAGCTCACCCTGAGGTGCCTTGGAGGCTACTTCTTTGCACCTCCTTTCAGAGTGTGTGGAAAAGCTGTGTACCTCTTGCCCCGGGGAACACAGGTAAAATGACTAGGTTCTGTCTATCTTATAATTTGTACTCATTTCTCCCCCCTGCCTTGCTCTTCTAGGAGGGATCATAGTAATTGCAAGCCTTATGTTTCTAATTTCAAGAATAGCTCCTTATTGGTTGTGGTTCAGTTTCTGGAGCGTGGCATAGCTCAGACGCAGTCCGCAGCATCCTGCCAGGGCCCAGCTGTGCAGGAGGGATCCCCAACCTCTCAGCCCTCCTCAGCCAGCCCGCTGAGGGTCTAGACCACCCACTGGCTGTCCAGTGCATCCCTGACCTTTCCCGGTGCTGGGCTTTCAGGATCTTGCTCTCCAAAAAAAGAACCCAAGAATGCAGTCATGGTTCAGCCACTCCCTAGGATCCAGGCACTGTGAAAAGTGCCTCCTCCTATGAAAAGCCCACCCCGCCTGAGTACTGCTCAGGGACCCACCTATGGCCGCCTTCGTGTAAACTGTCTCCTGCTCTGTCCCCATTTAGCCCTGACAGCCACAGAGAGCGACGGGACCCCGCTCATGGAGCAGTATGTGCCCTGCCCGGTGTGCGAGACCTCTTGGGCCCAGCACACGGACCCGAATGAGAAAGCAGAGGGCGTGCAGTACTTCGACATGGAAGACTGTGTGCTCACAGCCATTGAGAAGGACTTCATCTTCTGCCCCAGACACGCCGACCTCCCCGTGCCTCTCCAGGAGCTGGTTCCCGAGCTGTTCATGACCGATTTCCCTGCCAGGTAGGCCACCGTGCCCCTCCCCTGATTCCTATTTTCCTGCCGGCTCAAGGCCGAGAAGGTGGATTCTCCTTGGCGTTCAAGAAGGGGGCACTCCCAGGCCTACAGCCTCATTTTCCTCTCATGGCAAATGCTGATTCCTACCTGCTGCCCTCGGGCTGGGCATTTGGATCCCCTACATCTGTTCTTGCAGTGAGTCGACCTCTAACCTCAAATAATGACTGGGGAGAGAATGCTGGAGAAATAGGGAATGCTTTGTGGTCCCACCCAACAAGAAATGGTCACAAAATCCGAGGGCTGGGGAAAAGATGGACGGTTCTATAGTCATGGAAACCGGAAGCTATGACTCAGTGTCCCCGGCGATAATTCGACATTGGCAGTTACCAACTGTTTTGGAGTTATGAAGTCCTGTTGTTGTCTTAGTCAAAGGATTGCGATCTCTGGCTTCTTTAAAGAAAAGTAAACTTTTGGGGGGGGGTAGTAAGAATATTTATATTCTCATTTTTCCAAATTGCCCCCCATCCCAAAGAATCCATGTGGAGTCCTCAGATATTGCAGGATTGGGGTCAGTCTATCAAATTAAGAAATTGCTTCCTACATTGAATGGTGTCCCCCCAGAGCCCTTTCTAATCGCCCCAGTTACCTCGCTGGTCAAAATGATAATTAAACACCGCTCTTCTGCAAAATGAGCTCCCTTTATTCCTAGAACTCTAACGTGAGGGCTATCGTTTCTCGGAGACCACGTGCCGAGTTGTGTAGATGCATGAATCAGATTTCTGGGGGAGGGGGGCCCAGTGAGGCAGCCCCAAATGTTAGGATTTTCATTTATTTGCCGAACCTTGTTGAGTTTTATGCCCCGACTAAAGCTGGGCTGTGGCGTCTCCTATATGAAATCGGGAAAGCCAGATTGGTTTGGATGGAATGGCAGGCTGTAGCATGGTTCTTCACTGAAGGTACTTGGCCGGTAGTTGAAAAGCCCGACAATGTGGACAGGATTCCCAGCCCAGCAGAAGGTCCCTGGAAACTTGAGCCTGGGGCCCAACTGGGGCCCTGAAGCGTCACGCTCCCCGCACTAGGAGTTTGGGCGGGTCAGGGTTGGGGGAGTTACCAAGTATCCAGGGAGCCCTGTCCTGTGGCCCTGAGTTTACAGGAGTCCTAACAGAATGGCCCGAGGGATCCGCAGCATTCCTGCTGCTCCCCGTGCCCATCCAGGGAGGCTCCCAAGGGCCCACACTGCCCAAGCAGGTGGTTTGAGGGAAGGGCACTTGGAGAAGAGCCCGGCTCCTCTGCGGCACCACCAAGGGCTCCAGGGGAGGTAGTTGCACCTGCCTGGAGTGCAAAGCATGACATTGAGCTGTGCAAAGGCTGAGCAGCTGCAGAATCTGTTCCTGGAAGGCATGGAAAATAACGGCCTGGTGGGGTCGGCCTATGGGGCCAGGATGGCTCCAGTGGAGGCACCTGGCATAGGCAGCTGGTGAGGGACCCAGAGAGACTTCAGCAGAGCAGGGGGAGGCCCTGAAGTGGGAGGGCCTCTGCACTGCCCCCTCCTTCCTCCCTGCCTCCCATCATCCCCTTCTCTCTCCCTCCCTCCCAGGAGTGACTTACGGTCTTTCCAAAAGCCCAAAAGAAATTAGAACCTAGGATTAGAAGACACAGACCAGGGAGGTCTAAACTCCCTGCCCTTGGGTGAAATCCTAGCCAGCGACTGTGCACACATGGCTCACGCCAATCAGAAGGCCTCCGCGGCCGCTTACATCATTCCTTACGTAATAAAAAATGAGGAAACAACCAACCTAGCAGTAAATAAATGTAGCTTGTCTGATGGATACTAGCTGTCAAAGCACAGAGTCTTTGGGAGGAAAACATCCAAAAGAATTTTCTATGTGGGCCACTTTGCCTGGCTTCCCCCGATGCTAGCCACCATGCACGCCTACGGGGCAGTTTCCATTATGAGCCCACTTTACGGAGGAGACCCAGGCTTGTTGAGGCTACATAACCTGCCTACAGCCATGGGTCATCCTGGATCTGTCTGACCCCACGGGTGGCTTTGAACTATGACTCCCTGCAGTGGAAGAAATGACCAAGGGTGTCCTCACATCCACCCACCGCCAGCCTCTCCGGAGAGCGGTAAGGGACCGGTTAGGGAGGTCTGACCCACGTGCTGTGTTTCTGGCAGGCTCTTCCTGGAAAACAGCAAGCTGGAGCACAGTGAGGACGAGAGCAGCGTCCTGGGCCAGGGCGGAAGTGGCACCATCATCTACCGGGCCCGGTACCAGGGCCAGCCCGTGGCGGTGAAACGGTTCCAGATCAAGAAATTCAAGAACTTGGCCAACGCCCCAGCGGGTAAGCAGGGCCCAATGTTGTTTCTTTTCAGACACGTGCTTCCACGGAAGACTTGGGGAGACTGGAAGAGGAGAGGAGGGGGGACGAGGCTAGCGGAGGCCGACCTGCCTTGTTCCTGGCAGGATGCGGGATAGGCCTAAAGGTCAGGCTGAGCAAAGCTTGGAAGTTGTTTTGGGAGATTATTTTCTTGTCTCGATGTGAGCCCCCAAGAGCACAGGCTATCCCTACAATTTCCAACTGCTCCGTGGCCGGCACAGGCCTGGCACATGGTGGGTACACACTCAGACGTCAGGTGGGCCCCTTACGCTGCAGGACCTCTCTCAGCCGTCGCCACTGAAGGAAGGAAGGTGGCAGTCCAGGGGAACGCATGGGGAAGCCAGCATGTGCCCTCCTTCTGTGCCGCCCACACGAAGGAAGAAGGAGACACCCTCTTGCCTTGGTACATCCAGAGCACACCGTGAATAGCTCAGAGATGCTCTCTACCTAGGGCCACCCATCACCGCTCCACACCCAGCCAGTGCCGGGTGCTGGGCAGCCCCCTCACTCCCAGCCGGCTGAATATCACACTTCTCACTACCCCCTGGCTTAGCATGTTCATCCTTATGACCATTAAGGTCGTTTACACTCTTGGTAGAGAAATCAGAATCCTAGAGCAAGGTAAAGAAAACAGATCAGAAAGGAAGAGACAAATTGTTACTATACGAAGAGAATGACTTCCTGCCTAGAAAAATCCGAGAGAATCTACTGACAAATATGAGAGCCAGTAAAAGTTTCACAGAGTCGCCAGACGTGAGCTCAACCTCAGAATTCAGCAGCGTTCTCACGTACAGCAATGACCCATCACTAGAATGCAGCAATTAAACCGTAAAGCATGGAGGGATAGTGAATATATCCCGTTCAGTTGAGTTCTCATTTAAATCCGAGGATGTGCATGCTTGTGTGTGTATGTGTGTGTGTATGAGAGAGAGAGAGAGAGAGAGATCTCACTCACTGATTCTAAATACATAGAAAATGACAACATCCCAGGAACAGCTGGGACAGTCCTACAGAGGGAGGCAAAGCAAAGAGGCCTGCCCAGCAGATGTCATGACTTACAACCCTGCAGACATGAAGGCAGTGTGCTCCGGGGCTCGGCCAGGCCCGCCGAGGGTGTGGACACAGCCGTGCGTGTGTATGGGAAGCTGGTACATAGTGGGGCTGACATCGTGACTTAGAGCGGAGAGATGGACCGGTCGCTAATTGAGGCAGACCCTTGGGTCAGACTTTACGCCGTAGTCAAAAAATAAATGCATAATGGGTTGAAGAGCCAATGTGAACAACAAGTTTTATACTAAGAAAACAAATTTGGCTGGCCTACACACAGATCTGGCACAACTGATGCATTTTAACTGCCAAGCGTTTTTTTTCATGCTGTTTAAACCTCCGTGTCCACAAATCCCTGATTTTAAGATCTGAACGTAGGGGAGGAATAGATTGGGATGCGAGAGCTCAAGCAGGGCCTGGTGGACCCCGCTTGGTGACCTCAGGGCCAGCCACAGACCGGTGGGTGGTGTCCTGCCCCCCCCCCCCACTTGGCAAGAGAGGCCCTTTGCGGGGCGGGGCAGGGCGGGGCGGGAGGGAGCCTTGGGCCTCCACCTTCCAGGGCTTACAGCACAGCCTGGAAGTTGCCCCCTCCTGCCAATAGACCTTGCTCCTCTGGCCTGAGATGATGTGTCACAGGCCCATGGTGGCCCCAGGTTTCTCTCTGGCTGAGGAGAGAGTGCTGGTTCTTTCTTGTCTTCGGTGGTCCAGGCTACTGGCGGGAAGTCGGGTGAGCACGCCCTCAGCATCCCTGTGGCAGCCGGGGCCTGGTCACCTTCCAGTCCTGCCGCTTGAGCCAGGCTCTGGGTGACACTCAGGGATGCAGAACTGGAATAGGCTTAAATGCTGCCCCCCCAGCCCCTCGAGTCCCCATGGGGCAGCTCTGCGTGTGGCAGGATCCCCATCCGAGTGGCCCTAGAGGGGGTCCCTGGGCAGCACTGATGGCCACGCTCTCCCCTGCAGACACCATGCTGAGGCACCTGCGGGCCACGGACGCCATGAAGAACTTCTCGGAGTTTCGGCAGGAGGCCAGCATGCTGCACGCCCTGCAGCACCCCTGCATCGTGTCACTCATAGGCATCAGCATCCACCCTCTCTGCTTCGCCCTGGAGCTCGCCCCACTGGGCAGCCTCAACACCGTGCTGTCTGAGAATGCCAAAGGTACCAGTCGTGCCGAGAACATTCCAAAGGGATTGCCTGGGGCCCGGCCCGGCCAGATACAGCCCCTGGGAAGCCAGAGAGCCCATGGCCGGCAGCAGAGGCCCCAGGGAAGCTGGATCCCCGGGGGTTCCCTCCTCCTGCCTGGCCTGCCTGTCTGCGCCAGAGCACACCTGCCCCACGGCTCCCATGGCCAACTCCCTGTGGGCAAAGAAAGGCACTTCACCAGGTCTACACCCTGAATGGTGGTGTTGGCAAGGCTGGAGGAGCTGATGGCTTAGAGTCAGATGGAACCACGTTCCAGGTCCTGGTTCTCTGCCATAGTCCCGTAAATTAGTGCCTCGTTTACTGGCCTGTAAAAGGAGGATGATAATAGTCCCACTGAGGGGGGCAGTTGAGGGTCTCAAATGAGGCAGCCCAGGGGGCCTGAGCAGTAGCCTGGTGCCCACAAGCCCACCAGGCGCGTAAAGCTCTCCTTTCCCCGGAACGCACAACGGGTGTGCGCCATCATTCAAACTCTGAGACCCTGGGGTCAGTTTTATCTTACTTTTTAATGAAATTTTAAAATAATTTTCCTCAGGAAATCATTAGGGAACTAACTTCCAGAGAGCTGACAGAAGGAGAGAGGTAGCAGTGTCTTGACTCGGGCAGAAGAAACGCATTAAGCTCAAATCGTTTCTCCTTCAATGGAAGAGAACTTTTTTTTTTTTTTTTTTTTTTTTTTTTAATGAAGCTCTTATCCCCGCAACCCACCCCTTGACAGTAGAGCAGTCTTGGCCTGCGATGAATTTTGAATCCTCGCCCTTTTCGTAAAAACACCAACAATTCCAGGCCTGAAATACCATGAATGAAGCTATAACGCTAAGCATCTCTCTCCTAAATACGGTTTTATTTCAGAAGGTCATTCTCTGTCTCCACTGGCATCCAGCATGGGGAATGATGAGAAGTGTCCGTAGACCATAAAGTATCTGGGGAGAGAGACGGTGAGAAAAGACTGCTGGTGTAATGGTAGTTTGGTATTTTTTTTTTCTTTGCAAAGATTCTTCCTTTATGCCCCTGGGACACATGCTCACCCAAAAAATAGCCTACCAGATCGCCTCCGGCCTGGCCTACCTGCACAAGAAAAACATCATCTTCTGTGACCTGAAGTCGGACAACATTCTGGTCTGGTCTCTTGACGTCAAGGAGCACGTCAACATCAAGCTGTCGGACTACGGGATTTCACGGCAGTCATTTCATGAGGGTGCCCTCGGCGTGGAGGGCACCCCCGGCTACCAGGCCCCGGAGATCAGGCCTCGCATCGTATATGACGAGAAGGTACCCACAGCCCGGCCCACTGCCAGCCCAGGGGCACCTGCAGCTTCTGAGCTCTGTTTCCCCAGGCACTCTCTTCTCCCTCTTCTGTGCTCGACCAGGGGGCTCTGGCTTGAACCAGAAAGGCACAGGGGTCTGTGCCCACCTAGGAATGTCAAGGTTAACTTCTCCTTAGCTTCAGGAACAGTGAAGTCTCTAGCCTTGATTCAGAGACATAGTCAAGGTGCTACACAGTGGACAGTAAGTCCAGGACAGAAATGGGTCTACATTTGGCTCCCAGCTCTGCCATTTAGACATCTAAAATGGGGACAGTGGACCAGCCTCGTGGGGGCTCATGTGGAGCAGTCAGAATAAGGGTGGCAAAGGCTCCTGGCCCGTAGGTACTGTCCACAGCGGCGGAGGTGGCCGAGATAGCATGGCCAAAGTTGGGAGAAGAGAGTGAATTCTGACAGGACAAGCGTGGACTCCCCGAGCAGCTGCGTGGCCAGCCTCGGCCAAGATGTTAGCTGAATGTTTACCTTCTTCCCTGAAAGCTGCTTAGTAGATACAGGCACGCAGACAAGTTGGACCCAGCTTCCAGCTAGTGCTAGCCCTGGTTCATCAGTCACCCAGCCCTGAAACTCCCTTGGTCTATAATTTTTCATTATTTGGTGGTTTGCCGATGAGTCATTGCCTACTTGCTTTAAGAATGACCTGAGCAGCCTAGAGTCCCCATGCTGTACGTTACATCCCCATGATATTTTATAGCTGGAAGTTTGTACCTTTTGACCACCTTCAAATAAAAAAGGGAAAGGCATGACCTTAGTGGGGGCACCTGGGTGGCTCAGTCGGTTAACCGTCCGACTCTTGTTTTCGGCTCAGGTCATGATCTCAGGGTCACGAGATTGAGCTCCACTGAGCTTGGGATTCTCTTTCTCCCTCTCCCGCTGCCCCTACTCCATCCCTCTAAGAAAAAGAATGACCTTAGCGTGTGGGGGTTAACTCGTCACCTGTGGCTATTAACCAAAATAGAAAAGGCAAATCAGAGTGATAAAAATAAGAGCTTCTTAAGTAGCAGGTGACACAGACCAGGCACCTCGAAACTAAGATTATAACAGGAAGCTTCACATCGAAAACTCTCAGGTCTATGTCAGCCATTCTCCTGCTAAAACGTTACCTCTCGGCCCTCATGGAGGCCGAAACTAACTTCTCCTTTTTGGGCCTTTTGATGACATTACAATTAGAGGAGTCAGCATGTTGTGATTTAGGAGACATTCCCTCTTTATGATTTGCGTACACTGCCCTTCCAGTGCCAAGCACATTTAGCTGAGGGTCCGTGTTCTCCTGCGTTTTCTTGAGTCTCAAGGATAAGGAGCATGGCATCCTTGGAGACCTTAACCAGTACCTGACGGCTAGCAAGGTCTCAGTGTGTGTTTATTGCATGGATGGGTGGCTGGATGGAAGGAAGGAAGGAAGGAAGTATGGCAGGATGGATAGGTATATGGACAGAAGAACAGATCATCGGATGGATGGATGAATGCATAGACGGGAGTATAGATGGATAAATATGCAAAAGGATAGGCAATTGGGTGCATGGATGGATAGATGGATGATAGATGAAGAAAAGTAGGGGGGGAGGGGGAAGGGAGGGAGGAGGGAAGGACTGGAAGGTGGAAGGCTAAAGGGGCAGAATAATGGATGGTCAGGTGGTTGGCTGGATGTTTGGACAGGTGGGGAGTGATGGATGCATTGATGGATGGATTGATGACCGTCTCCCTTTGGGCAGGATCCCTGGTCCGATTGTGTCTTCTGCTCCCTCCGTCACAAGGCCAACTTATGAAAGCTGCTGGGCCAGGCAGGGGACCTGACTTGGCTTGCCTCTTTGCCCAGGTAGACATGTTCTCCTATGGAATGGTGCTCTATGAGTTGCTGTCGGGACAACGGCCAGCACTGGGCCACCACCAGCTTCAGATTGCCAAGAAGTTGTCCAAGGGCATCCGCCCTGTCCTGGGGCAGCCAGAGGAGGTGCAGTTCCATCGGCTCCAGGCCCTCATGATAGAGTGCTGGGACACGAGGCCTGAGAAGGTACCCGAGGGCCCGGGGCCTGGGGGCCTGGCACCGCCCGCCCCTGTGCTGGAGGCTCTGGATCTCCAGCGTACACGTGTATGTCTACTTGCCCATCCTTCGCTAAGGGTCTAGAACCAAGGGGGCAACCCTTCTCTGCTCACCTCTTCCAGAAAGAGATAAGTACTGCTCCTCGTACATCCAGCTTATTTTCTTTGCGTGCATGTCACTCTCGGGGAAAAATGAGCTCTTCTTTCTTCCCCAGCCTCTGTGTCACACCATCAGACAAGCAGAGCCTCCCAACCCCTTTATAGCAGTAGAGTCCCCACGCAAGAGCAGAGAGAACGGATGCATCTCTTTCTAGAGTAACGGGGAGCAGGTTTGCTCATGAGAGCAGGAATCATGATATCATTTTAAAGCTTAGCTTTTGGGGGGGAAGAGGCCAGTGGTTTCAAGGTTAAAAGGCATTTATCAAATTGGTGCGGATTTAATGAATTGGGAGTAAAATAAGGTCTGAGAAAAATTCCCCGCAAGGTTGTATGTCCGTGGGCCACGGGGGTGGGAACATCAGAGTTTAAGCTAACCTGACCGCCTAAGTTCAGGTTGCTAAGGAGAGTGATGACCCAGGCTGCCAGACACTCTGGCCCCTGAAATTGTCTTGGCCTCTTGTTTTGAGCAGTTTCTAGTCCTTCCTCCCTTGTTCAAGACCATTGGTTTCACGGGCAGGATAGGCATCCATCTGGTCATAAGTGACTCTTGCTCACGGCTCCAGTGGCCTCTCTCCCTCAGCGACCGCTGGCCCTGTCGGTGGTGAGCCAGATGAAGGACCCGACCTTTGCAACGTTCATGTACCAGCTACCCTGCGGGAAGCAGACCACCTTCTTCTCCTCCCAAGGCCAGGAGTACATGGTGGTGTTCTGGGACGGGAAAGAGGAGTCCAGGTAATGTCCCGAGGTTGGCTGTGCCCTGCTAGTAGTGGCGGGGGCGGGGGGGGACTGTGGAATTGGGGAGCAGGCAAGGATGACCATGGTGAGAAATGTCTCGTGGACAGTGGGTTAAAAGCCTGATGGAGTTCGCTCCAGAGAGAAAACTTGAGTCCACGCAAATAGACAGGCATGTAGGCGTTTGTGGTTAAGAGAAGCAAAGAGTAGGTGGGGTCTGCCAGGGTGCGTGGGGTCAACAGAGGGCTTTGCTTTTTGTACTTGTTTTTTTCCTTCTTCATTCCCATCCCCTAGTTTACCCATCCCCTGCCCCCGGCCCCTCTCCCCTCTGGCAACCACCAGTTTGTTCTCTGTGTTTATGAGTCTGTTTCTGTTTTATTTTTTCTTTTGTTTTTTAGATTCCACATGTAATTGAAATCATATGGTGTTTGTCTTTCTCTGACTTATTTCACTTAGCATAACACCTCCACGTCCATCCATGTTGTTGCAAAGACCAAGATGTCATTCTTTTTTATGGCTGAGTAATATTCTACGTGTGTGTGTGTGTGTGTGTGTGTGTGTGTGTGTGTGTGTGTACCACATCTTTATCCATATGGATGGACACTTAGGTTGCTTCCATATTTGGCCACTGTAAATAAAGTTGCAATAAGCATAGGGATGCATATATCCTTTTTTTTTATTTGAGAGAGAGAGAGCACCCACGAACGGGGGGTGGGGGGCAGAGGAAGAGGCAGAGGGAGAAGCAGACTCCCGGCTGAGCAAGGAGCCCGATGCTGGGTTCGATCCCAGGACCCCAGGATCATGACCTGAGCCAAAGGCACATGCTTAACTGACTGAGCCACCCATGCCCTGAGATGCATATATCTTTTCAAATTAGTGTTTCCATTTTCTTCAGGTAAATACCCAAAAGTGGAATTACTGGATCATATGCTATTTCTATTTTTAATATTTTGAAGAACCTCCGTACTGATTTCCAGAGTGGCCACGCCAGTTTGTACTCCCACCAGCAGTGCACGAGGGTCCCCTTTTCTCCACAGCCTCTCCAACACTTGTTGGTTCTTGTCTTGTTGATACTAGACCTTCTGATAGGGGTGAGGCGAGATCTCATCGTGGGTCTGATTTGCATTCCCCTGATGATCAGTGATGTTGAGCATCTTTTCAAGTGTCTGTTGGCCATCTGGATGTCTTCTTTGAAAAAAAGTCTTTTGAAGTCCTCTGCTCACTTTTTAATCCGATTGTTTGTTTTCTTGGTGCTGAGTTGTATAAGCTCTTTATATATTTTGGGTATTAACCCCTTATCAGATTTATCATTTGCAAATATCTCCCATTCAGTAGGCCACCTTTCCGTTTTGCTGATGGTTTCCTTCGCTGTGCAAAAGCTTTTTAGTTTGATGTAGTCCCAGTAGTTTAATTCTGCTTTTGTTGCCCTTGCCTCAGGAGACAGATCCAAAAAATATTGCTAAGCTTGATGCCCAAGAGTTTACTGCCTCTGTTTTCTTTGAGAAGTTTTACGGTTTCGGGTCTCGCCTTTAGGTCTTTGAGTTTATTTTGTATATGGTGTAAGAAAGTGGTCCAGTTTCATTCTTTTGCATGTGGCGGTCAAGTTTTCCCAATACGATTGATTGAAGAAACTGTCTTTCCGCTCATTGTGTATTCTTGCTTCCTTTGTCACAGATGAATTGACCACATAAGTATGGGGTTATTTCTGGGCTCTCTATTCTGGTTCTGTTGATCTCTGTGTCTGTTTTTGTGCCCATCCCCTCCTGTTTTGATTACTGTGGCCTTGTGTATAGTTCAAAATCGGACTGTGATACTTCTAGCTTTAGTCTTCTGTCTCAAGATTTCTTTGGCTTTTTGCAGTCTTTTGTGGCTCCATACGAATTTTAAGATTATTTGTTCTAGTTCTATGAAAAATGCTGATGCTCTTTTGATAGGGATTGTATTGAATCTGTAGATTGCTTTGGGTAGTGTGGACATTTGAACAATATTGGTTCAACCAGTCCATATACACGTGTCCATTTATTTGTGTCCTTTTCAATTTGCTTTATCAATGTCTTAAGTTTTCAGAGTAGAGGCCTTTCACCTCCTGGATTAATTGTATTCCTAGGTATTTTATTCTTTTTGGTGCAACTGTAAATGCAATTGTTTTCTTAATTTTTCTTTCTGCTAGTGTGTAGAAACACGACAGGTTTCTATATATGAATTTTGTACCTTGCAACTTTACCGAAGTCATTTCTTAGTTGTAATAATTCTCCCATCCTGGGAGGACTCTGTTTTAAGATGGGTGCTATTTGCAGCTTGATGGCGGAAGAAGTAAATGATGCCAGGGGTCGGGGAGAAAGGACGGTGACTGGGGTGGAGTTGCTGAGTAGTGAGAGGGGCAGGAGACCCAGGGCCAAGCAGGATGGGGGCCCTCACATGAGAATCTGTGGGCCTTCCCTTCTAGTCACGTCTTTTTCTCAGGGAAGTGGTAGGAAGGACGAAAGCATGGGGACAGGTTTTGAATATTCGAGAAGGTGACGTGTGATATGAGCACTAGCGCATGAGACCAGGGTGGTTGCAGGACAGCACTGAGGCCCGCTGGAGGTTGGCGGTCAGGTGTTGGAAATGAGGCTCATCCACAGGGTTATGTGCCCCCAGCACGGTTTGCTGCCCGCAGATTGCAAGATAGGCAACAGTTGGTTTTAAGCAGAGTTGGGTTTTTGGCAGGAGGGAGAGAAGGGTATGGGCGGTGGAGGTATTTTCAAGAGGGTCATGGTAGCGATGGATCATGGAACCTAAGTGGGACCATAAAATGGATAAGGAACAATGGAAAGTACCAGAGAATCCTAGATCTTAGCAGAGTGTAAACAAAACCAAAAACGCTGTGATGAGTTATGGTAGTAGGTGGAATGTTCTGGAAAACTCAGAGGTAGAGGTCAGAAAATAGATCCTTGACTCTGAGTAGGTGGGAGGGGTGCAGATATTAGTAAAGCCAGGATCCGATGTGCAACTTAGGGAGAGGGTGACTGGAGTAAAGTGGGAATAAGATCACTGGGAAACGAACAGGAAGTCACAGGACCAAGATGCCAGGGTATTGGAAAGATAGACTTTACAATCTCCAAAAACCCACCGTCTGGTGTGAGAGCCTTCAGTCCTGGTCAGCGTATGAGGTCTCTCCCCTAGTGGGACATTTTCAGAGTCACGAGAGCATTTCATGGCCTGAATAGTCTTCTAAGCTTCGTGGCAAACATTTGCAGGCGCTACAATCGAATAAGGCTTAGATAAAGTGAAGCTTGAGACACGATAAGATAAGTGGAAGGAACTTTGCCATTTTCCCAAGGTCAGTCCAGGTGATGTTTGCACCATGTTCTATGCCACAGGGACTGAGTGTTCTGACATAAGACATGGTCTAAGGAACCATGCCCTAAAGAAATATGTATATTTGTGTGTGTGTATATTTATTTATTGTTACTAATATTTATATATGTAAATATATATGTTTTCAGTAATTACGTTGCCGGGTATTGCACATTGTGATATTTGGCATGCAAAGTATGAAAGATAGGTTAAATTAAAAAAAAACCTATACTTCTGAATTTAAATTTTTGGACTCATGATAGATTTTATCTTTAAGAAAAATAAACTCATGTTTCCTAGTCCTCCCTGTTGAAAAGGCCTAACAATAATGACCACCTACAAGTGATGACCCCCCGGGACCCAGGTGGTGGTCTCTAAGTGCCAGAGGGAACCAGGGCTTATTTGAGAAGTGGCTGACTCCAGGTCTGGGACAGGAAGATGGCCAGAATATCTGACACACCAGAATCAAGGATGCCATCAGATACTCGTGAGGGTAGATTAAAGGGTTTTAGGAGTCAACCCAGAGAGGTTCCTACTGGCCAAGGATAGGGCAGTCGGCCATTACTAATGTAAGAAGAATTGCAGTGGGTTGAGACACATCAAATTTTTTAAACTCATGCATTTCTAATGCTACTTAATAAAAACAAACAAACTGGGGCCCCTGGGTGGCTCAGTTAAGTGTCCAACCCTTGATTTTGGCTCCGGTCATGATCTCGGGGTCTTGAGATCAAGCCCTGCGTCGGGTTCCACGTTCAGCGGGGAGTCTGCCTGAGACTCTCTCTCTCTCCATCTCCCTCTGCGCCTTCCCCTGCTCATGCTCTCTAAATAAATAAATAAATAAAATCTTAAAAATAAAAACCCCTCACTGATCACCATTGAAGGCTCCTAGAGAACCAACCCATTATTTTTGAAAAACTAGTATATACAGAAAGAATCAAGGTTTTATTCTGCCATTCCTATGTGAACTCTACCCCAAGGTAGCAAAAGAGAGAAAAGGAAGAAGTTTCTCTTTTTAGAATAAATGAAGCTAATACATGAAGAAGGAATGCCAGAAATAGAATGTCAGCCTTTTGCAATCTCTATTGAAATCGTGGATATAAGACAGTGATCATTCATGATCACAAAAGGAGTGAGAATGGAACATTCCCGATAGAAATCCACACCCCCAATCCCCCAATGAGGAAATGTTCTTGCCTTAAAAAAAAAAAAAAAAAAAACAGAATCTGATCAAGACTCGAGATTGGGGGCAGGGGGACGGGGCAAATGGCACCCCAGGTATGTGGGGACTGCACAGGACACCCCCAGAATCCTCAGCACATAACCTACCAGAGAAAAAAGAGAAAGGGGAGGGGGAAGCCAGTCAAGAGACTGAGAGACATAAAGACCCGTGGAAGTGTGGGCAAAAGATGTGTGTGACCTGGGTAAATAACTTCAGTCTCCGCCTCAGACAGTGAGGACACTGGATGCCCATGGGGGACAAGGGGGGAGACAGAAGTGCTAGGGGAAGGCCAGTTCCAGGGAGCAAACAGCAGCCCTCATAAGTGACAGCTTATTAGTTCTCAGAGCACTTGTGTTGGGGGAATGTGTTTCGAGGACCCCCAGCCTATTCTAAAATGCACCCATCTATCTTTAGCCTTGGCCTTGTCTACTCTGATATTGGGGGGCTCCCCTGTCCCTGGGGTGAGGCACGTATGGCCAGTGGGAGGGGTGAGTGGCTTTGGTGGAGGTGCGGCCACCTGTGCCCCTTCTTCACACCGGGGGGCAACTTCTTGGACCTTCCAACGTCACAGACAGAAGAGAGCCTTTCTTCCCATTGGGAATGCCCTCTCGTTGCCCGAACATTCAAGCAAGGGAGGCAGAATCCACCCGTGCCCAGTGCCGTAAACGGTCCTCAATTCTCTCAGAACGTGGCCAAATTCAACCCTGGGCTCAAGGGGGTGGCCGAGGCAGCTGATGTCCTCCTCCAAGGCTGCTCAGGCCAAGCCAAGAGAAGGGAGGTGGCCCTTGGCCACCGTGCGCTGACCACACGATTGTCGCTGACTCTAGGAACTACACCGTGGTGAACACGGAGAAGGGCCTTATGGAAGTGCAGCGGATGAGCTGTGCAGGAATGAAGCTAAGCTGCCAGCTCAAGGTCCAGAACTGTCTGTGGACAGCCACCGAGGTAACTGCCTCCATTCGGGGCTCTCATTGAGGTGGGCAACACAGGGCACGGTCCATGGGGGCGCCAGATTTAGCAAATAGGAATACACGATGCCCAGATACATGTGATTACCAGATAACCCCAGCCCGCACGTGTGAGACCCCCCAGAGCAGTGCCAGTAGCCCTGTGAAGCAGCAGAAGCATGTCCCCAGGGGCAACAACCTGCCAGTCCTGGCGGGTGACCGGGACTCAGTCAAGAGAAGTCTCAGGTGCAGGATCCCAGCAGAAGGAGCACCCCATTAGGTTGGTGAAGCCACTGGGTTTCTCATAACGCTGCCGGGTCTACCCAGCGAATCCACTCGGCTCTGAAGGCATTTTGCCTTCACGTCAAGGAAGTCAGCAGAACGCCCAAGGAGCTGTCTTCTGAGAAATCCAGAGAGGCTGCCCCAATGGATGCTCTGAAGCTACAGAGCTGCGGGGGGTGGGGCAGAGGGCAGGAGATGGTGCCGCCAGCCCAGACACACAGCAGAAGGCAGACAGACGTGTCTGTAAGAATGCTCATCCCCATGAAACCCCCAGTAGTGAAAACTTGGAAACAGACTGAGCTCAGACAGCAGATTAGGTTGTGGGCACCCCTGGGTGATGGGCAGCATGGAGGCGCTCAAACACAGTTCCCTCACGGGCTCACACACGGTTCCCTCCACCCGCCGTGCATCATTACGAGAAAAGTGAGGAAACAGCACAGTCAGGTGGTCCCACTTTTGCCAGGAACGCAGAGACACACACACAAACACCCTGGGGAAGCGAAGTCTGGGCCCCAAATCCCCAGGTGAAAATTACCCTCTAAGTAATGGGGTAGGGGCAATTTTATGTTTCTTCTTTAAATTCTTCTGTCATTTTCAACATCTCTACAAAGCATAGGAATATGCAAACGACGAACCAGAAAGCCCAAACGCATGTTGGTTCCTAAGGCACTAAGTGATTCCCAAGGCAGAAGGGACCCTGGGAGAAAATGGCAGGCATGTTCCAACCTGGGTCTCATGTTGGCTCATCTGCCTCTGCAGGACCAGAAGATCTACATCTATAACCTCAAGGGCATGTGCCCCTTAAACACACCCCAACGGGCTTTGGACACCCCAGCGGTCGTCACCTGCTTGTTGGCAGTGCCTGTTATTAAAAAGGTGAGGTTGGGGGGAGGTGGGTGCCCGGATGTCTGACTCCCTTCCTCTTCCATTGGGGTGGCCCCCGACCCTTGGCTTGGGGGAGGGAAGGGGTACGAGGAATGGGAGCAAAGCCAGGCCTTCTTGGACCGCCAAGCCCGGGTCAGGTCACAGTCAGCCTTAGAGGGACAGGTCATCATTAGAGCCTTTTCAGGAACCTTTTTTTAGAAAAAAAAAAAAAAGTCTGAAATCAACCCTAGAGTCGTTTAAGACCATGCCCCATGGGCGAGGCTGGGCGGCTCGGGACACAGTCCACCCCAGAGCCCAGGAGAACATGACACAAAGCGTTATTTAAGGCTACTGCTGGCCAGAGCCCCTGAGCCAGGCCACCACCACCCGCACGACCAGAGGAAATAAAGCCGGCTCTGTGCGGAGCCTCCCTGTCAGGGTGCTGCCCCGTGGCCGCGACAGCAGGCCCCTGCATTCTTGCACGCGCACGTTCACACCCAGCTGGGCTGTGGGGCTCACCGCCCTGACTGGGGCCCAGAGCCAGGGTTCAGATAGAGATGCTGCCTCTGTTTGCTTTGGTTGCTTTCTTTCCTAAAATTCTGAGGATGGATTTTGATCAATGTTCTTAGGACTTCTTGACCTTGCTGTTGAGCTAGAAGCTGGTTCACTCGTGACCTTGGACAGCCTGGCCTCCCCAGTTCCCAAGCAGCTCCAGGTCCCAGAAAGGGGGCTTTCTGCCGCTCACCCTCGCTGGCACGAAGCCTGGGTCCTCGCTCTGGCGGGGCTTCGGCTTTGTTCTCCTGAACTCCTCCCGCCCCACCTCAGCCCTCGCCAGGCATCCGAGCTTCGAAGCTGCCCTCTTTTCCTGGCTCTGCAGAGATGCTCCAGGGAGCATCATGTGGGTGGTGGTGTCTGGCCAGCAGTGGCCTTAAATAACGCTTGGTGTCATGTTCTCCCGGGCCTGGGGTGGGCCCAGCATCCAGCACTGTCCCTGCAACTTTGGCTATAAAAGATGGCATACTTCACTGCAGGGGCGGAGGGCGACCCCAGGACCCTTGCACTGCCAGCTAGGCATTTCAGAATAAGTGTGGTAAGCAAGGAGTGTAGGCACAGGGTCTAAGAAGTGCCTCTATGAGAGGGTTAAGCTGGAAGTGATTTTTTTCAAGCATAGGCTCAGCAGGCACGCATCATCTGCTGGTGCAGAATGCCGGGTGGAGTCGCAGAGATGGACAAGACTCAGCCCTTCCTTGCGGCAGGCCCACACTCTGCTGTCACAGAGCCCCCGTCTGGTGGGGGCGGCAGACAGCAGGTGGCAAGCACACCCACACGCCCACAACTGCTGTCACATTGTTAACAAGCAGAGCTCCCGGGAAGGAGGGAACCACGTCCTGTCTCTGAAGGAGGCCGGTGTGACCCGAGGGAGAAGGCAGCCCCCTCCCGCTCACACTGCAAGAAGCCAGCCTGAGCAGGGCCCCTCCCCTAGGTGCTGAGGGCCACATGCTTCCCCGGCACGCTGCTCTCCTGCTCACAGCAGGAAGGGTGGGTGGGTGGCTCTTCTGGGCCTGAGTTGCACCTGCTTTGGGTCCTGCTGGCGGCCCCTGCCTCTCTGGGAGCATTGCTCCTCTGGGTGAGCTGGGGTCGGTGCGGAGACGAGTCTTGTGCCCACTCTGCTTCTCTCTCCTGGCCTGCGTGAGCGTCACAGGCCGTCCTGTCTTTCTCCTCACAGAATTCCTACCTGGTGCTGGCAGGCCTGGATGATGGGCTTGTGGCAGTGTTTCCCGTGGTGCGGGGTGCCCCGGACAACAGTTGCTCCTACCTGTGTTCGCACACGGCCAACAGGTCCAAGTTCAACATCCCAGATGAAGACACGCGGCAGAACCCATACCCCGTGAAGGCCATGGAGGTGGTCAACAGCGGGTCCGAGGTCTGGTACAGCAATGGGCCGGGCCTGCTGGTCATCGACTGTGCAGCCCTGGAGATCAGCAGGAGGCTGGAACCGTACTCGGCCCCTTCGGTGGTCACCTCGGTCGTGGGCAGCTCTGAGTGCCGCGGGGAGGAGGTCGTCTGGTGCCTGGACGACAGGGCCAACTCCTTGGTGATGTACCATGCAGCCGCCTACCAGCTGTGCGCCCGGTACTTCTGTGGGGACCCCAGCCCGCTCAGAGACATGTTTCCTGTGCGCCCACTGGGCCCGGAGCCCCTGGGCAGCCACCCAGCCGGATCTGAAGAGCCCGAGGGGGACTCCATCGCGGACGTGAGCATCATGTACAGTGAGGAGCTGGGCACGCAGATCCTGACCCACCAGGACTCGCTGACCGACTACTGTTCCGTGTCGTCCTACCCCTCCTCCTCTCCCTGCCGGGCTCCCACAGCCTCCCCCAGCCTGCCCTCCTCCCCGGCAAGCTCTTCCAGCGTGCCCTTCTCCGCCAACTGCGAGGACTCCGACCGGCTGCACGAGCCCGCCGCTGGCTCCGACAGGTCTGAGCACGACCTGACCCCAGTGGACGGGGAGGCCTTCAGCCAGCACCTGCAGGCCGTGAGGATCCTAGCCGTGAAGGATGTCATCTGGGTCCCCAGGTACGGTTCCCGTGAGTGGGGCTTGCTCCCGTGCAGGAGCCCGGAGGGATCGCTTAGGCAAACCCGAGAAGGGCCAGGCGCTCATCTGCTCCCCACCCCACCCCCCGGGAACCACAAGGTGGAGTCCTCCCCCATCCCTGGGCAGCTGCGATTCAGTTTCCCCGCTGGGGAAGGCCTTGGGAGTGGGGGAGGCCGGCTTCGGAGGCCTCCCAGTAACTCCATCCTCTCTTGCCGAGTCGGCGGGCTGGTTGCCTTGCGTCTGTGCCCAGCAGCTCCATGTGCCCCGCGGAGCAGGGCCCTGGACAAACGCTTCCCCTTCTCGGTTTTGGTTTCGCAGGCGCGGCGGCGACGTTATTGTCATCGGCCTGGAGAAGGAGGCCGGCAGCCAGCGGGGCCGTGTCATCGCCGTCTTAAAAGCCCGGGAGCTGACTACACGTGGGTAAGCCTGGGGGCGCCTTCTTTAGGCCCCCAGCTGTGGTGTGGGGAATGGAGGCCCCTCCGCCAGGCACCACCCGCCCCCCCCGGCCCCCAGCACAGTGGCGTCTCGTGCTTCTGTCTTCCACAGATAAATGCCACAGTGGCCATAAGGCAGAGAAGGAACAAGATGGGGTCCTCCAGGCAGCTCCTCGGGGCTCAGCAAATACCAGCAGAACCGGGCATCAGCCATGGGTCATGGCAGGCTGTTTCTGGGGTTCCCAGTGCACCTACGGACCAAGTGTCCTGCCTGGGGTATATGTCTCCAGGGCCGGAGTCTGGCTACAATTGAAACGGGGAGCCGGGTGATTCACTGTCCTTCCCACCGAGCAGGAGGGCCCTTCCTGGGGTGCTCCACCTGCCCAGATAGCCCCTAGGGGAGCCACAGACCTGGCACCCACCACCCCTCCCCATAGCCAAGCCCGGGCTCCGCCGTGGCTCCATACCCATCTGTTGGGGGGTCCTACCAGGAGGCAGGCCAGACTCCACTGCGCGGGTCATTCTGGGGCAAGACAGCCTATCTGGATACAGGGTGCATGGCTGTGGGTGGGAGAGGCTGGTGTTCCCAGGGTCCCCTGGCAGCCAGCAGGATCCACGCCTCACTTGGTCTACTGAGCCCCATCCTGCAAATCTGCATTATGGAGAAATCCGATTCGGCCTGTTTGCCCCAGAGCAGGACGACGGTGAAAGGGGAAACAATCTATGGCAGTTACCCTCCCTTGCCCGAAAGCACCGAGTGTTCTCCAAGAGTCACCAGATCCATGGACCCTTGCTCTGCCAGTGATTCCAGAAACAGGATTTGGGTTTTTTGTTTTTGTTTTTGTTTTTTGCTGAGCCCCGGCTGGGTTTGTGGGCTGAAGTAGTTACAAGATCAGAGGTCGGGGGGAGGGGGTGGCTTCTGGAGAACCAGGCGGGTCTGTAGAGCCCAGGCCTGTGGACCTCAGATTGCCCGTCATTAGTGTCCCTGAATTTTTCACTGGTGGTGGTTTTCCTATTCAGCCCCCAAAGGCAGGTTTACCGGAAGCCAGGCACACTCTCTGTAGGGAGAAAGCAGCCCAGACGGCAGCTGACGGGAGGGCCATAGCCCGATCCCACCAGCTTTTGGCCGCACATCTGAGACATTATTCCCGCGGCAGATAGTTAGTGAGTGTCCGCAGCATGCAAGGCCCCGAGGACGCCAGAGGCCCTGCACGTCATACTGGTTTGCGTGCTGGCCACGGGGCAAGGCGGGGAGCGCTGGGGACGTGGGCTGCCCGGTCCGGCCAAGGCCCAGCAGGAAACGTGTGGTGTGTGCACAGATCAGCAGAACAATCCACAGCCTCAAAAAAACAAATGCCTCCGGTTAGGGCATGTTGGCACGGGTTTCCGTCAGATCTACCACCCTGCATTTCCGAAGCACTGGGAACATGGCGTAGGAGGAAGAGCCGGGCCTGAGCTGACGGCAAGGGAACTGAGTAGGTGCTTCAGATCCACTGGAGGCCAATGACAAGCAGCAATCAGAGTTGATGGTGCTTTCTGGACACTTGGGGGTCGGGGTCCAGTGACAGAGGCTACCTGTTCTCATAGCATCTGTGGCCTTCCGTGGAATGAGTGCCTCACAGACGGTTCCCACGCACATGAAGGGATGCACTAGGCTCTCCTTCAGTTAGGAAGAGGAAGCCTCTGCCCACAGGCGGGACCCCCGGGGGAAGCAGGTGCATCAGAGCACATCCCTGTTGCCAGGCCGGGATGTCCAGATGCACCCCCCCCCACCCCCGCCAGGCTCCCAAGAAGGTACAGACTGAGGGGCCTGGCCCTGATCAAGTGGGGACCCCTGGAGGTTTTCTCAGACCCCCCTTCCCTCTCTCTGTAGGGTGCTTGTGGACGCAGCCGTTGTGGCAAAGGACACAGTCGTGTGCGGCTTTGAGAACGAAAACACGGAGTGGTGCCTAGCTGTCTGGAGGGGCTGGGGCACTAGGGAGTTTGACGTTTTCTACCAGTCCTATGAGGAGCTGGGCCGGCTGGAGGCTTGCATGCGGAAGAGAAGGTGATTCCTGTGGAATGACAGTCGTGGAGACCTGGCTGCCCCGGGCCAGTGGCTTGACCCCCCTGCCTGCAGCCTGCCGCCCCCCTGAGGACCCAGAAGATGGACTGGGTTCGCCCATGAACCACTTGCTGCTAGAAGTGCTGAGAAGTTACCACCCTGGCCGTGGTCTGGGGGGCTCCCCGGTTCTCCAGGGCAGAGTTAGCTGCCTACCTCCATTCTCCCATTGCTGGTTTTACAACCCAAGAGAAGCCGGTGGGGCCCAGTTGGGAGCAACTCCCCCTGCCTCCTCCATCCACTTCCAGGAGCAGGAGAGGGGGATCCCGCTCCGCACTGGGTCACACAAAGGGGGGCTGGGTCTTCACGGCACAGTTCCCTCCCCAGGTCTGGGATGGCATTACACTAGAGGCTCTCAGTTGGGGAGCATTTCGGGGCAGGGGAGGAGGGGGCCGTGACCTCTGCCCCTTCCCCTAGTGGCCTCCAGGCTCTCAGCGCATTTCACAAGCCCCTGGGGCTCCGGGGCCCCAGGGCCCCGCTTGGGCAAGGTGAGATCAGATGTCTCCTGCTCAGGAAAGTCTCTGTGAGAGAAGCCCTCAGAAGGACCCTCGGGGAGGAGTGCTGCCCAGCCTGGGGGAATGAATGAGTTCCTTTAAGTGACCCAGCCGGAAAGCCAAGAGCTAACGCAGGGCTCAGAGCACCCACTCAGCCTCTACATTCTTCTCCTGCCGACAAAAGGCAGGGGAAACTCAATCATCAGGACTTAAGAAAGGGCCGTGTGTTTATAGCTTTGTAAAGTAAACTTGGACACAGCTGAAGCACAAGCCCTGTTTGTTTGCACATAATAATCTTGTTTATCACTTTAACAAATTAAGTAATAGCTCAGTGGTTAGGCCCCGGTTGTGAAATCACATCATATGGGGCTTCTACCAAATTATGCATTTGCTCAGCATTGACTACACACATGTACAGCAAAATCTAAAGAGCAAAATTGTTAATGGGGGGTTTATGGGTCTGACAGCGACCGTTTTTATAAATTATGCGCACACACGCACACGTACCACATGGTTCCCAAGAGGAATCACTTAAGGCTGCTGACCCCAGAACGGCGGTGTGAACATGAGATTGTACTCCAGTTCAAGTTGTTGACCTTTTCCTAAAATTAAGTTATAAAAATCAAACTTAAGATTGGCTGGGGTATGCGGGCAAATGTGGTTCCTTTTATCTGAAAATAAACCGATTCTCTTGAGAATGATGTCACAGCCTGTGTCTCCAGAGCGTGTAGGAAGGGCACAGGCTCTATCCGACCCAGGCCCACTCGCTGCCGGGGTAGAATGGGCACCCCCCCCTTGCCCACAGCTGCCCCCATGCAAGCAGCCCCCTAGCAGCTTCCGTAAGCAGAGACAGCCACCCTGTCACTTTCTTTCACTGGCCTGGGCATCGAGTCCAACAGGGCCTGCGAGGCCATGCCTCCTGCCCACATCCCCACCACATCCTGCCCCGGTCCCTCAGCTGGGCCTTGGTGCTCACCGCTCTCCTTCCCTTCCCATCCCAGCGCCCCGTAGCTGCCCAGTTGCCCCCCAAATGTAAACTGGGTCCTGTCTTTCCCCTGCCCCCATCCCACCCTCTACAACCTGAAGCCAGACTGCTAGGCTGATGCTCAGGGCCCCCACGATCCCATCCTAACCCACCTTTCTGACCTGGCCTCCTCCCAGCGCGAGGCCCAAGCTGCTGTGAGGAGAGGCCAGGCCTTTAGCCCACGGCCTCACGGTGCCGGCTTAGGGTAGCTCTTCACAAAAGTTAGAAACCATACAGGAAATGGTTTCACTACATAAAAATTAGAAACTTAAATGGAAAAACTACCACAGTCAAAAGACAGTCAACTGGGAAAAAAAGATTGGTGACAAATGAGAGAAAAAATAGCTAATTTATCTTATATACAAAGAGTTCGTACCTATTGATAAGAAAGAGAAAAAAGGAAAACAGAGGACATAAATAGCACTCAACCCCCCCCCCCAACAGTCAGGAAGTAGTCATGAGGACAGCAACAAAATGTCATTTACTATCCTCATGTTGGCACTCCTGCGGAGATCTGAAGGCACCACGTTGGAAGATCCACATGTGCAAAGGCCCTGTGGTGGGAATGAGCTGCTGTGCTGGAAGGACAGATGAAGAGCTGGTGGGGCTGGAGCGTTTGAAAGAAGGGGGAGGGTGGCGCCTGGGTGGCTCAGATGGTTAAGCGTCTGCCTTCGGCTCAGGTCATGATCCCCGGGTCCTGGGATCGAGCCCCGCATCGGGTTCCCTGCTCTTCGGGAAGCCTGCTTCTCCCTCTCCCACTCCCCCTGCTTGTGTTCCCTCTCTCGCTGTGTCTCTCTCTGTCAAATAAATAAACCCTTAAAAAAAAAAAAGAAGGGGGAGTTCAGAGGCCCGCTAGGCATGGCTTTGTAGGCATGGATCTCCATCAAAGCTACTGGTAGTTTTAAGCAGGGATGTTTGATGACCCAATTGTCTTTAAAAACCACTTCACTGAGTGCAAAGTGGGCTAAAGGGGAGCTAATCGACAGTTGGGCCACGCCTTAGAGCTAGCAGGCCCACTTAAGCATTTGATCCTGAACTTCCCGTGAAAGGGCCCAGTGCAGCAGAACAAGAATATCATTGCGGCATCACCTGTAAGTGGCCCCAAACAGGAAACAACCTAAACTTCTAGCAGGAGGAAAGTCGAAATTGCCTGAACCTCCAACCCTGCCATACTCCGCAGCCGGTCAGAGAAGGGGGCGGTGCTAACAGTCCTGCTCCGACATGATCTCCGGGGTATAATAAATGCACTGTTTTCCTAAAAAGCAACTCACAGTGTGGTGTGTCTAGAGTTACTATTTGAGTGAAAAATGTACAGTTCCGCAGGCATGCACAGGGGAAATATCCCAAAGGATGCCCAAGAGTCTGGTAGACATTGGTTGCCTCTGGGAAGGAGAATTGAGGGCTGGTGTAGAGTGGAAGGTCCTTAGCTTTTGCTTTATACTTTCCTCGCTGCACGGTTTGAATTATATATAAGCCTTTCCATGATGGTAAGCCAGGCTGGGAAGGGACTTCTCCCCTGGACCCCAGGAAGGACACACCTTGGCCTTGGTGTGCAGAGGTCATGGGAAGTCCCCATGGAGGGTATCAGACCCAGGGGCAGGGCCAATAATCCGTCACATCCATCTGACCTCATGGCATGGCTCAAGCAGAAACCCCACCCCCACCCCCGGCTGTCTTTGGGTTGTAGGCAGAGAATCCCAGGCTGAGGAAGACAGGTGGGAGGGACTGGGGACAGTTGACAAAGGCCAATGGACTCTGACCCTGGTCTGCCCTTGCCCTGGTATTGTGAACATGTGCAGCCCAGCTGCCGGTCAACAACCTCCCCCACCAAGGAGATGAACACCCAGCCTCCTCCCACCTCCCTGCACCAGGGAAAGCAGCAGCCTTTCTTACGACCGGTCACTGGCTGGTCACCGTCTTCCAGGGCCACTGATTACTCGGAGTCTCTGCAATGCCCCTACCTGGAGGTGCACTAGACCCCACCTCCCTGCACAGCCCCTCCAACAATGGGAATGGGTCCTGCTTTCTCTGCTGTTCCTCTTGCAGAAAGTATCTGCTGAACCTCCAAGGAGGCATGGGGACACAGAACCCCCCCACTAAGGCTACAGAAAAACAGCATCGTGAACCCCTCTAGATGCCAGCAGACTGATGCCCCGGAAGAAGCCACAGCTTCTGGCTTGTCAGGACCTGGGGCTTCAAACCCTCTGCCTCCCTGAGTACCTAGTGATATTTCCCATCCTGGGCAGAATGGAGCAGCCTTAAAGGAAATACGGGCGGGGAGGTGGGGGCAGTTAATTAAAATAGCCCTTACAGAACCTCTGGCAGAAACTGCTCAGTAACAGACCCTGCTTTTGCTGGTGCATCATTTCTCAGCCTCCCTTACAGGGAGGGGTGGGCCCTGGGATGGAGCTCAGCCAGGGATGGTGTGGAGATGGCTGGGGACAGCTTCAGGGAAGCACCATCAAAGGGCTGACTCAGTGGGAGCCCCTTCAGCCCTGCCCCTGCCTCCCCGGTCCTCAACAGAGCATGAGGGCAGGGCCTTCTAGGGATGCCAGGAAAACCTTGGAACAGTGATGGAGAGGCAGCCCTCCATGCCAGTCCTGGATGCTGACCTCCAGTCTCCTCATTGCCTCATGGACCAGGAAATCACTTCCTTGTTTAAACCAGTATTTTCCAACTCTCCACTACTAGCAGCCCAGTGCAATTCCTAAATGTTCAGGTATATCTTCCACTAGCACAACCCGAGCCCCAAGGCAAGCAAGTGATGCTCTCAGGCTGTCCTTAACAAGCTCAGGCAGAGGGACCTGCGCAATGATGAACTGGAACATTCTGTGGCCAGACCTGCCCCAAAAGTGGACATGGTCTATAGATCTTTTCCCTGGAACAACCTACAAAGAGGTCAGGATTGCATCCTAGTCACCCAAAGGCCAGCTTTGATGTCCTGCAAGTTTAAACCTTCAACTCTGAGCAAGCTACCCCACCTCTGTGGCCCTGATGTCTTCTTTGTGAAATGGCATGACAACTCTCACCCTGTCAGGATCAGGAGAGACAGTGTATGTGACAGCCCCAGCCTAGCCCCCTACCAGGGCCAGGATGCCCTCCCTGCCCCCCAGTCATGACCACCCTCTCCCCTGTCATTACAATCTAGGAAGGCTCAGAAACACTTGGAAGAACTATGGCCATGAGTAAGAAGGGGGCTCATGTGAAACAAGGAAGGTGTAGGTGTTGGGTCAGTTTTATAGTGAGTACTCAGTTTTGTAACAGATGTAGCATTTTGTGTATGTTTTATCTGATGCTTAGGGTGTTTAAAGCACTGAAGGTAATCTAATATTTTAGACTTTGATTACAGCAGTCAGCAAGAGAAGAAGAAAGGAAAAAAGAAACTACAAAATAGGCAGAAGACAATTAATGAAATGGCAATAGTAAGTCCTTATCCAGAATTACCTTAAATATAAATAGATTAAATTCTCTAATCAAAAGACAATGAATGACTGAATGGCTAAAAAATAAGACCCAACTAGGTGCTGCCCACAAGAGACTTTACTTCAACTTTAAGGACACACATAGGCTGAAAGTGAAGGGATGGAAAGTGGTAGTCCATGTAAATGGAAACCCAAAGAGAGTAGAGGTAGCTAAACTTAGATAAAATAGGCTTTAATTCAAAAACTGTAACAAGAAACAAAGTCATTATATAATGATAAAGAGGTCAAATCATTAAGAGTATAACAATTATAAAAATATATGCACCCAATATCAGAGCACCAAAATAAATAAATATTAACATTTCTAAAAGGAGAAATAGATAACTATACACTAATAGTAGGGGATTTCAATACCCCATTTTCAACAATGGACAGATCACCCAGACAGAAGGTCATTAAGGAAACACTGGACTTGAACTACACTTTAGAGTAAATGAACCTAACAGACATATACAGAATATTTCATCCAACAGGAGCAGAATACACATTCTCCTCAAGTGCATACAGAACATTCTCCATGATAGATCATATGGTAGGTCACAAAATAAGTCATAGCAAATTTAAGAAGATTGAAATCATATTAGTATATTTTCTGACCACAATGGTAAGAAACTAACATTAATATCAGAAAGAAAACTGGAAAAATCACAAATATGTGGAAATTAAGCAACACACACCTGAACAACCATTGGATCAAAAAAGAAATTGAAAGGGAAATCAAAAGATATCTTGAAACAAACAAAAATGGAAACACCATATACCAAAACTTATGGGATGCAGCAAAAGCAATTCTAAGGGGGAAGTTTACAGAGAGTATGCCTACAATAAGAAGGGGGAAAAATATTTTAAATAAGCGATGTAACTTTACACCTCAAAGAACTAGAAAAAGAATAAACTAAAAAATAAAGTTAGCATAAAGAAGGAAATAACGAAGATCAGAACAGAAATAAAAGAAACCCGAGACTAGAAAAACAGTAGAATACATAAATGAAAATGAACTTGCTTTTTGAAAAAAGAAACAAAATTGGCAAGTGTTTAGCTAGACTAAGAAAAAAATACTCAAATACATAAAATTAGAAACAAAAGGGGTACAGATTACAACTGATACCACAGACATACAAAGGATCATGAAAGCCTACAGTGAACACTTATACCACAACAAATAGGATAACCTTGATGAAATGGATAAATCCCTAGAAACATACAATCTACCAAGATTGAATCATAAAGAAATAGAAAATCTGAAGAGATCAATAATGGGTAGAGATTGAATCAGTAATCAAAAATCTCCCAACAAAGAAAAGTCATTCACTAGTGAGTTCTACCAAACATTTAAAGAAGAATTAATACCAATCCTTATCAAATTCTTCCAAAACATTCAGGAGAGGAGAGCACTTCCTAACTCATTTTATGAAGCCAGCATGACCCTTATGAAGCCAGACAAGTACACTACAAGAAAATAACATTACAGATCAATATCTCTGGCAAACACAGCTGCAAAAATCCCCAACCAAACACAACAACCCTAATTTAAAAACACATTAAAGGGATCATACACCACAATTAAGTGGGCTTTATCCCTGGGATACAAGGATGTTTCAACATATGCAATATCAATAGATCACATTTAACAGAATAAAGGACAACCATCATATGGTCATCTCAATAGAAGCATTTGACAAAATTGAGCATTCTTTCATGATAAAATGATATTCTCAGCAAATCTGATATATAAGGAATGTACCTCAACATAATAAAGATCATATATGATAAGCTAACATCATACTCAGTAGTGAAAAGCTAAAAACTTTTTCTCAAAGACCACAAACAAAGATCCCACTCTCACCGCTTCTATTCAACAAAGTACTGGAAATCCTACCCAAAACAATTAGGCAAGAAAAATAAAGAGATCCAAATAGAAAAGGAAGAAGTAAAATTGTCTTTACAGACAACATGATGTTATATATAGAAAACCCTAAAGACTCCACATATAAACAAAAACTGTTAAAACTAACAAATTCAGTAAGATTTTAGGATACAGAATCAACATGCAAATATCAGTTGTGTTTCTATACACTGAAAATGAACTCCCCCAAGAAGGAATTAAGAAAACAATCTTATTTACAATAACATTAAAAAAATACTTTAGGAATAAATTTAAGCAAAGAGGTGAAATATCTGTACACTGAAAACTATAAACATAGGTGAAAGAAATTGAAGAAGACATGAATAAACGGAAAGATAGCCCATGTTCATAGATTGGAAGAATAATATTGTAACTATTATATAAAGTGATCTATATAATCAATGCAACCTTCATCAAAATTCAAATGGCATTTTTCATAGAAATAGAAAAAAAAATCCTAAATTTTTGTGGAACCAGAAAAGATCCCAAATAGCCAAAGCACTCTTGAGCAAGAAGAACGAAGCTGGAGTCATCTTCCTGATATCAAACTTCATCATATTACCAAGCTATAATAATTGAAACAGTATGGTACTGGCACAACAACAGACAGATGAACCAATGGGATACAATCAAAATCCTAGAAATAAACCCACCCATATATGGTCTACTAGTCTTCAAAAAAGGCACCAAGAATACACAAAGGGGAAAATATCATCCCTTCAATCAGTAGTGTTGGGAAAATTGAATATCCACACACAAAGAATGAAATTGGACCTTTGTCTTACACAATACCCAAAAATCAATTCAATGTGGATTTAGACTTAAATATTAGACCTGAAACAATGAAACTCCTAGAAGAAAACAAAAGGGAAAAGCTCTTTGACATTGGTGTTGGCAATGGTTTCTTGGATTTGACTTCAAAGGCAACAAAAGCAAACACAAACAAGTGGGACTACATCAAAGTAAAAAGTTTCTTCACAGGAAAGGAAGCAATAAGACAGTGAAAAAGCAAGCTGGGGCACCTGGGTGGCTCAGTCGTTGAGCATCTGCCTTTGGCTCAGGTCATGATCCCAGGGTCCTGGGATCGAGCCCCACATCGGGCTCCCTGCTCCATGGAAAGCCTGCTCCTCCCTCTCCCACTCCCCCTGCTTGTGTTCCCTCTCTTGCTGTGTCTCTGTCTGTCAAGTAAATAAATAAAATCTTAAAAAAAAAGAAAGAAAGAAAGAGAAAAAGAAAGAAAGTGAAAAGCAATCTATGGAATGGGAGAAAATATTTGCAGACCATAGATCCAATAAGGGGTTAATTTTAAAATATATATATATATATATAAAAATATATATTTGGAAATTTTAAAAATAAAAGCAAAAAAAAAAAAAAGAAACCCTCCAAACAACCTGATTTAAAAATGGGCAAAAATCCTGAATAGACGCTTTTGTAAAGAAGATATACAAATGGCCAACAGATACATGAAAAGTTGCTCAATGTCATTAATCATTAGAAAGTACAAATCAAAAACAATGGGATATCACCTCACACAAATGGCCATTGTAAAAATGTCGAAAGATAACAAATATTGGTGAGAATGTGGAGAGGAAGGAAGTCTTATACACTTCTGGTGGAAATTTCAATTGGTATAGCCACTGTGGAAAACAGTATGGAGGTTCCTCAAAAAATTAAAAATAGGGTCAGTTACAGTGAAAGTCTCTGACCCGGCAACGCGCCTGTGCGTGCGTGCGTGCGTGTCCGGGGCATTGGTTGGTTTGGGGGCCGCACACAGGCCTGGAACAACAGGCTGTGAGGATAGGTTCCTCGGCCGACCTCCCACTGTGGAGAGGAGGGAGGCGCATCAAACCCCCTGGGGCACAGCACCCCTCTGGGGGCCGGGGGCTGAGGGAGCTGCCACCCGGGGCCCAACACCTGTGTCAGGTACCTGCCAGAGGCCTCTGGACCTTTCCTGTTGACACTGCTCGTGTGACACCCACGGACCCGAGCTGAAGACCCATGTCACCTATACGTATATGCACGTGTGTGCGTGCACACACACACACACACACACACACACACACACACACACACACACCTTTCCTCACAGTGGCATAATCAGGGCTGAGGGCTGTGTCAGCCCCTGGTGGGAGAGCCCTTCTGTCCTCCAATCTGCTCAAGCCAGGGAGGAGAGCCGACCTAGAGGCCTGGTCCTGGGCATGATCCTCTTCAGCTCCTGCACACGACGGCCCTGTCACAGGCACCAGAGCTGAGGGGCCCAGCTCCTCAGGCAACAAGGCCCTATAGAGGAGTTCCGGTCGCTCAAGGCGGGGCCCGCTGTGCAAAAAATCATGCCTGAACATTCCCTTCAGGCCCAGGAGGGATTGCACGGAGGTCAGGGGCCAGGCCCTGAGGAGGACCTACGAGTTAAAGGGCTACAGGCAGGTGGACCCTGAGCCAGGGCAGTGTAGAGGTTGGGGTGCAGAGGCTTCCTCCGAACCCCAGCAAGGGTGGCACCTCCGGACGTGGGCCCTCTCAAAAAGCCAGTCCGCCCCAGTTATGAGAAGCCTCTTGATGGTGCCAGTAACACCTCGGGGAAAGCCAGGGGGCTGGGCCCCGCCTCTTGCACAGCACAGAAGGCACTCGGCAGACCCTGGTGGCCAGCTGCTGGGTGCTCAGCCAAAGGATATGCTATTTCCCAAAACATAAGAGCTCTTCTCCTCCCTGGAGCCCAGGGGAGGAAGGGAGTGGATGCGGTCTCCCCACCCCCATTCCTTACAGCCACCAGCACCCCCTGCAAGTTCGAGACTCCCCGCAGTGGTTCCCCCACCCGCGGCCAGGGGGCGCCCTGCTCCCGGAGGCCCAGCCCCTGCCCTCTCCGCCTCGCTGGGGCCTGCTGAGAAATGGATGCCTCTGGGCTCCTGGCCCTCTGAGGAGAGTTTGTGGGCTTGATGAGTTTACTTTACCAAGTATTCCCAAGTATGATCCCATCTGGGGAAGAAGGAACCCTGTGGCTGTGTGTGGACGTGTGTAAATACCGACACTCAAGCTGCTGGGGCGAGCCCTGGCGTGCCTGGGGGGCCAGCTGCAGGAGAGGTGGCGCCGATTTTCTCCTCTGGACTTCTTGGAACTTTCTAATCGACATCTTGCGTTCTCTGTGTAATAGAAGTTTTTAAGAATGTGACTTGGCTTTGCTGCATATGCCACAGGCTTGTGGAGAGTCTTTCTCTGTGTATGTGTGGTGTGTGTGCATGTGTGTGGAGGGTGTGGGTGTGTATGGGTGTGTAGTGTGAGTCCCCATGTAAGGGAGTGTCTGGTGTACGTGTGTGGGGTGTTTGTGTGTGCATACATGTGTGGTGTGTATGGTGTGGTGTGTGTGTGTGCCTGTGTGGTGTGTGTCTGGCTGCATGAGTATGGTGTATGCATGTGTGTGTGTGTGTGCATGTGTGTGTGGTATGGCATGTGTGGATGTGTATTATGTAGTGGGGGATGTGTGTGTGCATGTGTGTGTGGTATGGCGTGTGTAGATGTGTATTGTGTAGTGGGGGGGGTGCGCATGTGTGAATGTGTGTGCCTGTGTATGTGGTATGGTGTGTGTCCATGTGTATTGTGTGTAGTGGGGGGTGTGTGCGCATGTGTGAGTGTGAAGGGAGTGGGTGTGCATGTGGTGTATAGTGTGTGTCCTTATATGTTTGTAGGAGTGTATAGTGTACATGTATGTGGGGTGTGTGCATGTGTGGGGGGGCATATGTATATACTTGTGTGTGTGGTGTGTCTGTGTGTGCAGGTATGGGTATGGTATGGTGTGTATATCTGGGGCTGTGTGTGGTATGGGGATATATACGATACAGGGGCGTGTGTGATGTGAGTGTGGAGGTATGGGTGTGTATGCGGCATGTGGTGTGTGGTATGGATATGTGTGGTATTTGGAGGGTGTGTGTGTGTGGTATATGGTGTGTGAGTAATGTGTGGTGTGGGTGTGTGTAGAGTGTGGTGTGTTTACATGTGCGTGTGTGGTGCGGGAGTGCATGGTATATGTGTGGTGCGGGTGTGTGTAGAGTGTGTACATGTGCATGTGTGGTGGTGTGCATGGTAGACGTGTGGTGCGGGTGTGTGTGGTGTGTACATGTGCATGTGTGGTGGTGTGCGTGGTATACGTGTGGTGCAGGTGTGTGTAGAGTGTGTACATGTGCGTGTGTGGTGGTGTGAGTGATATACATGTGGTGCAGGTGTGTGTAGAGTGTGTACATGTGCATGTGTGGTGTGGTGCGGGCGTGTGTGGTATACGTGTGGTGTGGATGTGTATAGAGTGTGGTGTGTACATGTGCATGTGTGGTGGTGTGTGTGGTATGCGTGTGGTGCGTGTGTGTGTAGAGTGTGTACATGTGCGTGTGTGGTGGTGTGTGTGGTATACGTGTGGTGCAGGTGTGTGTAGAGTGTGCACATGTGCGTGTGCAGTGGTGTGTGTGGTATACGTATGGTGCGGGTGTGTGTAGAGTGTGCACATGTGCGTGTGCGGTGGTGTGCGTGGTATACGTGTGGTGCAGGTGTGTGTAGAGTGTGTACATGTGCGTGTGCAGTGGGGTACGTGGTATACCTGTGGTGTGGGTGTATGTAGAGTGTGTACATGTGCGTGTGTGGTGTGGTGCGGGTGTGTGTGGTATACGTGTGGTGCGGGTGTGTGTGTTGTGTGTTCATGTGCGTGTGTAGTGGTGTGTGTGGTATACGTGTGGTGCGGGTGTGTGTAGAGTGTGTACATGTGCGTGTGTGGTGTGGTGCGGGTGTGTGTGGTGTGTGGCATGAGGTGTGTGTGGTGTAATAGGTGGTGGATACATGCGTGTGTGCATGCATGTGTAGCGTGTGGGTCCGTGTGCGAGGGTGTGCATGCAGATACAGACACACACGCTTCCCTCGCTGGTGTGTGGCTGGTGGCCAGGGGCAGGCCTGAGTTGGGCCCTGTGTCCACTCTGGGGTTTGCTCGGGTCTGAGGGTCAGCAGCACGTGCGGAACAGTCAGAAGGGTAGAGAGGGAGTCTGGAAAATCCAGAGAAAACTATTCCTGTGAGAGTCCCCAGAAAAAGTAGCTTCTGGAACTACAAAGATGCCACAATTCTCTCACCGGGGACCTACTGTCCTTTTCACTGTCCGCAGCTTCTGAGACCGCAAAGGCAGCAGGAAGCACCCCTGCAGCTCACTCCGTCTCAGCCCCACAGACACTGAATTCCACAAAAAAAAACAACCTTTACACAAATAGGAAAGGGCATGTCAAGGGCTCGGTCCCAAGACCCCAGAACGACAGCCACAGAGGGGCGGACATCCACAGAGGAACCTCTGGACCACTGGGGGGCTCCTGAGCCCCCAGGCCGCTTGGCTCCAGGGTGAGGTTTTGCCTGGCTCCCCTCATTCCAGAGCCTCAGGTTAAGAGCCAAGAAAACACAAGACCCAAAGCCACACGAACGGCCACAGATACTGAGGGAGGCCGGCAAGCCCAGGCAGCCCAGGACCCTCCGTGAAACCAAATGACCCTCTGAGCCCCAATTAACAGCACAGTGAGAAAGGCAGAGGTGCAGCGACCTCCCCTGTACAGTGAGGCCCGGCTCACGAATGGGCCTGTGGAGGACCTGCCCCACCGCTGGGGTCAAGAAGAGAAGAAGCCCTGGGAGAGGCCTGGTCAAGTTTATCTGTGCAGCTAGACCATGGCTGGGGCAGAGTGCGAGGAAAACCAGTGAGTGTTTCCCAAAGATGGCCCCAAGAGCCTCCCACCCTGTGTGCTTTACCACAACTGGCCTTGACATCCCTCCCGTCAAGGAGGGGAGGCCTGTGCCCCCTCCCTTGAATCTGGTGGGCTTGTGATGTGTTTACAACCAAAGGACTACAGTGGAAATGATGTCACGTGACTTCCAAAGCTCAGTCAGAAAAGGCAATGAGGCCGGATGCTCACCTCTGGAGCCCTGAGCCACCAGGTGAGAAGTGCAGCTGTGACGAGGCCGCCATGCTGGGAGGAAGCTCAAGCCACATGGAGATGCCTCCTGGTGGTGCCCTGCCCTCCAGCCCCAGCTGTAGTCTCAGCCGGCAGCCAGCACCGTGTGGGGGAAACATGAAAGAAGGTGCCTGCAGACGATTGCCAGCCGTTGGTCGCCCTTAGCTGTCACCTGAGGCCTCAGACATCACAGGGCAGAGGCAAGCTGCCCTCCTGTGCCCTGTCCAAATTCCAGACCCACAGAACCATGAGCATCAGAAGATCATTGTACACTACGAAGTTTGGGGGTAGCTGGTTACCTTCTGACAGAACCTGGAACAGGGGTCAAGAAAGGAGTTCCGAAAGCTGGGCCAATCCACCCTGTCCTTTTTCCCCTCTGTGAATGCCACTGGGTCCCAAGAGGCCACGGGTCCCTTGGAGAGCTGCCCCTCCCCCTCTCTAGCAGCTCATGACCGGGGCTCTGAGCCATGGGAGCTGCCTCCTATGTCACAGCTTAACCATAAGCCCCTGAGACCCCAGGCCCAGGGAACCAGAGTCGGCAGGTCCCGTCAGGTGGAGCTGGCCTGCGTCCTCCAGGCCTGAGGAAGGCACTGGTAGCCAAGAACTGGCCGTTCACGCTGGCCGAGCTCCGGGGCTGGATTTGCTGGGCTGTGCTCAGTGTTTCTGAGCCTGATGGATGAATGCAGCACCCACGTCCTCACGAGCAGTGAGCAAACCCCTGCCACCACTGACTGGTGACCTTAGAGAGGTAACAGGCCCTCCCTATGCCCCTTGCTGTAGGCCTGGGCTCCGCCCTCCTCTCCCTCAGCTACTCTCACTGCTTGGGAGTGGACAGATGAGTGGAAGGTTTCCAAGAAAGGGAAAAAGGATGTCAGGTTCCCAGGGGCTGCAGGGGTGGGGCTGGGCAGGGAGGTGGGTCTCCTGGACAAGTGCTTCCAGTCCCGGGAACCCGAGTGGCCCACAGCAGTCAGGGCCCCAAGATGGCCACTTTTGTTATCCACAGATGATCTTCTCTCCCCAGGCCTCAGGGAAACCAGCAACACAGATGCCTTTATTCTGCCTGCTCCGATGTCCACCAGGGGGCCAAGGGGTAGGAGAAAGGCCCCGAGGTATGAGTTTGACTTCCCAGACTGTGCAGCCGGATACAACCTTGACCTTCTCCCACCCCCATTGTGCACACGAGAATCAAAGGCCCAGAGGAGCAGCCAACCCAAAATGTGTTGTCACCAGGGGCAACCGGCCGAGGGGCTTGCTTGCTCCCCAGCCTGGGAAAAAGTTGTTGTCCGGCCCAGTGGGGGTGGGTATTTGTTTTGTTTTGATTTGTTAAAGGCCTGAACCAAATCAGCTCTTTAAAATTCTGCTCCAGGACCCAGCCCCACTTGCAGACGGCCTGAAGGGGCTGATCCAGGCAGAGCGCGGACACATTCCAACAGAAACCCTCGCAGATTCCCGGACACCCGTGCGCGACTCTTGCCCAAGACCAAAGCTTCCTCCGGGTATTTGTCCCTTTCATTCCATCGGCAACTTTTATGCACGAAGGAAGTTAAAAGATTGAGTTTTTTGCTCGTGATCTGATGCAGTTGCCATATTTTCTCTTCTCTGAACAGTTAGAAATCTCAAAGTGCAGGGGTCATTTGTCATGATTTCATGTTGTCACACACATTCAATTCATTGTCACATCAGACCAAAAAGCAGCACTAATCCAGCTGTGTGGGACAGAACTCCAGATTTCTCTGTGAGTCATGGAGATAATTATGGCAGAATTCCAGCTTCCCTCATTTCAAAAAGAAATCAAGTCAGCATCGACCGGCTGGAGGTTCCTTCCACTCATTACAACCCGAGTATTTTGCTGGGACAAACCTGGAAGCCAGCCAGACTGCCCAGGGCCTACCCCCTTCTCTTAACTCCTGGCCATTGCCCCAGGCCTCCATCCCCCCTCACAGGGCTGCCCTGCCTCCTCATACCCCCATTCTCCAAATACCACTGTGCCCTCCACTGAGGCACCTCGAGTTTGAAGGAGGATCACAGGGCAGCTCCTGGGCACCCACCTGCAGGGCTGAGTGAGACTGGGAGACAGGGCAGCCAAGCCGAGGGGAGGGGAGCTGGCGCAACATGACCACGTTGCTTCCTGTCCTCGCCAAGGGCCGACCATAGGAATCCCAGAGGCAGCTAATGACGAGACCTTGGCAATCTAGTCATTACCCACCACTTTTTCCCCAGTTGATTGTCAAGTTTTTAAAATATTAATAATATCAAATATTAGTGAGGACATGAGGAAATTTTACCCTTTGTATACCACCAGCAGAAAGGTAAGTAGGAACGAGTAGCCTTTAAACATTCAAGTCCACGCACCCTTGGACCCAACTGTTCCATTTCTTCATAGGTTTTTTTTTCTTTCGGTTTTTTTTTTTAAAGATTTGCTATTTTATTTTATTTTGAGAGAGAGAGAGATCATGTGAGCAGGGAAGGGCAGAGGGAGAAAGAGAATCCCAAGCGGGCTCCACACCCAGCCCAGAGCCCGGCATGGAGCTCAATCCGACCACCCCAAGACCATGACCTGAGCTGAAATCAAGAGTTGGATGCCTAACTGACTGAGCCACCCCGGCGCCCCTTCATGTGTTTTTTCTAAAGAATATGTCAAGGCGCTGCATATGTAATAAAAAAATAATGATGAATAAGATAAAATAGGACAAACAAAACTTTTTTAATTGGATATGAGGGTTCCAGAAAATTAAGAGGCACAAAAACCACACCTTTAGGATAGCTATTATAAAAACAAAAAACCCCCTGAAAATAACAAGTTTTGGCAAGGACGTGGAGAGAAGGCAACCCTTACGCGCTGTGGGTGGGAATGCAAAATGATGCAGCCGCTGTGGAAAACAATATAGCGGTTCCCCAAAAAATTAAATGTAGAATTACCACGTGATCCAGCAATTCCACTCTTAGGCATATGCCCAAAGATCTGAAAGCAGGGACTCAAACTGGTATTTGTACAACCCTGTTCATAGCAGCATTATTCACAATAGTTAAAAGGTGGGAACAACCCAGTGTCCATCAAAACAGATGAATAGACACACAAAATGTGATAAAAAAAAAAAATACAGCGGGATACTGTTCAACCTTGAAAAGGAAAAATTCTGACATACGCTGCCACATGGATGAACCTGTGGGATCTTATGCTCAGTGAAATAAGCCAGTCACGAAAGGACAAATACGGTTTGATTCCACCTCTATGAGGCACCTTGAGTAGGTAGATTCATAAAGAAAGAACATAGGGGTGCGCCTGGGTGGCTCAGTTGGTTAAGCATCTGCCTTCAGCTTGGGTAATGATCCCAGCGTCCTGGGATCCAGTCCCACGTTGGGCTCCCTGCTCAGTGGGGAGTCTGCTTCTCCCTCTCCCTCTGCCTGCCACTCCCCCTGCTTGTCCTAGCTCGTTTTCTCTCTCTGTCAAATACGTAAATAAAATCTTGGGGAGCCTGGGTGGCTCAGTTGGTTAAGCGACTGCCTTCGGCTCAGGTCATGATCCTGGAGTCCCGGGATCGGGTCCCGCATCGGGCTCCCTGCTCAGCGGGGAGTCTGCTTCTCTCTCTGACCCTCCTCCCTCTCATGCTCTCTCTCATTCTCTTTCTCTCAAATAAATAAATAAAATCTTTAAAAAATAAAAAATAAATAAAATCTTAAAAAAGGAAGAAAGAAAGGAAAAAGAACATGGACTACAGATCACCAGGGCCTGGGGAGAGGGGTAAATGGGAGGTTAGTGTTTAATAGGTATCAAGTTTCAGTTTGCGAGTCCTGGGGACAGATGGTGGGGATGGTTTGCAACATTGGGAATACGTGCATAATTGCGAATTATTGCCATGGGATTGTACACTTTTTAAGTTAAATGGTTAAAAAAGTAAGTTTTGTGTTAGGTATATTTTACCATAATAAAAAAAAAATTTAACTTATGAGGCAATCTCACCTCTGTAAATAAACTTTCTGGGAACCCAAGAGGAAGTCAAAACAAAATAGTGTGGTTCTTGCAAAATGCATCATCTATAGGGTCAAGGGGCTAAGAAGTGGCAGACCAAGGCCCAGCCTTCCCTCGCTGCTTCGCTGGGCGGGCCTGAGGTTGGGGCCACGTCAGTCAGGGTGGAGGAGTCTCCGTGCACTCCCTGGGAAGGCCCCGATCTGGTCCTTCATCCCCATAGGCTATGGGAGACTTGGGCCTTCTGCTGGCACCTCCTTCAGCCTCGGGTCTGGAGTTCATTATTTCCCTGCTAGACCATGATTATACTTTGTAACAAGCATGGTCTACCAGATGTCTACCTGTTGGCAGCCTAAAGGAATTCAAAGAACACAGTCTGAGGGGTCAGACTCCATACAAATCCTGCCCCTCCTTCTTATGTATTGACTAATCTTGACCAAGCCGGAGCTGCCTCAGTTTCTTCACAGGTAAAACAGGAAACAGTACCTCACAGGACTATTGTGAAGGTCACATGATAAAACATATGTAAATCACTGGGCATAGTAGGTGTTCAGTAAAATGCTACTTATTTTCAGGAGTGGAAGAAGGAAGGGGAGAAATCGGAGGGGGAGATGAACCATGAGAGACGATGGACTCTGAAAAACAAACTGAGGGTTCTAGAGGGGAGGGGGGTGGGGGGATGGGTTAGCCTGGTGATGGGTATTAAAGAGGGCACGTTCTGCGTGGAGCACTGGGTGTTATGCACAAACAATGAATCATGGAACACTACATTAAAAACTAATGATGTAAAAAAATGCTACTTATTCTGTTGATTCATGAGTTTATGAAAACTTCATTTTATGTGTGAAAGCCAGAAGTCAACTCCCTCCCAATTAACATGCATCCTTGCCACATCTAGTCAAGCACCTTCCGTGTGGTAGTCACAGAGCTGAGTGCCAGGAATGGAAGGCACAGTCTCTGCAGTTGAGGGGCTGGGGATATTGCACCAGAAGAAGAAGAGTAAGTCACCCATGGTGCCAGCCAGTGGCCCCCAGCACAGTCTCCACCTATGAGGCTGCCATGATGCTTGTGACAAGCGCCAGACACCTCTGTGATCTGATGCCCAGTGTCGAGAAACAGCTCACCATACATGTGCTTCCTATTGCCGATTGTGCAAGCAAGAACACCAAAGCTCACAGAGCTTGGGTGGCTTGCCTGTGATCACGCAATGAGTGGCAGCCTCCAAGTCCAGGCCTCTCTCCAAATTCCACTGGAAGAGAATCCACATGAGAACGGGAATCCTACATTCAGAGCTGGACGCAAAGAGTCTTTCTCTTGGGATTCAGTGAAGTGCTTCAACAAGCCCGATTTGGCTGGAACTTCCGAAAAGAAAACTGGGCTCTTTCTCCCTGTCATGCTGGTCCCTGGTTGTGCCAAGAGCCTTTCTAAGTGGATGGCAACGGGAACTGCAGACTGGCGCTTGGCACAGCTTCCCCTGCAGAGCAGAGAGGACCGATGAGAAGTTGGAAACCTTCTTAGCCACTGTTGGGGGTCGCCACTGTCCCCTCAAACTAAATGGTCATGCTTTTCAGGAGGACAACCAGAGTCCACTCAACTCACACTAGGTCTGCACAGACTTCAAGGGGTATCGGTGGCTGTCACAGTCTCTCCTCGTGAGGGGAGGCCGTCTGGCACAGGCACCTTGGCTCCTCTGTCGGCCGGGTCCCATCACCAGCACCGGCTCTGGAGCTCCACTGCACCCTGATGGCCACGGGCCTTGGTACCACGGGATATGGGACAGATGCAAACCCTCTGGTCCTCAGGAGTGCAGTCAGAATCAGCAGCCGCCCTAGGCTGAGGATGTACAAGATGAGAACTCATTCATTCCAGGCCAGGCTACCTCTGAGGGGCAAAGGCAGAAAGCAGGGACAGGGGGGGACCATCTGAATATTGTAGAAGTTTCCTCTGACACACCAGGACAATCGATTTCACATTCCAGAGGAATGCATGAAAGCACCTAAACTCCTCACCCACACTGAGGGTCAGAATCACCAGGAATAGCAGGGAATAAGGAACAGAGTTTTGGAAAGAGCCACTGATGTCCTATGAGTCCTCTCTGCCACCCTCCCAAAAGGGAAGAAGAGTCAAGGGTGTTTCCCCCTTCCCCTTAAATCTCATAAGCAGGGCCCCAAGAGGAACCCTCCGAATCTTCATATTGTCCCCTGTAGCGTAGGGCACACAATGGGTTGACACTCCCCTGGACAATTAGAGACACGCAGTGGACCCGCCCACCACTCTGATGGCAGAGTGAGGGTGAGGGCAGCCCACACCCCCAAAGTCAGTCCAAAGGGTAAGATGGAAAGCTGCTGAGAGGCCCAGCTAGAGAGAGGCTGGGCATGCCAATCCTGAGGAAATGTGCTCACTGAGGCCAAGGGCACTCTGCAAAGCCTACCCCAGAGAGCGTGAGGGTAGGATTCCCTGGAGACTTCAGACAGTTCTCAGGAAAGAGAGTTTAAAAAAAAAAAAAAAAAAAAAAAGCCCAGCTGGTCCAGGGGGAGCCCATATGAGATCACAATGACAGTACAAGCCAAGTAATAGCTTCCTGACTGCCCTCCCCGCCTCTCCCCTCTGCCCTCTGAGCAGGAGGGCATCAGAAGCTGAGCAAGATGAGGAGCGGGAGGAAGAGAAGACACAGACATCACTCCTTCCCCAACTCCACCTGAAACGAGCACCTCGCGGAAACAGGGAGACAGGCCGGACAGCCAGGGCGACCAAGGGCCATCTGGGCAGAGGGTGTCAGAAAGGGCAGAGGGCTTGGCTTGTGTGGTGGCCTTGGGGCTGGTCCAAGGGAGCCAGACTTGGCTCTAGATTGGGTGTGGTCGGGAAGCAGGTGCAGTGCGGTGATGAAGTGTCCCAATAATAAATGTTGTCCGCCGGGAGGGCAGCCCGGAGTAAGGCGAAGGAGCAGTGGTCCCTCGTTTTAATTGAGAGAGGACATTTGCTGTGTTGTGGCATGCACAGCAACCCTGTTCGCATCTGTGCTTCGACATGCTTAGGAAGTGGCCTTGTTCTGTTGCACTCCACCATGGCCTCGGGGGCGTCTTGCCGGGCGTTGGTGCTCCATGAGGCTCTTTGTGCCCACGGGACATGAGGGCAGGGCTGGGAGAGCCAGGCCAGCCCCCACCACAGCCATGGCCCCCGCTCTAGGGGCCAGGCCAGTGCCTGGAATCCAGGGGCTGCTTTTCTCTTTCTCCATGAAGACAACGGTTCTCAACATGGCCTGCAAGGCCATGTGGTCTGGTCCTCCCAGCTCTCTGGAGTCATGGCCCATCTGCTACAGCTACTCTGGCCTTTCTATGCCCTGGACATGCTTTCCTCCTCCAGCCACTACCTACCTATCCTCCAGAACTCAATTGTCCCTCCTTAGCGTCCCCAGGATAAGAGGTTCTAGAACCACTCCTCTCTCCCTCTACCACTGATATAACTGTGCGTGTTTTCTTGGGGGCCCCTCACCACACCAGTCCCCTCTTCGACTGTAAACTCCACTAGATCTAGAACTTGATCTCTTCTGCTTCACTGCAAGTGTTGGCTGAACTACCTTGTCGGCAAGGGTATGTGAGCCAGACAGAGGTGCTGTGATCAATCGGTGATGTCTGCCACAGGCGTGGAGCTGGGAGGAGGTGGTACAGGTGTCTGCATCTAGAGTCCTCCTGGAGCCACCATCTTCAAACCATAAAACCCAGAACATTCTCCCCACTGGGATTCCCCATCCCCACAAACTGCATTCACCTGTTTGAAAGATGCCCCGATAAATTTAAAGCATGTTTTGTTATTGCTCTCCCAAAGAGGTTTGAAATGGGAAATCCACGCTGATTTTGCTGGGACAGGAGGTTTTTCTTGGAAATGGCTGTCTGCTGTGAATGCTAATTAGAACATTGATTTCTCGCCAGCATTAGGGGATTTATTAAGCTCCTTTCAAAGCCCCACATGCTAATAGGAACTGAGGAGGCATGCTCTGTCAATTCCAAATTAAAGGCAACTTCACTTTCAGACCAACTTTGGAGTTGCCAACCAATCTCAAAGCCAAATGCACAAGCTGTTGCAGGACACCGCTCCCCTCCACAACCCCGCCGCCAACCTTCGGAGGTCTGAGTGCACTCACCGGGGTGGCCCCCTTTCCAGGTGTTAGGCAACAAATGTCATTGCCAAAAAGGTAGAAGAGGGCGTGCGGGTAGCCCAACCTTTTTAAAATGCATGATTTTTGTGTGTTTGTTTGTCTTTTGTCATAATCCAGAAGCTGGGCAGCAGGGGGGGGGTCATCACCTGTCCACAGTCTGACTTCATTTACAGAGTCTGTGCCTACACAGGAGCCTCGTGGACAAGCCCAGGACCATGCCCCCCCAGATGGAGTGGAATTCAGCTACCTAATAGAGACAGTTTGGGATGAGACTAGCAGACGTCCAAGCTTCAACCAAAAGCCCTCCTCTAAGGGGACTCAACCACCTGTTCTCAGACACCTGGACACAGAAACTCTTCCAAGGCTCCAGACACACTAGAAAGCCTCCCTCAAGACCCATGCCACAGATCAGAGAACCTGAGTGGTGGCCAAGCATCCATGAAGAAGAGCTGGGACATTCAGGCTGGGCTCATGGGGGATAGCTCCCCACGGGCAGAGTCTCCCGAGAGCGTCCCATGCCACACAAATCCATGCCTGGTGGTGGTTTGCCTGATGTTGAGTGTCTTGCACCAAAGTGTCCCACTCTTGACCAACTAATGCTGATGCTTATGTTGTTTATCATCTGATTCCACTTTGACAAAAGTTGACAAGGGGTGGTAATGACGGGTTTTTACCAGGAAACCCCAGCGTGGCCTTCCACATGCAAATAGCCCATGGTTCTTGGCTGGTCCAGTGTCTTGTCCATGTGTCACAACTGGTCGACGTGGGGAAGCCATCTCTTGAGTAAACAGAACTGCCAAATGATCATTCACACTGATGGGATGCTCTTTTCAAGGTGTTGACATTAAATGATGGCCCAGAAGGATTTCTGCCTGGAATTTCTAGAAAGCCAAGTCATAGGAATGGCAGTGCCGTTGAGCATGCACTCGGTGTGCACATGGGTGAAGAGTTGTGGGGGATCCTGCCTCCAGACTAAGGGGGGGCCTCGTGAAGTTTGGAGCCCAATCAAGCATCAACCCTTCAGACTTGAAAGATAAATCCAAACAAGCACTCACTCCCTGGATTTCTCTTTCCAAGGTGTGTTTAGTAGTGACCACCGCCTCTTTAAATACATAATGGGACGCCCAAGTGGCTCAGTCGATTGAGCGTCTGACTCTTGGTTTCAGCTCAGGTTATGATCTCAGTTTGTGAGAAGGATCCCCACATCGGGCTCTGCATATAGCAGGGAGTCTGCTTGTCCCTCTCCCTCCCCATCTGCCTCTCTGCTCTCTCTCTCAGTCTCTCAAATAAACAAATAAAATCTTTAAAAAAAAAAAAAAGGAATGCACATGGAGGTTTTAGTAAAAATCGCTATGGACCAAATTCTTAAATGTTTTGGAAGATGTAAATAAACTTGGAACTTACCATCTGGGTTGTGTTTCTTTAAGTATGAGCAAAACACCCCTTCGGATCTGGATGCAATTAAAAAATCGAAGGTTATGGTTGATGGCTCCATATCAGCCTTATTTTCCAATTTTTTTTTCCTGGCTATAGAATTTTGAGGAAATTCTGATTCACAAAGACAATTAGTTGCAAATGGTAACCGTTGTTAACAAGTTTGTCAGAGAGATGGCAAAAGCTTAATTTTAAGGTTTACACCAAATCAAGTGAACCCAGAAGAACAAGTCAATGTGTTGGTGGGCCCTGGTATGTAAATAGTCGGTCACACTGAATGAGTGTGTGTGAGTGTGTGCGTGAGAAACTGAAGGGGGAGGGACAGAAGGAGGGAGGGAGGCAGGGAGGGAGAGAGGGAGAGATTTTCAAAACAATCTACAAATACAAGGGCTGACCCTTGAATAACACAGGTTAGAGGTACCAACTGTCTTGCCCCACAGTCAAAAATCCACACATAACTTTTGACTCCCCTAAAACTTAATTACCAATAGCCTACTGTTGATCAGAAGCCTTACCAATAACATAAACAATAGATTAACACACCTTTTGTGTGTTATATGTATTATAAACCGTATTCTTACAATAAAGTCAGCTGGAGAAAAGAAAACGCTATTAAGAAAATCACAAGGGAGAGGGACAACCCAGGTGGCTCAGTTTGTTAAGCAACTGCCTTTGGCTCAGGTCATGATCCCGGGGTCCTGGGATCGAGCCCTGCATCGGGCTCCCTGATCAGTGGGGAGTCTGCTTCTCCCTCTCCCTCTGCCCCTCCTGCTTGCGCTCTCTCGCTCACTCTCTCTCTCTCTCAAATAAATAAATTCTTTTGAAAAATAAAAATAATAATAATTTTTAAAAAAGAAAATCATAAGGGAGAGGAAATACATTTACAGGACTGTACTGTAAAAAATCCGCATATAAGCGGACCCACACAGTTCAATCAAACCCACAGTGTTCAAGGGTCATCTGTAGTTAGAAATATCTGATAAATGAAATTCGAATCCAACATCTGGGCCATCTCCCACAGAAGCTCAGGATTCTATAACCTACCTTGTGCAGGTTGCCGCCACTCCGTTCCGCAAATCTCCTACTAATCCCCCACCCTTCTCCTGTTCCGCCTCACCCAGCTCAAGTGCTGGCTGATGTCAAACCAACGAACAATCCCAGAATTCACTTCAACTTGACCACTCACCCCTTGTCAGCAGATTTTAATGATTCCATTTTCAAGGCCTGTATTGGTTTCCCGGGGCTGCCACCATAATTACCACAAACTTGGTGGCTTAACACAATAGAAATTTCTTCTCTAACAGTTTTGGAGCCAGAAGTCCCAAGTTAAAGGGTCACAGGGCCATGCTCACCTCTGGAGGCTCTAGGGATGACCTGGTGACTCGGTCGCCCTAGGCTTGGCCCCCACGATCACATGAGCTTCTCCTCTGTGCACCTGTCTCCTCCTCTGTCTCTTATAAGGCACCTGTCGCTGGATGAGTTCCCCCCCTGCCACAGGTAATCCAGAATAATCTCATCTGAGAGACTATGGACTCTGAAAAACAAACTGAGGGTTCTAGAGGGGAGGGGGGTGGGGGGATGGGTTAGCCTGGTGATGGGTATTAAAGAGGGCACGTTCTGCATGGAGCACTGGGTGTTATGCACAAACCATGAATCATGGAACACTACATCAAAAACTAATGATGTAATGTATGGTGATTAACATAACATAATAATAAAAAAAATATTGTTAGCATCAAAAAAAAAAAAAGATCCTTAACTGAATTACATCTGTAAAGACCCTTTTTCCAAATGAGGCAACATGCATGGGTTTCTAGGGATCTGGACAGGGACACATGTTATTCGGAGTCACCATTCAACCCAATGCAGGGACCAACTTTGTCCCCTTCATTACTGTAGATCTGAGAAGCCATCCCCACATTTCCCAGCACTCAGTGTTTGCTCAAAGATGGCTGATCTTATGCCCCCCACCTCCCATGTTCTCAGGGTCGTATCAGCCAAGTGATAGAGTCATTATCCATTTGCAGACAGTGGATCTAACATTTCAACAGCAGAATCCCCCTCCCCTCGACACACTTGTGCTGGGACCAGACTCTGGAGCCACGAGCTCATCACACCGTCTTTCCCGACTCGGTGCTCCCTATGGGAGAAAGGAGCAGTGACAAAGCTGGGGACCCTGGGTGCTGCCAGGATGGAGGCCCCCTAGCCGGGCCCCAACCTCGAGACCTGTTTTAGGCTCTGGTCCTCCCTTGATTGTCAGCTTCCTTACCTCTCCTGCCAGGGCCCCCCTGCCGCCGTGACCCAGACGCTTCTCCTGTCCTTCCTCCTGCCCCCGTAGGTGGAGGATCTGCATGCCCTGCACCCGAGCACCGACTTCTCCAACAAGGAGCTGAAAGAAACTTCTTTATTTCCCCCAGAGCAGGAGACCTGTGAGGCAGCACCAGCTACACCTGGAGGGACGTGGATGTCCCGTCTCCGTGGGTTCCAGGAAACTGAACCAATTCACAAGAGGCCTCTGGACTGTTTATTTATCCACCTGGCGTTCCGTGAACAACAGCAGCAAACAGAAAAGGTAGTATGGGGACATCAGCACCTGCCCTGGAGGAGGAGTCCACCCCTCACTACTCACACGGCCTGCTCAGGCCCTCTCCCAGTGAAGCCAGGAGTGAGGGGGTGCAAGGTGGGCTTCTGGGCCCACCCAAAGCCCACACCCCAGAGCCCAGAAACCCCCACCCTACTATCACAGGCCTGCCTGGGCCTCTTGCCAGACCTGTCCACTCTAGGGAGGCCACACCACTGATGGTGCACGCTTATGGTGCACTCAGGGGGTTGGATAAAGCTCGGACCCCTGGGCTCCTGGCCCCTCACAGACAGAACCTCGGATGGGAGAAGGGGGCAGGCCACGGCTGGGCTCCAGGGCTCTCCTCTCTATCCCATTCTCATGCAGAAAAATTTAGAAAGCACTAAAATCCCTAATGTGAACCACGCCTTTCATGTCATTACAAAAATATATCTACTCAGGTAGGAGGGGAGAAAATATTTTCTCAAAAAAATTAACGTAAGGTATAACTTATCAATAGTTTTGCATATCGTATGTGGGTGTCCCTTTGTGCCCTTGCCTCGGAGCCTGAAGATATTCAGGACAGGCCCAGGGGACTCAGGCCACCAGCAGAGGAATGTAATGTGCTCCCACCTTGGGTGAACTCCCTGGGGCATTTTCCCTGCTAAGCAAGGAATCCCGCCAGGGCAGCGGTGGGCACGTGGCCTGGTGCAGAGTCTCAGAAGGATGGATGGAGATACAAAGGAAAGGGGTCTGCACTGCACCCCTAGCCCGGGAGCCTGCTCCTCCCCAAGCCCATTCTCTGGCTGCCATTACGGCGTCCATGCATGGCCCTGCAACCCACAGATTAATCTGAAGAAAAGAGAATTTCAGCCTATCCGGGCTGTGAGAGCTTGGGGGGGCGGGGTGGCGCGGGGGGATGTTTCCACTTCAAACTTTCAAATATCCCATTCACAGACTCATTCTTGGCAATAGTCCCAATTTTTGCTCACGTAATGTCACTCTTTGTGTGGTTTGGTTGAGTAACAAACCATACTTCGATTTTATGTATATGTTTTTTGCAAAGAATAAATTTGTAAAAATGATTTTGTAATATTTATAACAAATTTACAAATCTGAAAAAAATATTTGGCATTTGTCCTGAAAATATGACCCTTCTTCATGTATATGTTTATGATGTATCTGCTTGAGATCACAAGGAGGAAAATACACGATGGACACGATGTTGTGGCTGCAATTTGTGTGTGTTGGGGGGGTGTTTACTGAACAAAGGACATTATGACAACAACGACAGAAATATTTGATGCACTTATTGTCTTCATGATGTGCTGTGACATCGTTTATGTAATTTTTTTAAAAGATTTTATTTATGTGAGAGAGAGAGAGCACAAACTGGGGAGGCGAAGGGCAGAGGGAGGAGGAGAAGCAGGCTCCCCGCTGAGCAGGGAGCCCGATGCGGGGCTCGATCCCAGGACCCTGGGACCGTGACCTGAACTGAAGGCAGACGCTTAACCGACTGAGAACCCCTGACACCCAGGCCACACCCCAGTCAGTACATTAGAATCCCTGGGGCTGGAGTCCAGACAGGGCCCTTTGGGGGAGCTCCCCAGAGGATGGTTAGGGAGAGTTTTAGGGGAGGCAGCACATGAAGGTAGCAAAGCCCCACAGGGTTGGAGTGGGTGAGACCTCTGGGGTCAAGTAGGCCTGAGTTCCGATCCCAGCTCACTTAGCCCAAGTTACTTAACCACTCAGACCCTCAGTTTGTGATCTGTAAAATGGGTCAATACCCGCAGTCCAGGTGTGGTGAGAGTATTAATGAGGAAACAGAGCATAGCGCCTGCTCCCCACGAGGCAGTGTGAACTACTGTGAGCACCCCGGGATTGGAGCAAGCAGACCCCAATCCTAAGCCCTCCTGACTTTGTGAACCTTGGTTTTCCCTGGCTATAAAATGGGGAGAATCCCGATCCATCCTCTGGTAGATGAGAGCAGCTCCCAGGGCGAGCGGGCCCAGGCATCCTGCCTCCCACGGTGAGTTGTGTCTGGGCTGGCCAGTGTCCCACGACTGCAGAGAATTCCCTGCACCCCCGCTGGTGGCCTCTCCCTCGATGTGGAAGCTGTTACTGCAAAAACCCGCTTTCCTGCCTGCCGGTGTAAGTGGAGGGGCCACCCCTGAGATGTGGTTTTCGCGGAGTGCCTCTAGCCTGCCCAGAAGTTCACCAGGGCCCCGAGGGCTCAACGGCCAGAGCCAGTGTTTTATCAGTGAACGCAACGGCTGGTGGCAGTGACAGTGGGGCCACCTAGGGAGGCAGTTTGGGAGCCAGCCGGCCTTGGAAGGGGCCTCTGTATCGGCCTCCAGCTGGGCCTGGCTTCTGCTCTGAAATGCCCTGAGAGCTGTGCTCTGGAAAGATCTGGAATCTTGGAGCCAGGATGGTGGGGGGGGGGCGCATGAGAGACCCTCCATCTCCTCCTAGCTTTGTAAAGCTCACACAAGGGTCTCCTCTCCCCGCTCCCCCAGGGAGCTCAGCGTCTCTTCCAAGGGGGCCTGGAGGGAGGTTTTGTTTTCCTAAAGCCCCCAGCACTCCCGCCCGCAGTTCCCGGCTCTGTCCCAGCAGGACCCTGGAGCTGCAGAAACACATGGAAACACATGGGTGACCTCCCAGAGGAAGCTCTGGCTCCTGGCAGAGGGGCGGGCAGGTGGCCCTCACTATCACCCCAGCAGCCCCACCCCGGGATGGAGAAGAGCCCCATGGCCTGGGACACGCCACCTCCCGTACCCCACCCCCAAATTCCTAGGCTGTTGTTGCTGGAACAAAAGTGGGCGTGTTGTGAGCCCCAGTTCTGCTGGCCAGGCTGGCAGGGGATGGCAGGGAGGGGAGGGTCCATGGAGGGCAGGCCCCAGGGAGTGGGTCTGAGGGTGTGGCCAGCCTCCTCCCCGGGGGCCCCTGTGGGCCTGCTGTGTCCTAAGCCCCCGACGCTGCTGGCCACCGAGGGCCCTGTGGCTTGGCTTCTTCCTTGGGACCACTATGGTGAGGGGAGGCCCAGCTGAGCTGAGGTTCCGGAGATGCTGCTACTCAGTTTCCTCCAAGATGCTGGGAAGGAGCCCCCCACTGCAGGATGCTGTGGGTAGGAGTGTCCCCTTAGGGTGAAAGGCAGAGTCTCAGCCCAGGGCCCAGAGTGCTGGGCCCCTGCCCCTCCCGCTCTCAGTGAGGGGCACACCTTGGTTGGACCTAGGCTAGACAAAGTGCAGGTGCCATGGGAAGGCTCTCCAACCTTCGAAAGGCTGACTCGACCAAGCAGTGGGTGCCCAGCCGTAGGTGCCCACCTCTGCACCTCTGAGCCAGCAGCCCCCAGCCCTGTGCTGCACCTCCATCAGGCCGCTGTGACTCCACTTTCCAGAGGGACAGAAGAGGCCCAGAAAGGCTAGCCATGCTGCTCGAGGCTACACAGGATCCCCGGGCTCTGAGCCTCCTCCCCCCACCGTCTCCTGGGGCCCAGCATCTCCTAGGCCTACAAGGTCACCCAGGTCAACCCTTGGCAAACTTTCTTGGAAAAAGTCTTCTTCCTTAAAGTCTGACCTGGACGTTCATTCAATCAGTCAAAGCTCCGGAAGGGTAGTAGCGGGCGTGGGTGCCCCGAGCCCTGCCCACCCTGTGATGAGACCCTCTGAAAAGCCCCGGAGGGCCCAGGAACTGAACGAAACCCTCTGATTACTTCTAGTCCAGGGTATGAGGACCCCACGCTATGGGTGGAGCAAGCCAGGCAGTGGAGGCCGAGTGTGGACCGTGGCCCCCCGGGAGAGAGCCGATGTGGGCTGCCCCCCCAAGGCCCGCCTTCGGCTCACACTGGAAATCCATTCACACTGGCTTCTGTGGCCTGCAAACCGCACTCGCCCTGGCTCCTGCCGGAACCCTGATGCGTCCCATATTTCTGGTCGGACAGCCAGTAAAACTCAGTCTCCTCCTTGTAATCGCCAATCCGTTTCCCGTTGGAGAAGCTGACTTTGAACTTACAGAGAACAAAGACCCCTTTGTGAGTGGCTTTTGGGAAGGGAGATGGGGGAACATTGCAGAAATAATATGTGGAGCAGCAACCCCAATTATATTTTGTAACCTCCCTGGTGAACATGAAATAAAAACCACTTATTTAGAGAGTCACAGTGGAGCCAAGTTTCTCTCGGCCTGGACGTGGGGGCACCCGGGCCAGGGGGACAGTCGCGGCGCGAAGGAGGGCAGCAGGTCAGCCGTGAGCTCACCTGGCTGCTGGGGCCCTGTCCCGCCAGGCGACACATCGTCAGACACAGCATTAATATCTTCTTTCCAGCTGCAGAGGAAGTCCAACTTGTGCAGGAGGGAAGTCATTTCTTTACTGTGAGGAGCTGGAAAGAAAGTGGCCACATCCCTCCCTCTCCCAGCCGTGTGTGTCTCCCCAGGCTTCCCTCAGTCTCTTCCTGACAACGCTGCAGGCAGGGACGGAGTCGGAGGGCTGGCCCCGGGGCCCCCGCAGGAGCCGGGCAGAGGCTAGAGCTGTCTCCCCTCCCTTCCCGGCTCAGGGAACGCCGGCTGCCAGCCCCTGGCCTGTGGTTTCTTCACACACTCTGTACTTGGTCAGCTGCTTGCTCTGTGCCCACCAGTCTTCTTCTCTCTCTAGCAAAACCCCATCTCTCCCTCCAGTTTGAGGTACATGTCGCCTCCTCAGGGAAGCCCTCTCGGATTCGGGTCCTCTCTCCCCTCCTCCCCTCCACTAATACTCAACACGAGGCAGTGTGGATTCATCTCACATCTGCCCCCTCGGCCGACCAAGGTGCTGAGGATATGATTTGTCCTTGTGTCGCTGACACCTATTTCAGGGCCTGGCACAATGGTCGCCTATGAGTGGTTGGATGAGCAGGTCCACATACTACTTACTCCATAACAGTGGTGGCCAAGATGCTTTTGGCTAAAAATCACCTTCTAAAGGAAAAGATGAGGGGGCAGGGACGGGGTTACTGGTGGGAAGGGAGGTTCATATAACACCTATCTGAGTAGATGGCTTCAGGCATGGCTTGATCCAGGGTCTCCCTCTTCATCTCTCCATCTCGGCCTTATCCCAGGCAGGCCTCCCATTATGAGGGGAGCTAGAAATGTATATCCTGCCCGCTTAGCAACCCCATGGAAGGACAGCCCCTCGGTCCTCATGGTTGGGCAAAGTCAATGCTCTGTCCCCATCCAGTTCAGGGGGTCTGAAAGTAGGCTCTTTCCCGGGAAAGTAAAAGCTCTGGCAGCTCTGATAAAGCAGAGATCTAAAACGGCAGTTTCCAGAGACATGGAATACTCTACTCTGCCTCTCACTGCGCTCCCCAGGACGGTTCTGGGCATGAAAACCCTTAATATAATATTTTGCATCTCCTTAAGTAATAATTTACACGTCATCTACCTCCAAAAGAGATCCAGGGCCACCGTGTAGCTTTGGCTTGTTTGCAATCCTTGCAAAGGGCTTCCATTGGGTGCCCACAGTGAGCAATGGAAGCCAAGAAAAGTGAGGGCCACCAGTGAGCAGGACTCCCTGCTCAAAGGTGCACTGTGACCCGACCAAGGTCAGCTGAAGTTGAGTTGCTTTTCTGCTCCTGCTCCCCAATGAAACCAGGAACAGACATAATGAAAGTGTTGTGTTGCTGTGTTGCTATTGTCCATGTCTACCATTTTGCTCCAGCTCCTTTCTCCCGCGGAAATGCAGCTCCGGGTCTTCTAGTGAGGCAAATCCTGGTGCCCCAGGCCCCTGGAGAGAGCTCGTGGTTATTTTTGTTGCTGTTGTTTTTGGTTTGCTTATAAAGTAATATCTCTGTCTATACACATATGTACAATTGCACACACACACGCATCTCACAGGTATATGTAAGTGAGCTAGAATCTAATGCAGAAGATCCCTATCACCTCATGGAATTCACACATGGACCCATTTCACAGATTAGGGAACTGCTGCACAGAAAGATCGATTGATAAGCCCAAGGGCCATCAGCTAGTACATGGAGAGGCTCTAAACAGAAGGCCCAAGAGACAAGGGTCTCACACTTGTTGCCAGCCCCATTCAGTCTGAGAGGGGGCTGAAGAGGGTAAGCAAAAGCAGAGATAGAACAAACTCTGTCCCTCGGTGTGGGGTTCAGACCCATGAGCCGGCCACTCCTGACCGGCCAGTCATTCTCAGGTCAGGGACCTGGATTCCTTACCCTGTCTGGCAGTCCTATTTTGGGGCCTGGCTCTATGCTGTGCTGACCCTTCATTCTCAGAGACACAAAGGGACTGGTCAGGGGCAGTGAGGGTCCAACAGGACAGCAGCAGGGCCAGTGGCCCACGTGGCCCATTCCAGGGGCCCAGGCCAGGCAGCAGCCACAGAGGGACCTGCCTAGGAGGGTTCTAGAAGAGCTCTTCCCTGGGATAAAGGACAAAAAGATCATTCTGATTTCCCCCACATGCACCTACTGGTTGGAAGTCTTGAGATTTTCCTGCCACCTTCACTCTGGCCAAAAGATGTCCCTGCCTCCACTCTGCCCCAAGCCCGGGACGCGCCCCCGTCCACACTGGGCACTGAGGTCCCTTGCTCTGGTCCTGCCCCGGTACCTCCCTGGCAAGCACCACGTGTCTCTGGGGCTTTGCTCAGCGACCAGGGCGCAGACCCTAACTTCATCCCCATGGTGTTGTCCTGTGGACCAGGTCCGGGTGGGTGAGTAAGCTCCTGTCATTAACATGCAGAGGACCAAGTGACACCACCACGTGACGTGCTCCAATGGGCTTCCCAGCTCAAGTACAGGCACCGGGGGGAGACGCTGCAGGCCCGGTGGGCTCCAAAGCAGTCACCCTGTCAGCAAGCGGGGACTCGCTTCTGCAGAATGGTGTCACACTACCTCATGAGGTTGATGGCATTCATCGGAATCTCTTTCTTCTCTTCGTTTTGTCTGTAATTTTTGAATGGTCTTGGGGAACTGGGTCCATAACAGCTACAAACATAAGAGGGTTATGCCTGTTTTCATGTTTTTTATGTATTTAAGTAACGTTAAAATGAAAATAATTTAGATCAGTACTAGGGAACGAAGATAATTTTTTTCCTCCAAAAGGTGGGGGTGGGGGGAAGGGTCCTACATTATTTGGGTTTAAGAAACACTGTGATAAAATAATCAATCCCACCTGAGGTGTCAAGAGCCAATAAGGGACAAAGGGACGATAAGCCGATGAGGAGGTAGTCCGGAAAAGGGTCAAAAATGCAGAGACAGCTTTGGGTTTGAACCCACATTCCTGTATGAACTCTGACCTGGGAAAAGGGACTTGGTGCCTCTGAGCCAGTTTTCACAGCTGAAAACCAGAACACCAGTAAAGATTAGGTGGTCCCTGAGCTCCGGGCGTCACCCTACCCAAGGCGGACCGGCTGCACCCAGACTCCCTTGGAGAAACACCTTGAACCAAGAAAAGCCCTTCTCCAGTAGGGATGCCAGGCCCCTGACAAGCAAGTTAGGAGAGGGCTTGGCTGGGGGCTTTGGGGCAGTGCCCCCCAAGGGCCAGCTGCCCCTTCTACTGTGGGACAAGGACAGGACCACGCAACACTCTCAAATCCAAACCCAAGCGTGAACTCAGCCTCACCTGCACCCTCCAATGCTTTAGCACAAGAAGAGCTATCATTGTCCTTGACCTTCAACACCAGCTTTGGTTGGAACAAGCGGAAGGACTCCAGCAGCAGTAACCCCGAGAGCCGGGGCTATTGGGTCACACAGATGAATTTCCAGAACGTTTAAGCCAACAGACTCCCGTGTGTCTCCCAGAGCAGGTAGGACCTCCTGACCTGAGCTGAGGCCAGAGAGGTTCGTGAGTGCCCACACGAGACCCAAGCCCCCAGCCCTGGTCGACAGCCTGCCAGCCACTGAAGGGCCCAGGGTGAGGCAGGGTCCTGGGCACGGGCCAGGAGGCTGGGGAGAGAAGGACCGCGGTCTTCCCAGTGAGGGGCCATGGTCATCACCAGCCTGCCTCCCTGAAGAGCCCTCAAATCATGAGACTTGCTGGTTGTCCTGGACATTTGGGGACTGGGCTCAGGGTCCACCCAGCGGCGGCCGGTGGGGCTTCCTGACAAGGCAATGATCTCATTTATTTTTACATTTCAGGGTTGCCCCCATCAAAGGGAAGGCTCGTTTTAACCAGTGGCCACTAAAAATAAATATTGAAACACCACATTTGTGTGGCTGATCCAGGCCGCACCGGGCCTCAGAGGCACGCCGTCGCCCTCGGCCGGCTGGGACAACGACACTCTCGTGCCCCCCAGCACCGGAGGGGCCGGGCCCGGCCTAGAAGGAGGACCAACCCTGTGATGTCCACACACATCCATATTTCCCGGCATCTGGGGAAAACTGACTGAGAGGAAAGAAGGTCAGAAGGAGACCAAGAGAGGAGACGTCTCTCCAGAGCATTCTTCCCCACACTGGAGTGTGGGCGGCCCTGCAAGAAACACCCCCACGGTCCACCACATCCTTGGTCCGCTCCAGCCGCGCAGGGCCCCACTGAGACACCAGACACCGGGGCCCTGGCCGCAGCCCAGGCCACAAACCACACACGGCAGGGGGTCCTGGGGGCAGGGCCGGCGGGGCCCTCCAGCTGGGAGAAGGCCAGCCCCGGAGAGAAGAAAGTCCTTACCCTGCCAGCAACCTTCTGCTGATTTCCAACGGTGGGACGTCCAAAGGCAGCTCTACTGTTAGGAGGCCTGGCGGTGGGGGCGGGAAGGCCCCGCGTCAGCAGCTGGAATGAGAGATGGAATGAGAGAGAGAGAGAGAGAAACAGAGACAGAGAAAAGAAAGACACACAAAGAAGAGAAAGACAGAGAGACACAGAGAGAGACCTCTAACTCTCAGACAGGATAAGGGCAGCTAGAAAGAGAGCACAGTGAGGTGGTGTAGCTCCCTCCTGAACTCCTGGGCTCCCGAGCTGCCCTCCTGCTGGACGGGCTCCCCAACTTGCGTGTGAGCAGAGCTCCCCGCTTCCGAGGCCCGGCTCCCCTCCCCTCGGCTGACCATGCTCTGGAGGCATCCAGGGCTACCTTCTCTCCAAATGAAGTTGGACCTAGAGTCACACAGGGGATGCAAAGAAGCTACTGCTCCCCAGGTTCCTATAACCTTGGGCCACGCTATGAAATAAGGTTTTCGGTAAGTCCGTGACTATGTTGTGACTACTACGAATGATTTCCACTGTATTTGTGTGGGTTAAAGCCCTATCAGTTTGTTCATACACTGAGACTATGAGCAATGCTTGCACATCTTATTTTGTCTGAACGCTCTTTCTTTTTCCTCCCTCCCTTCCTCCCTCCCTCTCTCCCTCCTTCCTTCCTTCTTTTTTTTTTTAAGATTTTATTTATCTATTTGATGGAGAGAGAGACAGCGAGAGAGGGAACACAAGCAGGGGGAGCAGGAGAGGGAGAAGCAGACCTCCCGCAGAGCAGGGAGCTGGATGCGGGGCTCGATCCCAGGACCCCGGGACCATGACCTGAGCCGAAGGCAGATGCTCAACAACTGAGCCACACAGGCGCCCCAACTTTTTTTAATATACTGAAAGGCTCCAAAAGCAAGAGTGAGCAGGACTTGCCTCCACCCGAGGTCACCTGGAGGCTAGTGTGGGTCTATAAGTGCCCCACCCCCCGCTGAGAATATGACAGGCCCCAGGACCTAGGGCGGCCCCAGGGAAAGCCCTATACCCCTAAATGCTAAGACCTTTGAGCCCTCTTGTCCCTTTGAAGTCACTGGAATCAGGGACCCTGAAAGGCAGGGGAGCCTGGGGAGCCAGCTGGCTATGGCACGTGAGAGGTCCACCTAGCTGGGGCTGAGCCGCCAGGAAGAAAGGGGATCCAAAGCCGGTGCTCAGCCCACCTGAATGGACTGGTCCAGGTTCCCAAAGCAGAGCCCGCTTTGGGGAGCAGGAGTTGGACACTAAGGGAAATGTGACATTCCTTTTTTTTTTTCTTTAAGATTTTATTTATTTATTTACCAGAGAGAGAGAGAAATAGAGAGCAAGCACAAGGAGGGGGAGGGGCAGAGGGAGAAGCAGGCTCCCTGGGACTCAATCCCAGGACCCCAGGATCATGACCTGAGCCAAAGGCAGACGCTTAACTGACTGAGCCACCCAGGCACACCGCCCCCCCGCCCCCCGAATGTGGCATTCCTGTTGCTTGTCCCTGGCCCTGATCTAGCTGGATGTTATTACTGAAGGCATTTTTTTTTCTGTCTTCATTCACCCTCTGGAAACATCTTGAGAGAATTGCAGTGATAGGCAATCGAACATCTCTCTCATCCCATAATAAAACATGCTTACATATTTTATCCCATTTGATGTTCACAACAGACCCACTTTTCACACCAAACGCTTTCCTGCCACAGGACATTTGCACATGCTCTTCCTCCTGCTTTAAATACTCTTCCCCATGCTGTATTCCCTTCATTCGGGCCTCGATCAAATGTTCCTTCTCTGAAAAGCCTTACTCTACACCCATGTGTAATCCATATGTAATCCACAATTTCCTTGTTCTTAGAAGATACACACTGGTATGGTTAGAGATTGTTGTGAATTAAAAATGGTTACAGATTCTTTGAAGGTTCTTTGCAGCTTCTATCAAAAGGCACAGTCTATTTCCACACCCTTCTAATAGATGCCAACTTGTAAACTTGCTTTGAGTAGTAGACCGTGGCACAAGTGAAGCAATGTGACTCCAAGCAAGAACTTAAAGGACCTTGCTGCTTCCACTCTCATTCCTTTGGAACTCCTTATGAGGAAGGCTGAGCCCGCCTGCTGCAGAGGGCATGTGGAGGAGAACTAAGGCACCAAGCCAACAGCCCAACCAACTACCGGGTTGTGAATGGGGCCACCTGTTGACCCGTTTAGGAAGAATTTTTAACTGAAACAAGAGTGAAGAGTTAACGTCTGCAACTTGCATTTTTCAAAATAAGAAGAGGGGGACCAACAGAAATAAAGCATCAAAGAGCTACATCTAGGGTCAGTGTCTTTTTCACCAAGGGAGCCAACACAGATCGATGAGGGAAGGAAAAGTCTTCAAAAAATAATTTTGGGACAACTGTATATGCACCAGCAAAGAAATGAAATTGGACCCTTAACTCACACCAAATAAAAAAATTAGCTCAAAATGGATCTAAAACCCAAACGTGAGAACTAAAGCTAAAATACTCTTGGAAGCAAACATAGACATAAATCTTGATCTTGTAATAGGCAAGAGTTTCTTAGATATGATACCACAAGCAACAAAATAAAAAAAATAAATCAATTGGACATCATTAAAATTAAATATTTTTGTGTTTTAAAGCACACCGTCAAGAAAGTGGAAAAGACAACCCAAAGAAAGGGAAAAATATTTGCAAATTATATGCCTGATAAGGGGCTTGTTTCTGGAATACATAAAGAATTCTAAAAAGTCAGTAATCAGACCAATAATCTGATTTTAAAATGGCAAAGAATTTGGATAGACATTTCTCCAAAGGAGACATACAAATGGATAATGAGTATTTGTACAAAAACATGTACAAAATGATTCTTGACATGATTAATTATTAGGGAAATGCAATCAAAACCATAATGAGATTCCACATTAGAATTACTATAATTTTTTTTTAGAATTATTTTAATTTAAAAAAGGCAGGGGTGCCTGGCTGGCTCAGTTGGTGGAGCGTGAGACTCTTGATCTTGGGATCATACGTTCAAGCCCCATGTTGGGTATAGAGATTACCTAAAAATAAAATCTTTAGTAAATAAATAAATAAAATGTAAAAGGTAAATAATAAGTGTTTGCAAGGTATAGAGAAAGTGGAACACTTACATTGCTAATGGGAATGGGAAATGATGTAGCCACCTCGGAAAACAGTTTGGTGATTCCTCAAAAAGTTAAACATAGAGTTATTATACGAGCCAGCAATTCCACTCTTAGGTATATGCCCCAAAGAAATGAAAACATGTCCCCACAAAACCCTGTACATGGATCTTCATAGCAGCATTACTCATAATAGCCAAAAAGTAGGAATAACTCAAACATCCATCAACTAATGAATGGATAAACAAATATGGCATATCCATAAATGGAAAATTATTCAGCCATAAAAAGGAAGGAAATGTTGCATGCTACAACATAGATGGATCTTGAAAATATGCTAAGTTAAAAAGCCAGACACAAAAAGTCATATATGACATTATTCCATCTATATTAAATGCCCAGAATAGGCAAATCCATAGAGACACAGATTAGTAGTTGTCAGGGACTTGGGAGGGGAGGAATGAGGAGTGACTGCTAATAAATGGGGTTTATTTTTCAGGTAACGAAAATGTTCTAGGGGTGTCTGGGTGGCTCAGTTGGTTGAGCATCCAACTCTTGATTTCGGCTCAGGTCATGATCTCAGGGTCGTGAGACAGAGCCCCACATTGGGCTCCACAGTCAGCACGGAGTCTGAGATTCTCTCTCTCCCTCTGCCTCTGCTCTTCCCCCTGCTTACGCACTCTTTCTCTCTCTCAAAATAAAGAAAATCTTTTTAAGAATGTTCTAGAACTAAGTAAAGTGATGACTATACAACATTGTGAATAATACTGAAAACCACTGAATTGTACACTTTAAAATGGTGAGTTTTATGGTGTGTAAATTATATCTCAGCAGAAAAGCCCAAAACGTCTAAACAAGATAAAACTTAGGCAAATATACATTTTCTGTAATATTTAATTTTCTTGATTTGTTCTTTAGTTTTATTTCTTCCTTCCCAAACTATATAATTTTATTTCCTTTTCTTATCTTATTGCATTAGCTAGTACTTCCAATATGATGTTGAAAAGGAGTAGAGAGAAGGGACATCTTTGTCTTGTTCCTGATCTTAGTGGGAAAGCTTCTAGTTTCTCACCATTAAGTATGATGTTAGCTGTAGGTTTTGTAAATATTTTTTTATCAGGTTGAGGAAGTTCCCTTCTATTCATAATTTACTAAGTTTTTATCATGAATAGTTGTTGGGTTTTGTCGAATGCTTTTTCTTCATATGATCAAGTGATTTTCCTTTTTTAGCCTGTTGGTGTGATGGAGTACATTAATTTGCAAGTCTTGAACCAGACTTGCTTACTTGGGATAAATCCCACTTGGTCATGTTGTATAATCCTTTTTATATATTGTTGGGTTTAATTTCCTAATAGTTTATCGAGGAATTGTGCATCTCTGTTCATGAGACATGTTGGTCTGTGGTCTTCTTCTCTTGTAATGTCTTTGATGGTATGCCTTGTCACTTTTCTTGGTAGTTGGATATGATGTACCAGGTAAAAGGAACTGCCATAAATAAACCTTAGTAATGTGGTGAGATGTGTGGGGAGGGGAAGTGTTCTATAGTCCTAGAATTAGGTCTTAATCTTTTAGTGAGCCTGTCTCTCTGGATGGTGAACCTCACAAGAGTGTCTCAGGATTTTTCTCCCCCTTAGTTTCTTAAGAGTTGACTACTTCCCTTCCCCCCAGAGCAGTTAGGCTCTGATAATACCCCAACAGCATAGGCTCTGGTTAACTAGTTTACCCTGAAGGCAGGCCTTGTTAAGGAGAACAGAGTGCTCTGGCATATTTCAAAATGTCTCCTTTTCCCCTCCCCTGCCAGAGTTATGAAGGGATTTTTACTCTGATACTTTCGGTGGGAACCTGCTCAAGCTCCGGGAGGTCAATCTCAGGTCAACAGTCTGGGGGACGCTCTGTGATTGTGGCCCTTGGAGGTTTTAATTCTCAGACTTGTCCACACTGGGCCTCCAGCTGTTCATCAATTACAGTTCACATTTTCCTACCCCAGCACATGTTCCCACTATGGTTTCTAGTGACAAGTCTCTGCTCCGGGAAGCCGTGACTCCGTGTATTCACCTCTGTCTCTCCAATCTTGGAGGCAGCGATTTGCCTTATGCCCTCTGCTCTCTTATGAATCCAAGAAGAGTTGTTGATTTTTCCCTTTGTTCAACAGGACAGAGTGGTGATTTCCAAACTCCTTACCTGTGGAACCCTGTTCATTAGTTTTAAATTAATAATTTAAAAAGATGTTTGAATTTTAAAGATATTATTCCAATTTAGCAAAATAGTTCATGTATGACATAATAAAATTTGCACTCATCTCGCAGTTTGCACTTATGTTATACTGTTTTGAATTTTAAATACAAATAAAATAGTGGTCACCCAGAATGGCAGAACTAAAGTAACTCAAATTCCATATCTTCATCTTTCCAATCACTGTACTATCATTGTTTTGTCAAATCTGCTGTTAATGAGGGAATTCATAGTACCCCAGGGTTAGAGACATGAGCCATGCCCACAATGGCCTTTTCCCTCTTACGACTTACTTTATAAAGCCCATTTCTGGGCCAACTGTATATGTAGGAGTCCTCCAAATGAACTTTCACGTAGAATATAAAATTTATGAAAAGATAAATAAAATCACGCTAATATGTAGCATATATACTCACTAACAAGCCATTTTTTAGAATTCAACCAATAAAATATCTTCCCTGGAAGGATTATTTTATCATACCAGGCTATAAAAACAGCAGTCCGACTTGGTGTATTTCATTATTGTCCTGTTTTCTATAGATATCCCCCTCCCGACTTTATTGACTAAACCCAGGCAGACACAGACAGTCCCCATCCCTCTGCCCTTGGTTCACCACCTATATACTCTCTGTTCTCCAATAGTTCTTACTTTAGTCAACCCTCAGGAGAAACTCATGAGCTAGATATTATCATCCCCACGTTACAAATGAGGAAAGACAGGCCCAGAGAGGTGAGGGGTTTGTGCAGGGGCTAGGAGGGATCAGAGCCTGAAGCCAGTTCTAGCGGAACTGGCTAGTTCTCAGCCACTTTTGTTCGGGGCCTAGCTCCCCATCTGTGGCACCCCACCCAGACTGGCCTCTCTCATTGCTGCCACTGATCAGTCTACTCACCACACTTCCACTGTCAGACTCCTCCCAGCTGAGCCATGCTCCCCAGGAAACTGTCCTCAGCTCAGTGTCTGCTATTGGCCTGCATAGAACCTGGGAATTCCTTCTCACTAAGGTGCCCAGAGCTGATAACAGTCTCCTTTCCCAGGAGGCGTTTGCCTTTAACAAAGGGAGTAGTACTTCCTAATTAGCCAAAAGAATGCCTCTACTAGGCTGCTAGAATCATCCATCTACACATTACCTCTTCCTCCACATTACCTCAGGAGTAGTTGGCTCCCCAAACATGAATTCTGCTTGAGCATACATCAAGAGAGAGACCCCAAAATCAACTCAGCCTCAAAGTGCAGTTAGAGGAACAGTTACATGACACATTCTCATGTGTCTGGTTATATGGAGCCAAGAGAGTCTAGCCTCTCCCCCAACTGGTCCTAGATCCAGCAGCTCAGTCTCTGCCTCATGAGCACAAACAGCCTCAGCAGGGCCCGGAGAAGCGGCTGTGGGAGGACAGAGCCTTACACACTCCGGGAGTGGGTCTGGTCCTTCTCAGTGCACTCAGATGCTCCCCTCTGGAGTTGCCAGACTTACCAAGCTTAACACGTGCCAATTTTTTATTATTGTCCTCCGAGACCTCACGACTCATTACAATCCTTCTGCACAAACAGATGAAGGAATAGGCTTGAGAAATATGTACATCTGTTTAAAAAAAAATAGTTTCAGATTCCACTTTATATCATCCAGGGTTTACTTACAGGAAATAGAAACCACTCAAACAATTTTAAGCAAAAGGGGGTTTAGACAGGAAATTATGGGCTTACAATTTTATTGAAAGGGCTAGAGGAGCAGGCGTGGGCCAAGTCTGTTGGAGAGCTGCCCAGAACAATGCCTGGGGACCAGCCGGCCTGGTGCTGCTGCCTCAGCCCTGCCAGCCAGGTGGGGGTTAGGAGGTCATCACTGCTGCCCCGCACCTGCCTCTTGACCCCACAAAAGGACTAAGTGGACCCTGGGATGCCGCTGCACCCAAAACAACCACCACAACTCTGCTTGCCAGCAGGAACAGCCAAAAGCAACAGGGGGATGCTCTTGGCTTTGAACCGTAGTAGCGTGCAACTAAGTGGCAGAACTGGGCATATGCTGCAGCGAGCTCACACCAGCAAGAGTCAGTGGTACCCAGCAATCCCAGCTTTACATTCAGTGGCATCATATGAATAGCTTAATTGAAATTGACCACGCTGGGAGTATTTACACCACAAAAATCAGCAAGCACCACAACAAGCCAGAGTGTACTTTTTATTTTATTTATTTATTTAGAGAGCTGGTTGTTAAGTATTTACCAGCACACCACTCTAGCTGCAAGGGAAGCAGGAAATGCATCTGTTCACTTTCCAGCCTTTGAAAGAACACTAAAGGGCAGGTGAAAGGATGCTCGCTGCCAAGCCACCACCCATCACCCACACTTCTGGGAAGGTGCCCTCCAGTAAACTCGCACATGTGCGAAATGTCATATGACTGATGATGTTGCGGGGTTGTTGGTAATTGTGTTGAAGCAAAATTTCTTAGCACAAATGGCTCTTGAGCATATGTCGAAGTTTATTACCCTCCCAGCAAGGGAATTGGCAAGGTGACAAAACAGTGTGTCAGTTCAGAGAGGGTTTGGAAATTGTTGATGTGTATCTGCAGCGGGGAAAGAAGGCTTGCATAAGCAGCTCATTAGGAAAAGAGGCAGCTAATAAGGGCAAGATTACGGTTTCATTTACCACAATCATTGATACTTCTGTATCGGCCGCAACCAGTAAAATTCCAGGCCCAATAATCTTAGAGGCCATTTCTGGAGACACCAGCTGTTCATCAGAAATAACAAGAGACACATCCAAAACACCCTCCATCTGTGGCTGTTAATTAGACACACACAGTTACATAGTTCTGTGGCCCCGCAGAGCTGGATGAGGGCCAGTCAGCCCAGAGGGGGTAGCAAGCATGTTGAGCAGAGGTCAGACCGGAGCGCCAAGCAATCAGGTCCTGCTTTGTCACCTTGGCCAACACGACTTTCTGGTTCCAAGATGCAGAACGTGCAGTTGCCTAATCCTTGGTTTTGTCTTTTATTTGATCATAACCGAATACGGAAATAAGCTATATGGACTGAATTGCATTCCCCCCAAAATTCATATATTAAAGCCTTAATCCCCAGTGTGACTGTATTTGGAGGTGGGACCTTTAAGGAGGCAACTAAAGTTAACTGAGATCATTAGGGTGAGGGCCTCAGCCAGTAGTCTTGGTGTCCTTATAAGGAGAGAAAGGGACTCAGAGCTCACTCACGCTCTGCCTTGTGAGGACATTGAGAAGGTGACCGCCTGCAAGCCAGGAAGAGAGCCCTCCCCAGGCACCGACCCTGACGGCACCTGGATCTTGGACTTCCAGGCTCCGGAACCGAGAGGAAATTGATGAGCGTTGTTTAAGCCTCCCAGTCTGTGGTATTTTGTTACAGCAGCTGGAGCAGATGAATTCACGAGCTAAATGCCCATTAGTAGGGAACGGGTCAAATAAATTATAGTGTATCTCTCCAGGGCCACACTGAATACCACACTGGTACCTCCCAGGAGTTGTGCAAAAAGCAACACTCTCTCCTACACTGAAATACTATGCAACCATTAAAACAAAAGAGGCAATTCTAGGAGCATCATTTAACATAAATGGAAAACAGAAGGGACAAATCGTGATGTATATGGTAGGCAGCCATTCAGGTTACAAGTGGTCAAAGGAATCTATAAATGTACTTACTTAACTAAGTGAAATTATCTCTAGAAAGATACCCAAGAAAATGAGTCCAAGAAAAGGGTTGGCCTCCAGGGGAGAGTAGCTGGAAGCAAGGATGGGAAAGGAGATTTTTACTATATGCCTTTTGATACATTTTGAATTTTGTACCAATGTACAACTATTGCCAATTCCGAAATTTTTTTTTAAATGGTTGCAGAAACGTAATACACTGGCTATGGGAATGTGGTATTTGGCCAGGGAAGAGCAGGGGTTGGGCTGGAAGAATCAGAGCACCACCCTACGTGCCTGTTTTTCTGCGGGAATTAACTCTGGACTTCGTGGCACTCAGGGGCCTGGGGCCTGTTCTGACCTTGAGAGAGTCACTCATCCCCATGGGTCAGTGTCCCCCTACGTGACCACCCAGCCTGGGGGACACACAAAACCAACGCATGAATGCACAAACCCAGGTGTGAGTTGGGCTCTCTTCCCAAGCGAGGCAGCGACACAGGTGCTCATTGCAGTGTGGCCCAGATTGGACCCCAGACCAGACACTTCTATAACCCCCCACAAGGCATCCACAGGAAAGCCACTTCTGATCTCCATGTGAAGGAGAACCAGGCCTGTGGTACTACTGGTCAGTAAGAGTGGTAGCAAATGTGGGCTCTGGAGCCCCTGTTTGGCTTGGCCCATCCCTTGCCTGTGTCTAACCTTGTCCTGAGGGACAAGCCTGGTCCATTCTAAATGGTGCTGTGGGGACCGGAGGGGACATGGCCCCTGGAAGGGATGGCATGGGGCTGCACAGAGAGGCTCGTAAATGCTGACCACTGCTATTCCTCGGCTTCAGCTCTGGCCCAGAGAGGCCAGCAGAGCTGCTTGGTGGCACCCCTGTGACTAAAACATCAAGCCAACGTTAAGGCTCATTCAAAGGAACAGACGGCTTACCTTCAGGAGTGGGCAGGTCTCTCTGAACATGTATGGAGATGCCCTTGGCTGGCCTGGCTGGGCCCGGTTAGGGAGGCCCGACTTGGCTGCAGGCCCTAGCACGGCCCCTCTTCCCTTCCTCCTGTGTTTCCCCACACGGAACCTGTTCTCCTTCCTTTGTGGTCCCCACTCCATGCCCAGGCAGAAGCTCCCCTTGCTTCTAAGCTCCGGGAGCTGCCTGGAGCGTGAAGGGAAGTGAGTGCTGGGGGCAGGAAGGGAGGGGACAGATGCAGTGTCCTCGCCTGGCCCGTTCCAGCAGGCTCATCGGCTCCGACCCTTTCCATATCCCAGCAGCCCAAACCTGGTCACTGTGTCCTAGAGAAAGGCTCTGGCCAGCCCCACCAGAAAGCAGCCAGGCTGGCCAGCCCGGCCTAGGCCCCACCCAGCACCGCAGAGGACCTGCTCCACCAGCAGCAACTTTTCCTTTATTTATGAAATATTCTCCATTTGCTCTTTTCAACGTCCCTGTGTTCCCCGACCTTTCCCTTCTGCCCTCCTCCACCCCAACCTCATGCTTCTGCTTGACGGGCCCCCAGGGTCCCGGGGTCTGGGTCTGGCTGAGCCACAGCTGCCAGGCACCTCCGACACCTCCCCCTCTGCCAGGGCCTCTCAGCCACATGTTTCTAATTCCCTGACACTTGGGCCATGAGGTGGGAGGGGGCAGCTGGTGCCCGGCAACCGCGGGCTCCCAGGCCACCTGGGGGGAGGGAGGAATGGGGAGGGGCTGCCCACTCAGGCCTGGCTTGCCCCCAGAGAGCTCCTGCCAGGGTGCCCAGAGCCGCCAGAGGAGCGAGCAGTGGCCAGCAGGGCCAGGGCTGGAAGGGGCCTTTCCCAAGGCCAGATGTTTCTAGAATCTGGCCTTGAAAGGTCCCGACACAATCCCTCCCCAGAGATGGGCCCGCCCAGTGTTCCTTTAAGAGAAGCAAGACAACCAGACCTTTTCCCCACAGCCTAGGAGGTAGGGCTGGGGCTCTTCCGTGAACGTGATGCCCCTTCCCGGCTCTCCGCTGTGACCTCCTCAGTCGTGGACATTTGTAGGGGAGGTGGTTACGGACTGGCATGGCCTGACAGCTGATCGTAGGGTGAGGAGTGGCCCTTCAGGTTGCACTTTTTTTTTTTTAAGAGTGTATTTATTTATTTATTTGAGAGAGAGAGAGAGAGAGAGAGAATGTGAACAGGGGGAGGGGCAGAGGGAGAGAGAGAGAGAATCCCAAGCAGACTCTGTGCTGAGCGTGGAGCCCACCCAGGGCTCAATCTCATGACCCCGAGAGCATGACCTGAGCCAAAACCAAGAGTCAGATACTCAACCAACTGACGTGCCCCCAGGTTGAACTATTTTTAAATCAAATTTATTGAGGTGTACTTTATATACAATAAAATTTGGCCTTTTAGGTGTACAACCTGATGCTTTTGGACAAGTGCATAGCTGTGTAACCACCACCACAATCTAGATGAGGAATATCTCCATTGCCTCAAAAAGTTTCCCGTGTCCCATTGTGGTCAATATCCTTCCCCCATCCCCAAACCTGGCAACTGCTGATCTCTTTTCCATCCCCAGAGTTTTGCCTTTTCCAGACTGTCATAGAATTGGAATCATAAAACACACGGGTCTAGTTCTTTCCACTTAATGTTTTTGAGCTTCATCCATAGGTATATGTTTACCTTTGTAGGAAGCAGCCGAACTGTTCTCTAGAGTGGTTTTACCGCTTTATGTTCCCACCAGCAATGCATGGGAGTTCCAGTTCCTCCACATCCTCACCAGCACTGAGTGCTGTGAGTGTTTTTCATTTTAGCTGTTCTAACAGGTGTATGGTGGCATCTTATCGCAGATTTATTTTGTGTTTCCTTAACAATTAATGATGTTCTATCTTTCCATGTGCTGATTGGTTATCTGTGTATCTTCTTTGACGAACTATCTGTTCAAATTTCCCCCCCACCCCTGTACCCCACTCTTTAAAAGGTTTGTAAAACTGTCGAAAGGGCTCTCTAGCATTTGGGGAAATGAGCACACTCATGTCGTGAACACAGCTCTGAACACTGGCCAGGGAAGGTCCCGTTTGTTCAACAGGGGGCTCTCAGCTCAGGGTTGTGAGTGTCCACATGTCATGCTCTCTCCTGAGCCCCAAACTCACCTCGCAGGCTGTACTAAAGTGAAAGCCTGCCACAGGCTATGCCCTGCCCTTCTGGTGGGCAATGCCCACAGGGGCCCAGAGGGGGAGAAGTGCAGGGTTTCCTGAAAAAGTAAAAATAATAATACCTATGTACTGAAAAAGTCAAATAATAGTACCTACAAAGATGAATTAGGACAGGAGACGCCTGGGTGGCTCAGTCGGTTAGGCATCTGACTCTTGGTTTCAGCTCAGGTCATGACCCCTTTGCCCCTCCACTTGTTTTTTCTCTTTTTAAAATAAATCTTTTTTTTTAAAAAAAGATGAATTAGGACATACATATAAAGTATTGAGTCAGTGCCAAGCAAACTGCAAGTGCTCATTAAGTGACGTTTATCGTTATTATAATCTACTAATTCAGGATTTCATTGAACCTGAAGTCCAGGCCCCCCAGTTAGAGACCAAGGCTGGGAGGCAGTCTTTCAGGTGTCACAAGCCCCCCAGACCTGTCCATCTCTGCGGAGTGGGGCTC